>NC_037643.1:10540212-10852962 GCF_003254395.2 Apis mellifera | reverse complement strand
TGTTTCAAACCTGGGATTTACCACATGGTTTGTAAAAATTAACCGTGGTAACATTTTCATCCGTTGCTTGAATAAAATTTTAAAATTACGTACAATGTTTTAATTCCTTAATATTATTAAAATAAATTATTAAAATAAATTATATCTAGTTACAAAAAATAAAATTTTTTAAAGAAGATTTTAAGAAAAAAAGAGTACTTAGTTTAAGATATTATATTTTACTTCTTTACATACAGCAATAGTGTAAATTATAGTTAAAAAAAGTGACATTGATTTATAATAATAGAATATTTTTAACATCTTTATTCTTATCGATTTTCTATCACGAATTAATTTTCGCTTTCATTTTATATACTTTTTTTAGAAGGATCATTTTCAATATACATCATCTAATAATTAACCTAGGTCACATACTTATTAAAGCCTCAATATATACGTTATAAAATGAAAGCCTATCCGATTTTTTTTTATTGTCCTTAATTTAAAACATTGAATTGAATCTTCTTTCCTCTTACAAACTAACGTTACACATATAAGCCTATTAACAATGAAAATTGTGTGAAAAATGTCAAAGAATCTTAATTATAACATTGACTTAATTATAATGATTATTATGATTGTCTTTTAGATATGAGACAAATTTAAACGTTAATTTAAAATTCGTATTATTTAAGGAACGGATGATATGTATACAATTTTTTATTATTATTATTATTATTATTTTATATATCTATTATTAACGATTTTATTAAAATATATTCCTTCGATCATTTCAGTGAATTTAACATATTACAAAGCAGAAAAATGGGTACCAAAAGTATCTTGGATACCGAACAAACATTACTCCGGTGTTTACGGCCTTTTGAAATTAATTCTGCCGGATGCGATGCGGGAGGATAAAGTGCTTGTATTCGACACGGATGTGACTGTGCTGAACGATGTTAGTTTACTTTGGCATATATTCGAGAAGTTCTCGAGCGATCAAGCGCTAGGGTTGACAGAAAATCAGAGTCATTGGTACATAAAGGCATTGTCTTACGGTCAACGACCATGGCCGGCATTGGGACGAGGCTTTAACACTGGCGTGATGCTAATGCACTTGCAACAACTTCGTAAGAGAAAATTTACGAGTCTGTGGGAAGCTGTTACGAAGCGTGTGCTGGCCCATATACCGGAAACTAGTTTAGCTGATCAGGATATAATAAATGCCGTTATCAAAGAACGTCCTTTTATCGTGTATAAAATAAAATGCACCTGGAATATTCAATTAAGCGATCATACAATTAGCGATATATGTTATCGTGACACTAGTCAAATAAGCGTAAGATTTTTTGTTTTAAAAATATATTTTCATTTTTCAATTTTTAACGAATTTTTTTTTTATCTTATCATGCGATTTTCTGTAGATCATTCATTGGAATTCTCCTCGCAAACAAGATGTATATAATAAGCATATTAACGAATTTCGCAAGTTACATAGAGTTTTCCTCGAGATGGACGGGAATTTATTACGTAGACGCTTATTTGGTTGTGATAAACACGAAACTGTGTCTCAAGTAAGTTTCTTTTTTTATTGAAAGATTCACACATGTTTATATATTACTTACTAATCACCTGATTGATTTATTACCAGATAAGAAAAAGATTAAGATAAGATTGGAGATTATTTTCATGCCAAGTTTTCTAATTTGTTTTTTGTTTAAAGAAAAAAAAAAAATATTAGTTTCAATATATTTACCATAGATTCGATAATTTATAAATCAATTAAGATTTTAAATTTCTAGTACAACGAGTCAAGTCCTTGTCGAGATTTCACAAAAGGTGCTACCATGTTGTATCGTACTCATCCTTTCCTTCTTGAGTATGAATACAATGTATATACTCCAGCGGATGTTGCTCTAATAACTCAGTGTAGCGTAGAGAGAATACCGTTACTGGAAGACCTATCGAAACATTGGCCTGGTACCATAAGCGTGGCATTGTATCTCACCGATGCTGAAGTACAGAATTTCCTAGAGTTCGTACGCGGTTCCATCGAGTTGAGAAACAGGAAGAACATCGCATACCACGTCGTTTACAAGGATGGGGTATGTCTAACCAGGATATTCTATGCTTGTACACATATTACAAAGTTTATTCGTTAGTTATATATAATTGAATATCGAGATATACGATTTCATAACTTTTAAACTAAAAGAAAAAAATAAAAAGGATATATTTAATATATTATATGTATAAATATTTAATTATATAAAATTCTTTTCATTAGGAACTCTATCCAATTAATTATTTACGAAATATTGCGATGTCATATATATCAACCCCATACATCTTTCAATTAGATGTCGATTTTCTGCCTCAATATAGATTACACGAAAATCTTATGAATTATATTGTTAAATTGAATATGAGTGAATCAGATAAGGTAGCTTTGATCGTACCAGCCTTTGAAACGGAGCGTTATAGGTATTTTTAAATTTCTTATTATAAAATTGAAACAAAAGAATCGCGTAATACATATTACATGTACGTTTTTTTTTTAGATTTACTTTTCCTGCTGACAAGGATGAACTTTTGAAATTTTTAAAGCGCGGTGTTCTATATACTTTTCGTTATCACGTTTGGACCCAGGGTCATGCTGCTACTAATTATACTTATTGGCGTAATACAATGGAGCCATACGAAGTACGTACCAATTAAAAAGTTTGACACGTTTTATTTGAATGTAAATTATTAAATTATTGTCATCATAGGTTTCTTGGGAACCAGATTTTGAGCCGTATATCGTGGTCTCAAGATTAGCGCCCCGTTACGACACCAGATTCATCGGTTTTGGATGGAACAAGGTGTCTTATTTGACGCATTTGACAGTATTGAATTATAAGTAAGAGGCGTTTTATAAATATCTTTTCTAAATGATTTTAAAACACCGAGCATTATAGCACGATGCCATAAATTGAAGATTTATATAGGTACATTGTCTTACCGGATACATTCATTATTCATCGGCCTCACGCCCCTAGTCTCGACATCGGCAAGTTCAGAACTGACTCTATTTATAGAAGGTAATGCTAATAAATATATATATAATATTTAAAATAATTAAAAGATCAAAATCCTTAAAAATATAATTAAAAAGAAGAATCTGTAAGTTAAAAATGAAAATATTTCATATTAATTAACATTATTTAACATTCTATTTTATTTAATTTAAATGGTATTTAACAAATAAATTATATTATATTACATTGTTATTTATTGATTAAATCATAAGTTTGTATAATATATATATTATAATTTATTTTTCATTATAATTATATTTCAGCTGTTTAAAAAAATTGAAGGATGAATTCGTTGAAGAATTAATGTCAAAGTATGGTGAGAATGCATTGTTAAAGTTAAAGAAAATGACCAAAGACGAAAGAATATTAAAGTCTGTTGAAACCAAAAAGTAATTAATTATATTTGTAATGATAAGAACGACTGCGAAAATTCTGATATATTATTGCTATTTTCTCAATAAAAATGTATTTAAAAAATCACACGTATATTTTCCCCTATTCTTCTAAATTATTAATTGAAAATAGACAATAATGGGGTTGGGAAATATTTATTAAAATTTAACCATCGTGGAGTGTACAGAGTGGTGCTTTCAGTACATTCTCTTAATGTTACAGTCACGCTAAATATTTCATTTATAAAATATGTATAATATTTACAGTGATAGTACATTGACAATGGCGTATAAATTATAGCCGGCCAAAAAATGTTGTACATAATAATAAAACTAAATTACGTTAGAAAGCAAATAGTACAATTTTTCTGATAAAACTTGTGTGCTAAAAAATAATCACGATCACAATAATAATAACAATGTAACATAGCGATATAAATCCGATAGATCGATAGGAATATTAAATATCAACGATATTAATTGTTTACTTAATAATAATATCTAATAATAATAGCTGTGATAATAATAATAAGACGAATATTAATAAAAAAGACAATATATATATATAATAAAAAAAAAGAAGACATGATCATCGTTCGCAGATTTTTTACCTCGATTATCCATCCTTAACATTCCTATGTCATCTAGAATCTAAAGTAAAAGAAAAAATCTTGATCGCTCTACGTTTTTCCCCTAGAGAGTTTTTTTTCTTACACCTATATCGTGACACGTAAACATAGTTCCTTTACATTTATAATAATCCCTATTTACGATAAAAACACTTTAAAGCGTTCTTATCCTGTACAACTTAGAGCTGTACGAGATACGAAAATATGTTAATGAAACATCATTTATTCATAACTCGGCCCCATGAAAATCCGCGTACAAACTCGTCAACTATCTGAGAAATCTGGACGCGGCTGGATCCATAGAAAACGGCGCCCTAACAACTCTTCGTCAGGAACATGCTTTACATTCTGCACGGTATTATCATTACACGTTACAGTATACATGTGGAAAATCCTTCTATAATATATATATATACATATATATATATTTATATATATATATATATATATATATATATATATATATATATATATATATATATATATATATATATATATATATATATATTTTTTTTAAACAAGTGGCGATGGAATGAGTTAGGCAGTTTCAACGATGATTAGGACACGACTTCAGCGATCAATCGAGAAAGCACAATATTATTATTATTATTATTATTATTTTTTATTTAGAACTATTCGCAATATAATTTTTTCAAAATCAAATTGATCACTCAAGATTATTTACCAGTAATATCTAATATATTATTTATACTATTTCGTATTTCTTTGTTCCACTTTTAAAGGACATAAAGTTCTAATCTACGCTTCATACTTTATGTCACAAATATTTTCGAAAACTCTGGAAAGTAATCTTGAGTAATCAATTGATCTTGCACTTGTACCAGCATTGTCCACGAATAGGAAAAACCTATTGTATATCTTTTGTCTCTTTTGTTAAGCTCCTTCCATATCTTTATCGATATACATATATTTTTTTCATACAGAAATGGCATGATCTATGTTCCCACAGTCAAAAGAAATATTTTATAAGGAAAACTTTCTAAATTTTTATATTTTTTTTTAATATCAACAATGCTGGTTCACAACAAAATCTTTAACACTTTCTGACGAAATCTTCCCCTTTAGAAGCGTTTACACGTTTTCTTCGAAAACGTGGATCATTTATTTATAATCGTAGTATACTTTTGATATCTTCAAAGTTCAATTATATTAAAGAAATTTATAGATCATTCTTCACCTCGTCATTATGAATCCTTTTATGTTGTTACGAACGCAATTCCTTATCGAGAAATCTATAGAACTAAAGCTAAAATGAAATTACACAAATTTTCTCAATTTCAAAAGTGTCAGTCTTCGAAGAATGATTACGATAGATCGATGAGTAAATAAATGCAATATAATGCAATATATAATTTCACGCGATTTACAGTACAATACAAACGAACGATATTTAAACATATGACACGCAATATGGTACACTTAAATCTAGATGATTCACACGATAATATAATCGTTAATATATATCGTTACCATACGGTAATTTGTGTGCTCGAAAATTAGATTTAAAAGTTCACGTTTTTTCTTCTTCTATTTTTCACGGTCTTTAATTTCAGGAGAAAATTAATATTTTTATTGTACCAATGTATAATTTCTGCTAATTTTTATATACTCGACCATATCAGATCAACGTTTTACATCTCATTTCCGAGAATTAATTAATTGTTACGAACTTTTTCGCTTTAATGAAGTGTTTCAATTACGTTTGAAAGAACCGTTTAAGAATACGTTTAAAAAAATACATTTCAAAACAGAAATAGCATAATTAGGAAGATTATTTATCGTTCTTTTTTGGAATGAATTCAACATGTTTTTCATTTATCTTGCGAATGCTTCTCGAACGAATACATTATTTCTGGAATAAATCTAGCGAGATATTTAAATTTCCCTCACAATTAACTAAATTTATTTGTACTGTCGAATTTGTTATTTAAATGTGCCGTAATATAATAATCTATCAATCTTTAAAAAAAAAAACACTATTACATTTGTCTCTATATTATGCGATTAATTTTATTACATTTTTATCGTATTTTCAAAATCAAAGAAATTATTATAATCGAAATTATCTTTTGTTTTTATTTTATAGCAGATAAATATTATAAAAATTATAAAAATCTTTTCGATAAAAAACGATCGATTTGAAATTGTCTCGAGAAATATCTAATAATATTTTTGATCCAGTCATTCCCATTCAGATGCTTTCTCCTACCCCCTCGTGAAATTAAATTTTTTATCAAATTAATTATGCATCTAATCTCCAAGTATGGTCGGATTTGTAAATGTCGGACGGTATACTCGTGATCTGCATCTTTACGATTGCAGATCAAGAATTTAATACTTCGATGACAGAAACGAAGATTATTCGCAATCGTTGATTAAAAATCGATTTAATTTTTTTTTTTCTTTTCTTTTTTAGATAAATGGAGACAATAACAACGTTATTGCGGAGCTTCGAAAATGAGGTGGATCAAAAAGCTACGAGATTTCTTAAGTATATCTACGCAGTAACAAAATAATCCAATAACGATATTTCTTATTAATAAAAGTTTCTTCCGGCAGCATGAGACGGGGAATAGAACTGGTCGATTTTTACGAAAGAAACGATCGATTAATGTATAATACAACAAAATAGATCATCTTTCCCCCTCAAAGTGTATCAAAATTTGTCAAGAGTATCGACAATTACAAGACGAATAGGGAAAAACTTTGTCAAAATTTGACAAAATGTGCCTATAAATTACTAAAAAAAAAAAAAAAATCATG
The DNA here is from genome assembly GCF_003254395.2 of Apis mellifera. Lineage (NCBI taxonomy): Eukaryota > Metazoa > Arthropoda > Insecta > Hymenoptera > Apidae > Apis > Apis mellifera. The sequence goes on along the minus strand of NC_037643.1, from coordinate 10,846,095 downwards.
GAAATCGGATCTACATTCATCGGAAAACGATACTACAATTGTGCCCATAGAAATTCACTTCCACTAAATACCCGTTTTTTTTAGACAAAGATCGCGGGTACAGTCAACTTCTAAACCAATCACCACATTAATGCTCTTGTTCACCCTTTCTTCCCACGGGATGATGATCGTCGAGCTGAACCAATATACACAATCGATCGAATCGATTGCTCCTAATATTTCCACATCGTGCAAACTTTATCTGCCAATTAAAAAACGTAAACTAACTAACTAACTCTCTCGTCTAATCGACTGTGGTACACGAGAAACAGAGGGTTCGTTGCGCGAATTCCCTCCCCCCATAGATAATTCCATAATTGAACGAGAAAAGCCAAGTGATAAGCGGTTGCAGGTACCTTTCGTCGTCCTTTCATCTCCGTTAACGTCCTGTCCCGTCTTTTCATCCCGCGGGATCGTTTCTCGTTTCCTTCGAACGAGCGAAAAATCTCGCGCGCGCCTCATTAAAAATACACCGAGATCGCAATTACACGGGCTTTAGACACCATCCCTTTTTTCGCATCCCCCATCCCCCGTACTCGCATTTCCCCTCCCTTAAGTTTTAATTCCCCTTTAAGTCCCGGTTGCAATGACTTCAAGCGGATATATACCTGGCACAGTAGATACGCAGAGTCGTTGTTGGAGAGATAGACGAGAGTTGCATCGAGAGTTGCCGCACAGATGCTCTCTATCGATTGGAGAAAGAGAGAGGGGGGAAAAAAAAAAAAACTATCCGAGGAGGGCGAAGGGATCGTCTCGAAGGGGATGTGGGTGGAGGAGCAGGGTGACGCGTAAACCGTGTTATTGCGGCAAGTTTCCATCAAAGGGGGTTTCGCTCATTAATGCGAACAGCCTAACTGCGCGCACAAAGTATCCTCGGCATATAATAATTGCGCGCGGCGAGTGACGCTGCCTCGTCATGCGCATCCCTGGTAAACACGCCACGGCTAATAGTACGTATGGGGGAGAGAGGGGTCGATCTTCTTCCTCCTCCCCCATCGCATACATATAATTGAGGGGATCGTACGATGCACGTTCTATTTTCGCGTATACACGAGTTACTTGGATGGGGAGAGACGGGGAGGCGATTGGAGGATTGGAAGTGGTTCGAAACAAATCAACAATGGGTAAAGGTGTTTTGTTTCCGCTTAATTTTATCTTCGAGTGGACGAGTTTTTATTTTTTTTATCGTTTAATAAACGCGTAAATAAACGTCTGTGAAAGATTAAAGGATTACGTTTTATCAAGATTTATCATTTCCGAAAGAACAAATCTTTTTATAAATAATGTACATGATGATATTTTGAATTTTATTTTCCTTAACTTGGTTATATTAAAAGTGGATTTATCGGATAGGATATTATTATTATTATTATTAAACGGTTTCTGATTAAATGATAAAAGGAAAATGAGAAACAATCCTTGACGAAATCTTTTTCATTCAGATCGAGTCGCCCGATCTCGACGTCGAGTTGAATCGAGAACGTGCATATACGAAGGAGGAGGGGGAGGGAAATTAAACGACGAGGTGAGGAGATGACGGCGTGGAGAAATCGTGGAGAAATCCGACGACCGCCCCGCTTATATTTCACCGCTCGTTCTCTTTCTGGTTCCCCGAAACGTGACGGATCCTGGATTTAATTCCTTGGAAACGTGAGACGAAAGTATCTTCCCCGGCGCGATAATCGTGGGCGCCGAAGCGATATACGGAGAACATACGTCAAAATACAAAATTACAAAAATATACTCGTGGCGCCGTACCAACCGATCGTCGCTGCCGCGCTTGTTCCGAACGTGCCCACATTTACAATTATAAACAATTCGTCGTGAATTAGCGTGCAATTAAGGTCCGTGTGTGTTTGTGTGTGTGTGCGCATGTGTGTGTGTATTTACAGGGCGCGGCAGAACGATTGGATCGGACGAACCGCGACTCTGCTAGGCCGCTTAAAATATATCACGGCGATATTCGTGTAACCTCGTTTCCGGCGATACGAGGCTTTCTTTGTGCGAATCGAGGATTTTGGGAATGAAATTTCCTACGTTTCTTTCGTACGTATCCCTTTATTACTAGAAAAAGTTAGATCTTCAAACTCGTCTAGAAGAAATCTTCGAATTTTTTGCGTGACAGATCTGCGAAGTTTCAACGAATTTTTAATTTTAATATAAAGTAGAGTGAGATTTGTGAAAATTGTTATGTAAAATTAGATTTCATCGATTCTTGATAGTAGATAACTTGATGATTTCGAGACAGTAAAAATAATTTGAAATTACAAGGAATAGAGATTAGATGGATCTCTTCTTCGATTAATTATCTACGGTGAATTTACTATTCCGTGATAATATTTAGGTGTACGCACGTTTATTCTCCGTTAAATCTTGTAAAAAAAAGAATTATTCGTCTCTTAAACTGTTGCTTCCAAAACGATTACCTAGGAGATAACTGTACATTGGCACCTATTTCTTTTCTTTTTTTTTTATTTTAATTTTAATTTTATGCCCTTTTTTTATTTTGTATTTTTGTATTTTTTCGCGAAACGATCGATTATTTGTCGGAATGTAGCTGAGGAAACGAAGTTACACGATCGCGCCGTGATTTTCTCCGCGCTGTCCCATCGACATCGCGCGTCATCGTCCTCCCGAGATTTATTTCGTAATACTGTTTAGGTGCGTTGCAATTTTCGGGGAAGATATTTCATCCACCAACATGGATCTGTCCATCGAAATTTATAAATCGATGTCAGTATATATAGCTCTTATCTTATGGAAAGATTCCTTATTTCAAAATAGATATAAGAAATCTGTTATTTCCATTTGGTTGAAAATAGATAAAACAATAAAAAAGAGGTGTGATAATGTTTATGTTTTTCTCCCTTTTTTTTCTTCTTTTCGTTAATCAATAAAACTTTAAATTATTAAAATAAAAAATTTTAATAGATTGTTCCCTTAAAATTAATCTCTTAGGCAGCCTATTTTTACGTCCAGTCTTCGATCGTTATATAACGGTTATAGAAAAGTTTGTAATTTTTGAAATATTTTGAAAAAGTATTATTTTTATCCGCGCTCAAAAAAGAAAAAAAAGAAAAAAAGAAAAAAAAAAGAACACGTATACCCTTTTCGTAGTAAAAGGCAGGATAAAATTTATACCACTCAACTCTTTTCCTCTTCCATTTGTCCTATTTTCAAGCAAACAGAACGTTCAAATCCCTTCAATTACGTGACATATCCTGTGCTTTTAACGAGCAAATTCAGATTATCCTGCGCAAACTGTGCTGCTTAAAATAATTAAGAGATCGCTTTCGGATAAGAAAAATCCAATAATGAAAAATTCAAAAGCAAAATCCCTTATGCATTAAACGTCCGTTCGTTTTTAACTTCGAAATTAAAAACGGATATTTCACGAAAGAAATAAAGGAAATAAAATGTTTCGTGGCGTCCCTTTGTGCGTCCAACGTTTCGTGATCGAAAGAAAGTTAAGTAGCCGTTTGTTAGAAATATTATATAAAATCGTTGGAAATTACTCCTCCTCTTGAACCGACCGAGAATTAATCACATCGGAATCGGTGGTCGTCGCAACAAGTTGCGCGAATCGATCGATCTTTGAATCCTCCCTCCCTTGTCGATAAAGTCGCGTGTAAAACGCAACATAAAGACCCGTATCGAAGGCGTATAACAAGTTCGCGCGGCTCATAAATGTTTAGTCCTAGAGAACTAGATCTCTTTTTCGATCCCGTATTCGCGGGGCCGTTAAGGTAACCGAATCGGTTTAAAATTGTTTTCCCTTCAACCGGTCAACCGGTTTCGTTCGACGTGTAGGAGATCGATGGGCCGGGAACTATCGCGAGAATTCCCCCGTAAACGCGGGGAACGTAATCGTGGTTATCGAAGATCGATGAAAAGGAAGATTGAGCCGCGTGTTTCACGGGAGAAAAGAAATTTCACGATCGATCGCTTTGAACGCGTAGCCTTGTCCCTTCGTTCGAGAGGTTTGTGGAATCCTTGTGAAGTTCTCGGATTTCGACGGGATCGAGATCGAGTCAAAGCTGGATCAGATTAAATTCGTGTATATTGGTTCGGGATATAAGCATATATGGCAGTATATACTTTTTTCTTTTTGGATCGGCCGAAAATTCGGGATCAATGCAACATTTATCTCGGCCGATCTTGTCCAAATCATTTCGATCCCGTTCCGAAATTGGACAAAGTACGATTCCACACAACTCTACTAGGTTTTTTTAGCAAGTTCCTACACGAGTAAATTTAAATTGAATCGCGCGTGAATTTCGCAATTTTCACGGCATCGCGTATACGACAGCGTTCTTCTTTTAATCAATTAAAAAGGTCTAAGTTGGTTGTATGTCTATCACTTTGTTGTGATCCCTAACTCGAAGATAGACGTGCCTCGCCTCTAGGTTATCGCCACACGTTTCTTTCGTGCAAAACCGTTGTGTGTGTATGTGTGTGTGTGTGTGTATGTGTGTGCTTTTTTTTTACGTACGATTCCGCAAAAGCGTATTCGAATCGAACGATCAGAAGACAGACTAATCTCTTAAGTAGTATAATATACAATTTTATGTACAAAGACGTACGATGATCCTTTTTTTACAACACGTATTCGGCGATTCGCCAACGCGGTCAATGCTGAGATCCATCTTTGTGGAGATGAAGTAATACGGCCTCGCGCAAATATTAAAATATTTCTGAGTACTGTAGAGGGTTTCAACGCGATAAAATTACCCGAGTTCCGATCGCGGTAATCTTTTAATAAATATCCGCGACAAAATTAAGGGTGCTGGCTCGTGGCTCACGGATCGAAGAGACGAAAATCTATGGAACCGATCGAATTATACCGATTTATTATATACCGACTTAACTCTCGGGATTAAACGCTCAGATTTTTGGAATATCCGAGCGATATTTTTTATCATTTTAAGAGCGAATACAGTCGGAAGATTTACATTACGCGTTATTATACAAACAAGTCACTTTTTAACATCTTCGATCATTATTGATCTTATTACACAATACGAAACCATACGCGTGTGGTTTCCTGTCTCTCTGTTTTACTCTCTTGATTTTACATATCGTTAAAACGGATATCCGCTCAAGTACCAATGCGTAATATAAAATTAAGAAAAAAATATATATATATATAGAAAAAAAAAACGAGTATAAATCTTAAACTCTAACAATAGCAGCCAGCATCGCTTTTCACTCCCCTGGAGAGATAATAAAATAAACGCTAATAAATTCGAAATATCGTGTAAAAATGCCTGACGAAGGCACGTCGGCGGGTGTACAAAATTTAAATAAAAAAAAAAGGGAAGAAGAGAAATAAAAGGAGAAGTAAAAATTAAGAGGTATTAATCGCATGATCGTCTCGACATAGTAATAAAATAATATGGATCGTTCACACGATGTGAATGTGGCTCGAATGTGTGATCCTCCTCCGTTTGGCATGCAACAAGCACGTCAATAAATAAGACGAACGTCTATCAACGTTATCCTTAATGCTAATTATCTCGTTACGTTGTATTTTACACACATGATAAATGTTCATCCAACGGCACAAGATCTCTACACTATTTCTCTCCTCACATCCAGAGACCGAGACACGAACCTTCAACACGACCGTCCATCCGAGATTGTTTCAATCGAAAACAAATTCCCCTAAAATGATCCGAAACGATCCAGAATTCCGGATAATTGTTTTAAATATCGATCTCACGAGCCACATATACACGTAACGTAATATTGTTTCCGTGACAAGCGTGCGAAAAAATAAATAAAAGGAATACACGAGGAGAGAGAGAGAGAGAGAGAGAGACAGAGGGAACACGACGAGCAAAGAAAGAACGACCGGCAAAAGGCGTCTCGCCCGAGATGTTTCGCCGCTGCGTTTCTTCCGGCGAGTCGGCGGATCTAGACCGACGATCCCTCTCGTCGCCGGACGTTGGAAGCCCTCGCACGCTCGTTCGTCAGCACATTTGCCGGCCGGACCTCGGAACGCGCTCCAACCGTTATATTATCGACGATCCTCCGGCATCCCCCCCGCGGGGATCGTCAACTCGTTTCTCGAAAGGCACTACCGGTTTATTGTGGCTTCGGTCATGCGTCCCTTGTGCTCACCACGGCCACCACCTCGCGGCCTCATCTTCGCCGGCCGACGTACATCGATCATACTTCCGTACCGTCCTCACCCTCATCCTCGTAAAGAGGCCCGTTGGTCGACTTCTTCTTGGGTTTCGGCGGTGGTCTCGGTGGCACTTTCCTGTTAAGCGTGCTACTACTCCCCGACTGTTGCTGCTGCTGCTGTTGTTGCTGTTGCTGTTGCTGCTGCGTCTGTTGTCCAAGAAGTTGGTTCGTGCTGTCCGTCGACTCGTCGGCGATCTTGGACGGCCATTCAGCCGCGCCCTCGGGCGCGGATCTGTCGAGCGGGCTGCTTGTCAATATGTTCGGGGTGCTTCGTTGTATGGTGCCGTAATGGGAGCCCGGCGTTCCGGGAAGGGGCCTGTTCCTCATCGTGGACAGTGGTTCGGGGCTCTTGTTCAACGACAGCACCGAACTACCGTCCGCGGTCGTCCTTAGCCCCAGATTGTCGTAAACCGGCTCCAATCCGTCGGTGGGCGAGGTGGGGGGGCCGCTGCTCCAACTGGGCGCCCTTGGCCTCCTGGGTATCGTCACGTAGCCGTGGCGGGGCATCACGGGCGCGATCGTCGAGCTCGTGATCCCGTACGGGGTGACGCTACGGTTGTGCGGCAATGTCTTGAACGCGGCCGGGTATTGGTTATTCGAGGGGGAGCCGAACGCGGCCGTGGCGGGCGTCGCGTGCTGACTCGGAAGACGCGTGTTGTCCGGCGCCGTGGACGCCTGGCTAGTCGGCGATGCGCCCCGGCCCCCGGAGAAGGCCAACAAATCCGGCGGATACTGGCGATAGCTTCCGCCTCCGCCGCGGCATAAGGTGCCTGTCCCGCTCTCGAGCTCCGGCGTCGCTCGTTCTTCCCTCTCGTCGTCGCCGACGCCGCCGATCACCCCGCTGCCGACACCGCCACCGATACCATCAGCTGCCAGAACATAAACAAAAAAGAAGGGCGAACGTTAAGAAAGAAAAGTGAAAGATAACGCGATGATGATAATGAAATAAAAAATGAAAGGGAAGAAAAAAAAAAGGGGGGGGAGGGAGAGTAATCATTCGAGTCGATCGAGGGAGATTGTGTGGATATAACTGTGTGCAATACACGGGTTGTACAGTTGTGATACGTCTTGCGGTTTTTCGAGTTGCAATTTGGTACAAGGACGTGGATAGATCGATGCTGCGAACACGGCCGATTCTGAATTCTTGCGATATTTATATATATAACCGCGAAACGTGAGTTATCGTGAATCGTGAAAAGAATGATCTGAAATTCGAGAAAGTTTTCCTTTTTTTTCATTCAGAAAATATATAATTACAGAGCTTAAATATTATCCAAATACCATATCATTTTGACTCACCATTTGAAAGTTTAAAGTAATGAAGTAATAATCACATGCAAATAAATTTAAAAATGTTAGTATAAAAAAAAAAGATTTTAAATTTAATTCTAAAATTCTATGTAATAAAGAGTATTATCGTAAAATTGTTATTAACATCTGTTCCTACTTCGAACTGCAGCATTCGATACCGATTTCGAATGTTCTTTTTCAAAGTACGCCTTCGAAGCGTTTCTTCAAGAAAGCTTCTTTCAAACTGGACAGACGTCTTACGCTCCTCCCATAACCAGAACTCGTTAAATTCGCAATTCGTCGGGAGGCCGAATAATGATAAAAAAATATATCCAGGTTTGATACCTTCATTTCCAAGGAACTACGTCAAATATCGTGTACCACTATCGGGGAAGATTATATAATATACAAGAGCTGTCACGGCTTATATCTCGAAGACAGGTAAATCGATCGTACCCCTTCGAGATAAAATTTCATCGTCAGAAAAGTGGGTCGTGATTCTTATATGTTTCGCTCGGCTCCCGCTTCGAACCTATTATTTAAACATCGACCGAGACTTCAAACCCTCCCCGTGTAACGAATCTGTCAAGAAAATGAAATGCAGATCGATATCGATGTATTACATTATATACCTACTTAGTATCGTTTTTTTTTTTTTTTTTTACCATACGTGTTTCACTCAGATATTATCTATGCACAAGTATTCTTAAGTGGTCGTAGCATAAAGCCGGAAATATAATTAGATAAAGAATAGCGATTCCTTACTTTCGATCTCAATATAACCGTGCACGTTTGTATCTATAATTAAGTTCTAATAGAAGTTCTGTATCGCAATTCTATCTTTCTATTCCTTATATCGCGTGAAATATTCGGCGGCGTGTAAACAAAGACCGGTAATGGTAGAAATTTTATCATTTTTCACTTACTACTCGAATCCTCGTTCGAAATAGGAGAGGAGAAAGTAGGGCAAGGATGTGAAGAGAAAAAGATTGCACAACCTTCCGTCAGCGGATACAAAGGGTGTACACGGAGGTAGTTGAGATGCGGAAGGTGGCTGTTTAGATATGAGATCCTCGACAATTTCAATTACTGTCTTTGAAAGTGCACGGAAAATCGCATACGTGTAAGCAGGTATACGCTGGAATCTCTATCGTTCTCGATAAAACGGCAGTCTGCTAATTCAGAGGGGAGCGTAATGATTATTTTCCCTCCCTTTGTCGGAGCCGAGGCAAATGTTGCGAACCACGCGCTTTTCCTTTATCGTTCTAATCACCGCTATACACAATCATGAGCTCCTCCCATTGTTTCCCATTGCGTTTTCATTATTTAGAGACCGACCAATCATTTTCTTGATTTTCTTACGTTTCTCGCCTTTACGCTTCGTCCCTTCCTTTGTATTTTCTCATCTGTTCACGATTTTTTCAGCCGCCAAATCGAACTACAATACAAATACATTCCGCTTTTCTCGTTGATCGCCATTATTATCGTCATCGTCGCTCTCTGCGAGAAGATTATGCACACTTATGTACAACGTCGCCACGATACGTAAGCTAAAACGACAAAAATAGTACTTCGATTCTGTTCTTCGACGCGTCAACGTTTATAATAGAATTTATCCATACGTTCGTTTCGAACGATCCATGTATTTACAGATTTATCAAAATAATCGTTTCTCGAATACGCCCGTGAAACACGTCGAGATTAGATCACGTCGCGTCTGATTAATTAACGGCCATTCAGGCAGAGGCATCCCGCATGCATCGTGTTTTCCTTGCGGGGAAACAAGATTTTTCGCGGAGAGGAGGGGATATCGCTATCGATAACGACCAGACGAATGCCTTTCCCTTTCTACCTCTTTCACGCGCACGCACGCACGCACACACGCACACACACTCTCGCTCCTTTCTCTCTTCTATCGTCACACGTTACACGCTCTCGTTAATCTTGCAATAGTCTTGGTCGATACTCGGTAACCTAGGATCGATGGCGCCTCATTTATCTGGCACGGGAGGGGATTACCGAAACCTCGCCAGCATTAATACGATCTACACGATTGTCTTAAAGTTAAATATACTCTCCATACGCGTGCAATTCGATTAATCTATTCCGCCCCTTAATTAGCGACGATAAGCTACGATACCGGGAACGGACGAATGTTTTCGAAGGAAATCGGAAGATTAATGATCCGAGCGTTAACAATATCTAAATTGGATTTCGTTTCGGCGTTATTATCGAGGGGGAAGGAAGGGTGAAATTCTTTTGTTCGTGTACACCCGTTGATCGATCTCCGTGTCAATATCAGAACAGGATGATTCTGCTACGAATAAGCTGCTGTATACAGAAATGAACAGAGGATGTAGTATCTCAACTCTCGTCGATTTTCAATTTTCGCGATGTTTAAATAAAATGTAACAATGAATATAATATTTTTTTTTGGAATTTTTTTTTAATTTCTGTCCTATTGGAAATTGTATTATCATGGATGAAAGGTGTATATTAAAATATTTGTAATCTTATTTTTGATATTTAGTTTGGTTTTTTGGAGTTTGAGCGAGAGAAAGGTTGGGAGTTTTTTTTTTTCAAGAAAATTTAAAGATAAAAAAATATTCTGGATGAAAAAGTTAGATTGAACGTTACGCATAAATTGACACTTTACTTTTTGAATAAAACTTTCGATTTTTTCGTCGGTAGATGTCGAGATAAAAACGGATATGTAATTAAACTACTATTGGCTTAGTTAAAATTGACTTTTCATCGTAAGTTTTTCGTATATTTATACATATTTATAATACATTTCTAGTTTACTGTTCATTAAAATAATAACTAAAAGAATACTTCCTGGAAGGAATATAACAATTCTTCCTTTTTTATTATTCCCACTTTGCATAGAACGTGTTACCCAGACTTTTTCTGTTATATTCTTTTTTTACGATTCACAATAAAACAGCCAATAGAAAAATTCTGAAGTTTAGTCGTACATAATTTCCACTGCAATTCTTTCGTAGCGAAAATTTAACAATTTAAAAAATATTCTCTCCATTCCTACTTTCCTCACTTGAGTTACTACATTACTAACTTCAACCCTCGTCATTAAACTCCAAAATATTTTCCAAAAAATTCCAAAAAAAAAAAGAAAGACATCTTAGATATCGACACTCGGATCAATGGAAAGTTTGTCGTAAAAACTATTATTGTAAAGAGGGATCACACTCGGAAATCCATTACTCGTTCGATTTCCTCGTCCAAGTTGCACGCGAGGCGACGAGCCACCATCGTCGTCGAGGCATCGTAACTCGTCCAAGCGTAATCGCCGGCAGGAAGCTAACAAATGGTTAATAGCTAGCACCTTGCCACGCACTGTTTAGTAATGTAGGCAGTGTACTGACCGAAGACCGAGTCGTTGTCGAGCAATGTGCGATTCAGCTCCGTCATCTCGGTGCCGTGCGACGTCACCGAAGGCGCCTCGTAACGCCTGGGCGGCTTCACCACGGGATTTATGGTCGTGATGAGGGACTTCTCCTGCTCGCCTAGGCCGTGGTGCTCCATCGAGGCGGCCTCTAGGCTCTTCTCGTCGTGCCTGATACGACGGCGACGGCAGTAGCACACGCAAAGGGTGACGGTGACGATCAGAAGCAGCAACGCGGTCACGCCCAGGCCGAGGGCGAGGGGCAGACTGATTATGTTGTCCTTGCCGCCTAGGGCGTCGCCTGCGATCGTCAGGGTCACGTTCTTCTCCGTATTTCCGCCCGGACTTTTCGCCAAACAGACGTAATCGCCCTTGTCCGAGTGCGCTACGTCCGGTATCGTGAGGTTCAGCCACTCGTGGTTAGATTTCAGGATGTAGATTTTCTCCCCGTTGTGCCTTCTCGTGTGATTGTTTATTACTCGCGACCGATGCACCCAAGATAGCTGAAATTAAACAGGGAATAATATCGTATCGTTTTTCGAAGATGTTTCTTTTTTACGTTATTGGATTGCACTTTCTCGATTTTTTTCTTCTAGAGGTTAGATGTGAATTTGTGAGATACAATTTAGACATTTTATGGACGATGGATTATAACTGTTGGCTAAGCGTATCGAGCGTTGTGCCATTTATGTCACTGTGCACGTTACGTGACGTTACTTTAGCTTTGTATACAGGCAATGTGTGTAAATACACGTGCGAGTGAAAAGATTGTAAGGATGTTCTTAATTTTCAGTTTTCATGCTGTAGAAAATTCGAAAGCACTTCGTTATTGCACGCAAAGGTTCGCGTAACTACGTTCCCCGTTTGTACGATGATATTTCAAAAGACCACTATTTTCCCTTTCTGATCTTTTGAACCTTTCGCTTTCTACTTGGCCGCGTGTCATTCTTCGCGTAGTCAAAGAATTTTCGTTAAATCAAGGAAATTTCGTGACACGGTTTTCAATTAACGGTTCACACGGACCTCGTCAACTGTAGGGAATAATTATTATACAGAAAATAAATATTATTGTCTTCTAAAGTGCATCTATTAAAATATAAAATTGAAATAGAATTAATACAATGCTTCTAATATTTTTAAAAATATAGAATATCAAAGGAAAATGGTATTACAATTACTCGTTTTTTATACAAAAATAACGCAATAATCTCATTTATAGTACAAATGTAATAAGTGATTAGAATTAACCAAAGACAGACGTTTAAAAAAAAGAAAGCATATTTCGATAGGAAATAAAAATTAGAAAATAACAACGAGGTTTATCGTTTAGAAGCTTTCGATCTAACTTCTCCTTCAACCCTTGCAATCTTTTCAACTGACCTCTAACCTCCAGCCAGATTGCACCGTTTACAAGTTACCGTGGATTACCGCAATCAACGTTTCTCTCCTTAACTGCATGCCTCGCTTTACAATATTTTACCTTTCTCCATTCTACTTCTAGAAATCCACATTCCTTAAACCCCGTTTCCTTTCCAAAAGAACGAAAAATTTGGATAAAGTAGATGTACACCGTCTTACCTGCGGCCGCGGGATCCCGGAGGCCCTGCACCAAAAGGTGACGTTCCCCTTGCCGACCTCCACCCTGACGGACGGTCCGATCGTGAATATCTCCGGCCTACAAGCGAACTCGTCGCTGCTGATCTCGTCCCACATCTTCCCTGCCAAACTCTCCGGCTGCTGGCAAGTGGTAGGCTTCGTGTACAGTTTCTTTTCTATCGTCCAGTCGCGAAATCTCTTCAAACGGCAATTGCAATTCCACGGATTGTTGTGGAGCTCGAGGCTGCCGAGTTTGGGCAACGTCTCGAAGCTCTGCACCTTCAACGCGCTCAGATTGTTCGCGTCCAGGGTCAAGGAGCGTAGCTCGGGCAAATTGCGAAACGTCTTGTCGTCTATCCTTTCAAGCTCGTTGTTCGACAACTCCACCTTCTGCAGATACTTGAGATTGTGGAACAGGCCGTTCTCCAACACCTTCAGCTTGTTGTCGTTCAACAGCAACACCCTGAGCCGTTGAGTCTCCTCGAACGTGCCCGGGTACAACGTTCCGATGTTGTTCGCCGACAGATCGATCTCGATCACGATCTTCAGCCCGTTGAACGCGTCCGTGTGGATCAACTCGATCTCGCATTTTCGCAGCACCAGCTTCTGAAGGTTGACCAGGTGCACCCGGCTGAACGACTCGTGCATCAGGTATGTGATGCGATTCCCGGTCAGATCGAAATTCTGGATCTCGGGCGACAGGCCGACAGGTATCTGAGAGAGATTCTGCCGGATGCACTCGGCCGCCTTCTTCCCGGAGATCCATCTGCACTTGCACGAGGATGCACACTGAGCCGTCCAATATTCCTGGCTCCAACACACCACCACCATTAGCGTCGAGTAGAGTAACAGTTTCGCCGTTCTTAGCTCCATCCCGAGGATTTCTGTTAACAAATGAAACACGACGGGGCCCAAGATTAGAACCTGTTCGGGATACACGAACGGCGATGCGCGTTTCCTTGTTTCGAGGTGGAAAATGGGATCGGATATAATTTAATCGCTTCGTTCTGTTTAAAAGAGTTTTACTACAAAGGTAGATCTATTTTTGGTGGATCTTTCAGTCCGGTTTTCATTATCGAGGAGGGGAAAATTGTTAATGTTAATGTAATCATAATCGCGTGCTGATAAAAAAAAGGAAAAATGAAGATGAAAAGTATATTTCGGTTTAAAAAAAAAGAAAAAAGACCTAGCTTTTGATATTATCGCGCGTAGTTCCCTTTTTACGGGAGATTAAATGCAAGCTGTGCGATGATATATGGAGATTGCTAAAAGCTTTCAAGGTATAATTTCAATATACAAGGCCAATTTGAAATCTTTATAGCCGGATAACAGGTTAGATATTTATATTTCGTTCGTTAAGTTGCGAATTCTTTTTTAACCATCCAACGATTTACCTTGTAAAATATGCTTCTTTGGTATTTTCAAAATTTTAATGCCACTCGATACAAGTAACAGCAATTTTGAAACTTGTTACTTTATAATTCCAAAGTACATACAATTTTCTTTTCTCTAACAACAAATTAATTACCCGAGCACACGATTCGATGTCAATCCCATGCGCAACAACCGCAAGCTATTAACCCGTGTGCAACGAGCCGCCGTACAACACGTCGTCGTCAATTAGTATTTCTTGCGATATAATCCTTCTCCGCGGGGCATTAACAGGCGGTGGGATCTTAATTAAAAACATTTTTTAACTGGGAAGATTCCACGGCAAAATCCCTATCCCCTCCAAGGACATCGAGTCGCGAGAGAGCGGCCAACAAAAAAGAAACTCGACTTTTCCCAGTTATCACTGAACTCCACCTAGCGCGATACTTTCCACTGCTGCGTCTCCCTTTGTTGCGTGCATCTCCTTCATCCCCTCCCCACCCCTTCACTTTCGTGCCTTTCCTCTGTTTCCGACCTTCAGCAGCTTTTCTTTCCTTTCGTATTCCACCGTTTGCCTTCGTTAATCTCCGAACCAAGTCCGTGGAAGGCCAACCCACCCACAGGGCTGTTGGTAATTTAACTTAATATCGTTTCAGTGTGTATACACCTCCCTCCATCCCCCCGCTAGTCGGTGAACTTAAATTAATACAACACGACGCCGAGCACAAGCGCACACTTTAACCCTTTTATTATCGTCCGGGAGTTTCGAGGTTGTGCATCAAATTACTCTCTTTCCGCCAGTGGAAGGGTACCGGCGGGCACAATTCATTTCCTACCTCCCCCGTTGGGGGATGGAAGAAGGGGCGGAAGAAGAGGTCGTCGGGGAAAACGACTGAGCACAACGACGACGACGACGAGGACGACGACGACGACGACGGCAAACCGTGCCTCAGACGGGTTCTTACAATTTGAATTTATTTCGAAACTCCCTGCAGAAAGGAGGGAAAGAGAAATAAGGGAGGAGGAGGAGGAGGGTACGTATTTTCCCTTCGGCGAATGTGACGGCGAAGGCGAAGGCGACGACGACGAGGAGGAGGAGGAGGAATGGCGTGTAAACGCGCGCCTGGATGCATCGATTCTTTCCGCGGGGTTGTACACCCCCCTCGGTGTACACGCGTTATCGCCGATTCCCAAAAGGGAATGGGGAGGGGGTGAATAGGAGGGAGCGCGAACAAATCCCAATTTGGTTATCGTTCGTTTCGCCATTGTGACGGGGGTTGCGCCCTGGGTTTTCGACCTTTATCAAATAGCCACGCAGCTTGCGTGTGCCCGATACACCCTTGATCAAATATTTATAACGCGATCGTGTAATTGGTCGGCATCAGGCTTGACTTTCGTTCCGTTTCGGCTATTTTCGGCCGAATTGGGGACAAATGGGGTGTACAGGGAGCAACAGAATTTGATATACGGGCGAAAAGTGGAGAGGATTCTCCAGCGAGAAAGATGTTTAGGGGGAGAATTTGTGCACGAGAAGGAATCTTCTCTCTGAGGAACACTTCGATTTATTATTTTTAAAATGGTATATTAATTCTTTTTAAGGATTAATTTTGCTTTCCCAAACTCTCAAGGGATTTATTGGAAGTAATTTTAATCTTCGTATCTTCTTTCTTCGATTTTAATTTATTATTTTTGTAATTATCCCATTCGTTATCACGAATTTTTCTTGTATATAAAAGGGGATACTGTTGTTTAAAAATATTCGTCCATTCGTTGGAATTAGCTTTTTTTTTTTTTGGGGAACGACACAATGCCAAACAACGATTGCTCTTTTGTCTCTGTTATTATAGAGATTTCTCTCTCGTTGCCTATCGAATAATGTCGAGCGTTAATCCCTCTCGATAACTCTGTTTTTTTTTTTCAATTCCGGCTCGATTATCACGTAACATCAATTCGCTGTCAATTAAGATGGAATTTTACGACATTTTTATATTCCAAGGTTGGCAGACAGTTTATTGGTAGCGCGATAAATAATGCGATTTCGAAGATTGCGC
Source organism: Apis mellifera (assembly GCF_003254395.2). NCBI lineage: Eukaryota > Metazoa > Arthropoda > Insecta > Hymenoptera > Apidae > Apis > Apis mellifera. The sequence continues at coordinate 10,830,153 of NC_037643.1, read as the reverse complement.
CAATCCTCGTTGCGCTGATGATTCAGAGACGCGCAATAATTCCTCTATTTTGTTCCGATGTGCAAAAATACATGCATAATAATTGAAAGAATTTTCATTTATTGGAGCTATATTGTTAACTATAATTATTATTTATTAAAATATACGATGTTGTTAAGTAAAGTTTGTAAAAAGAAAATATTAAATTGCAATGAACAAAGAAGTACTGCTATTACGAAAACAACTAAACTTTTCAAAGTGAAAACGTTATAAAAGAAGAGATGAAATTATAACATTTCCTCAACACTTAAAGATACGCATCCTTTATCATGCATATGATACCATTGTAACGGTAATAGAGTCAAATAAGATTATTTTATTTACCGAATCAGAATAGCGAGAGTAACGTTCAAAGGAAGAGACAAAAGTTAAACGCAAAAGATTGCAATACGCCTTGACAGAAAATTTTCTTCCTCGAAATTAGTTTCCCAAAGGATAAAGTCGGTTAAGAAAGAACACAAGGGTGTATACAAATTCCTTTGAGCGATAAAGTCCTTCAACGAATTCTTTATTGGTAACAAGAAAAAAAAAAGAAGAGAAAGAGAGAAAAAAGAAATTGAAAGATTATTCGAAACCACTATCTCGATCATATCTCGATATTTCAACATGAAAAAATACACACATTTTAGTAGAATCGGTAATAAGATTCATTGAATCGATTAACCACGCAAAAAGACAGAAGAGCACCCGAAGGAACCTTTTTCGGGTATTTATTTCATCCGGGAATCGAGATCCTTCGGGGAGTACAACCCTCCTCCTTCCCCCATCTCTTGGATCGCGAGAAGTTTCTACATGCACGGGTCGCGTGCAATTCCTTGGCCTCGTGCTGAACAACTTTTTGAAGTCTCCGCCCGTAACGGAAAACTCATGGTTCCCGTAGTTCACCCCTCCCCCTTCCTTAACCCCGTCGGACTTTATCGTCGAAGAACTGGAGGCACGATTCTTTTGTGCACCGGGATATGCGGCGAACCATCGCTCCGAGACAAAATAAATACGGTAGTGCGCTTCTTCTTTGCGTGTCCCATTTTTCTGAGATACATCGTTCCTCCGTGTTTTTCTTTTTTTTTTTTTTCGTCGTCCTCTTCTCGTTCTTTATCCTCCCCTCTTCTTCTCGCATAATTTCTTTTCCTTTTTTTTTTTTTTTTTTTTGCTTCGCTAGAAATTTCTCAGCGCGAGCTTCTTCTCTCCAATTTCCCCCCTTCTCCTCCGTTCAATTTTTTGTCGTTACATCATTCTTTACATTTCTTTACCGGTTTTCTTCTTATCATTATTACTTTTGAAATTTTCACTGTAAGTTTCTCCTCTTCTTGCTTGTTTCTTCTTTTTTTTTTTTTTTTTGTTATCTTTTTTGATTTCTTGTGTATTCTTCCTTCAATTTTCTTCTCTCTTTTTCTTCTTTTTCTTTCGTTACTTTATTCTCCACGTTTCTACCTCTTTCTCATTTTCTTATTTTTCTTCTTTGCATTTTCTTTGCTCTAGAGGTTCTCATCCTAGTGAGTTTTTCTCTCCTCTGTGTCGGTTTCACCCGATCCTTCTAACGCGTATCGATCGCCAGCATTTGACTTGTAAATATCCGGCCAACGAGAACATTAGATATGCATAAGGCGAAAGTAAAGAGTTTATATATATATATATATAGCTTCTGTGAATATATATATCTATACATGTAACCTCGGGGCCTACACGAGGAAAAAGGACAAATATTGTGACAATATTCTGACAAATATTTCACAATGTAAAGAATATATGATATTATTTAAAGAAGCATGGAAAGTTGAATTGAAGAAACATTGTTTTAATATTTCAAGAAGAATTTTAAACATAAAAACTTTCAAAAGATATTTTAATGATAGAGGAATAATAAATTTCGAAAGAAATATGAAGAAGACTATACTTTATCTGTATAATATTATATCTTTTTGATTTAAATAATAACAAGAAAGCTTCGTTTCCAAAAAATAAAGTAAAAATTCTCTTTATCAATTAAATCTCACCTACTGAACCCATAATTCTAAAACGTCCTGTTCATAGAGAGGGTGAGAAATAGGGAGCGTGAATTCTGAGGCGGTTGCAGGAAAATGAGACAGAGAGGTAGACTGTGGTGGTGTCCTTTGGAAACACTGGCCGGAAAGGAGCCACTACGTGCCTTGTTCCAGAACGTGCACACTCGGAAGGAGTTTGACGTGGACATACGTCCTTTACGTAGGCACGCGTGCATGCAAGTCCAACCCTCTCACGATGCTTTGCATAGACAGGGAAGAGGTCGCGTTTTTTCCCCCTTCGCCGGTCAGAATTTCAAATTTTAAAACCTTATCAATCAAAATCGCCTCGCGGTCACGTTGCATCTTCTGCTGTTGCGTTTTAATAAAAACTTCATCCATCATTTTTGCCCATCATGTTTAGCAAGATTGTTATCCCCTAAAAGTTCGCTTACTTTTATTAATCATTATTGCATTTAGAAATCTTTTTACGATAATACAGTAAAAAAAAACAAATGGAAAGATAAAAAGGGAAATGATCAATCCTTTGAGCGAAATTTAAAAGTTTTTGGAAAATCTAAAAGATTCGAATATACAAATATATTATTTATAAAGTCAGAAATAAAAATTCTGAAGAGAATTCGTAACATTTAACAACGAAAATAAGGATTTTCAGCGATTTATCAAATTCTTCTCAAAATTGATTCACAAATATATTCGAGTACCGATTTTTTTACGCGCAAAAAGGCCTTCCTTCTCGACGTCTTCTCGTTTAATATCCGCTATTTTGCGAGTAATTGTGAAATCAGCCAATGAATTATGAGGTGACCGCTGGTTTACCAGACCATTATAGATCCTATCAATTGCCTCTGTCATAGATACGTTCGAACGATATATGAATGCCAAGCGTTCGCTCGGGTCAATCATCAAGTGCGCATCGTCTAGTTTTCACGATACAATTATATCGATATGTTAATTAAATCGAACCTCGGAAACCTGTTGTGCGTTGATCCGCTTGTGGATCGAAATTCATTCGTGAATAGATGAATACAGTATCGTTAACTGATGTATCAATTTTCATAAAATTAAAATTACAAGAAGAAGATTTATTTTCGTAAATATAATAACATTCACGAATCTTGTTGGATTTGAGTAAGAGATATTTTGAACGAATTGTTGACATTTTAAAAAAAAGAAAAAAAAAAAATTCTTACGAAATAATATTAATAGTAGAATTTGATAACAACAAGTATAATATTAGATTAAAATTGAATCAAAATCAACGAATAAATTTGATTACGTTGTAAACAATTATTTTTATCATTTAATTTATGCGACATTTAATTTAAACGCAAGAGAATCATAATGAAAGTATCTATATCTCGATAAACTAATAACAAATCTACAATTTATATTACTTATATTACTTAAACATTTTACATTAACCGATCGATAATTGAAAATTCCTGAATATAGAAAATCTCACGCGATTCTCGCATCGAATCCTCTAAAAAAAACCGGTTGCGCGATATATAAAAAATATATCTTTGAACGATCTTCAGCAACAAAAACCTTTAAACGGATCATCGAATCGAGAGCTTTCTTTCCTCTCGGCCGATCGCTCGCCCCAATTAAATCGTCCAAACCATGGAACGAATTCTTCCTTCCTTTTTTTTTTTTTTTAAAAGCCCGCACTCGAAAACGATTACCATAGCGTCGTTTCGTTTTATTTAATATCCGCGCCATTCGTCTACGTGATGACATTATCGACCGAGCAACGGATCTAAAGCGAGAACGACAGCTTCATCCCATCCCAGAAGAGGATGAAACGAGTCAATCGAATATATATCTCGATGTAATACGAAAAAAAATTTTAAAAAGTCTCCACAATCGATCGATCCTTTTCTAGATGACATAAAAAAAAAAAAATATTATTTGTTCCTTACATTAAGCGAAACTTCGATCAAGAATATTTTCACGAAACTGGAAACCGACCTCGAAGCCACGAGCGAAATAAATTCACGTGGTAATTATTCACGAATGGAGAGAGTGGTGGGAATCGATTCCGGGAGAACAGATCATTGAGGGATCCTTCTCCTGGGGGTGGCCGTCGTTTATATACGGTACATTATATTCCAGTTAGAGCGAGAACTTGGGGAAGATTCAGTTACGAAGTGGGTCCACCACCAGGGACGTAATAACGAAACGGCACCGGTGGAAAAGTTTTTACTAAATTGCCTGCTCGGGATACAAATCGATGGTCGGTCGAAAGTGAAGCACGGAGAGACCGAGAGTTTCGGTTCCCTCGTGTGATTATATTATTTCGTTCGAACATCGTGTTTCCGCCACATATCATCGATTTAATCTCGCGAAACATAAATTGGTAATCGGAAATGGTAGTTTTGGGATGAGGGAAAAGGGTGAGTTTCAGGGATGAGTTAGCGTGGAAATTAAATGGGAAATACGGAAAGAGGAAAGGAAGAAGAATAGAATTTTAAGAATTAGATTTCAAAGAGGTATTTTTCAATTTATATTTGGGATGTGTTTTAAAATTGATTCTTATTTTTTGCAATTTCCTTTTATCAGATTTATATTCGATAAAGGATCGAGATGTCTCTTGAGAATTGAAACTTATCATATATCTAAAGTGAGTCCTCCTATTCTTCCAAATTGTAAATTTTTCGTAGACGAAGACTATACATTTATTTGAAATAAAATATTGATATATTATACAAAATTTATGTTGCAAAATAAAGTTGCGATAATAATATAACAAATTTTACATCGATTGAATATAAATTTCCCAAAAAAAAAAAAAAGAAATGATTAAAATTTTATGAATACGATTGTAATTTTTCTCACAACTTTTTAACATCGAATACACAAAAATTCCGTTTACAATTTATTTTCAATTATCTCAGAATTGTTGAAAAAAATTCATTTATATTTCTAACTCAACAAAAAAAAAAAAAGAAAAAAAAAAGGATAAAACGAAAAAATTCAGAAAAAGCAATATCTCCGCTCATAACTTTGAACCATACACGAATAACCATTTCACATCCCACATCCAATAATTAAACACACCACAACGGTCGTTTATCACGTACGCAGCGAATGCAAAAACAATGGAAACGTTTCTGTTTCAGAGAAAAGGGAGAGCCGATTTCAAAAGGCCAAAACACATCGCGTCACCGACAGAAGCGGAATTCAAATATCATCCAGACTTCGTTGATATTTCATCGACCAAAAAATCCACGATTTTCGGTACTTTAATATTTTCATTGGCCTGTGGGAAGCAACGAGCGAGCGTATTTCCCTGGAATCGAAATGTTCCCCGTTAAAAATCGGGGAAGCTTTCGATCCGGGAGATAATTGTAGCCCCGGGCGAAAATTAATGGACCGCTGTATATTAACGATAGAAAATACGTTATTCATCCAATAATGAATATTCCCCGTGTTCGACGTGAGTGGTATCGAAAAATAGAGAGGAGTGCATCGAACGATCGATGCGCCACGGAAGGGTTCGAAAGATATTTCATAATTTGGTCATTTTTCGACCGTACATGTCACGAACGTTCACCTCGTTTCGAAGGAGAATAATGAAGGATCGATGATATTTTAGTTCCGGATAATTAAGTAATCCTTCCCCTAATATTTAAACTTTCGAAAATGATTTATCAACACTTGTCAATACTTTTAAATCATTCTCTCTCTCTCTCTTTTAAAAAATGTTTGAATTAAAAAAAAAAAAAAATACAAGCGTACAGATATTTCATTCGTGCTTCCAGAAAAGAATTGGAATTATTTTTTTTAAGAGGGATCGTATCGTTATGGCAAAGGCGCCGCGTAATCGACTTTCTAATTATAAATGAGAAACGGGCAGAGACGGCGGGCAAAGCGCGAAGGGAAGTTTGAACTCTCCACGCGGGGTCACTTTCCACCGATAAGCTGTTAATACTTAATTACCAATGAATATCGATACCGCCGACGCCGGCTCCGCTCGAATAATACGTACGCTGATAATACGTAGCCGCCGACCCCTGCACGAAATGCTTCCGCAATTATTCCCATATTTTTTTGTCTGCGCGAACTCGACAAATTTTTATGACCACGATCCCTTCCCGAAAGGGCAAACGTGGTCGTTAATAGAACAGGGGGTTGTTATCTCGATTCTGATCTCGTAATATCCATAACACGATGGGGAAAGTCGTATTTATAATTTATGTCGTAAATGGTGAGTCATGAAATAAGTGATATCTTTCTATGTTCTTTTTTTTTTCTTTTTTCTTTATCGATTTTGAAGAGTAAACGAAATAACTATTCTTCTCGAAAAAAAAAAGTGTATTTTCATTAATGTAATAAAACCTCGATGAATCTTTCCGTTCTTTGCTTTCAATTTTACAATATCAATTAATTATCGTATTAACGATTGATGCAATTAATGTATTATTTTAAAAAAAAGGAACGATACGAGCTCCATTGTACCAAAAGATAATGACGTTACTTTCAATCACGAATTACACAACGACTATTTATCAAAACTATTTCGAAAAACCATTTTCTTTTTATCATTTCATATAAAAATCATTTCAAACTATGCACTACGTTCATTCAAACCAAATCCATCCATTGATCACGATTAAATAATCCTGCGCACGTATTCCACCTTCGCTTTGTATAAATCAACAAACTGTATAATACTATATATACGTAAACGTCCGCAAACGCATGTGCGAAATGGGTGTAATGAAGAAACGTGCGTAGATGGCGTTGAAGGCGCAGACCCTCCGCCATTACGCCCGCTTCTGGTTACAGGCTCGTATTCGCTGTAATACGACAGGGATATGGGGAAAACCAAGACGGCACCCCAGAAGGCTCGAAGCAGGATATTAATATGGGTGAGGAGTCGATATTACACCTGCTGCCTCCCTCCCCCTCCCCCTCACGGGACGACACCCTTTATGTAACTAAACCTAGCGAACGTGTGTTTGTTGCACACGCACGTAACGCAACGTAGCGCGCGCACACGAATATAGGGAAACGGCAGAATACTGCTTGTGATTACGAGATACAACCGTCTCCTGGGAGGTTTCTAAGGAAGAACGATGTCGCGCCAAGGGAAAACACGCACACGTATATACGCCGCTATATGTATTTACGCAGATGGAGGATCATATGGGTCATCATATAGCTCCTCTTTTCGGCGATCCTACCCTTTTCCCACGTATTTCCTCGAGTAAGTTTATATAGAAAGGGTTAGTAGTAGAGAAAATTTTTCTGGTAACACGTTCAGATTTGTGTTAATTGGGAATGAATAGGGGTGCTGAAACCTACAGTTACGGAAAACAACATTGTGTGCATTAAGAAATACGTAATGCGTTCCTCGTGTTTGCCGAAACTCTTTCTGATGTTGTTTAGTTTATGAAAGTTGAAAATGGGACTGCTGCTTTTTTTTTTAGTTTTTCGAAGAGTTAATCTCGATTTACGAGGGGATGGTGAAACATTATGTTAGTTGTTACGTTTGTTTCTTTCTTTCTTTCTTTAGATGAATTTTGACGGATGAAACGAATGATACGGAAGAGATACATTTAGAAGTAGGTTTTGATACAAAAGTAAATATAATATTTCTCTATACGTGGGAACGAAATTTGGGGCAAAGGAATACATAATTTTGCAGCCAAATATATACTTACGCGAGTGAAATTACACGTCGCTTCCCTATTTTCAAACGTATCCACAGAGAAGATATTTGACCGGCACAAAGTTGCATATTTCGTTGCCGTAATTATGCATCGGGGGAGCATCGTAATGAGGTTGTAAAATTCAAACAAAATGCAAGTGTTGTCGAATACGATGATATATTCACAAATTTTATATTCTTCTTCCTTTTCTTCTTTTTCTTATCCCTTCAATATATATATAACATACAACGTACACACTAATCACTAATCACTAAAATTACGAAAAAAAAAAAAAAAAAAAGAGAGAAACGTGTTCATTCGACAGAATATTATTATTTCGAAACCATCGATTTTTCTTCTTTTTTATTAAAAATATTTTTTCAGACAACGAATTCACCGACACGATACAACTATAATAATTTCCTTTCGCGTAAAAATTTTACATTTTACAACCGGTTTCGCCGTGATCTTTCATTTCTTGAACACACACTTGTGCACATTACGAGGCAACTTGCGAAACTAATCGGACGAATAGTGGCGAGCTTTTGTTATTGACGTGATTGAGGCGCGACGTTATAATTCTCCTTCCTATCTCCTCTATCCGTATGAACACATAGACACCGCGATATAATAAAGTGCACAGATGTCAAAGCAAGACACAGCTGTGCCCCGTAGGAAACTCGTATTTATCAGCGGATTGCCAAGATTACGCGGCTCTATTCATCTAATAGGATATCCTCGGGGATCGACTTGAACTGTCCGATCGAAACCAGTATATACGAAGCGAGTATTTGTAAGAAGGTAATAAAAGACAGGATGTATTGTCCTCGTTCGTTGAAATGCTTGGAACGTATGGAGGATAGCTCGTCTAAGAATAATTTGCCGTCTAAGAAAGGATCGTCATTCTTTTTTTCTTGAATTTGCAAAAAAAGTTATATACACTCGATATAGAAATTGAACGAAAGATATCGAAAGAAACGTGTGGGATTATCTTTATTAAACAATTAAATAACAAATTTTAATTATAACGAATCGAATCGATATATTTGTTTATTTTATATAAATAAACAAATTAAAATTTTTAGTGAAGAAAATTATTGATTTTAGAAATTCGAAAAATTGGGAATGTGGACACAGCGAAGATTAAAAAGAAAGAAAGAAAGGAGTGAATTTTCTATAGATCATTGCTTTCGTTTGTTGAAACTATGCGAATAAAATTGCCAGGGTCGTTTTGATAAATGCCTGGTTTGAATATAATTAAAGAATTAAATTCGAGAGGAATTGATACTTTTATAACACGGTCGAATTATGTGTGGAATTAAAATGTGTGGAAGTTTTTCATCGGTATGATTTATTCCTCGGAATACGAAGTTTTGAGTGATTTATAAATATCAGTGATGTTGGCTTTTCAATTTATCGGATCAAGCTTCGTAATTCTGATCCAATTCCAGAAACTAATAAATTTCAACGTATCAAAATGATAACGTGACAATGGCAATTTCTGCGCGAAATGAGAAATGGAATGTGATTTACTTTTTTAAATTAGACGATCATTATTTTTTATTTCCTATTCTCTCTTTTCTTTCAATCCTTTATTATACATCTACAATATATATATATATATATATATTTAATCGTGGAATACCATTGTAAATTTTCTTACAAAATACAAGCGTATGCAAATTTAACATTTATAAAAAGACAAGATTATTTGATGGATCAAACTTTTCCCCATTTTCATTAATTTCCTTTAATTTCACCAGTCATCGTAATTTATTTCACAGTCTTGCAATATAAATTTCCAAGAATGGTAATTAGAGAAAAATTCGCTTAGATCTTTGCTGTCAAAGATCATGTTACGTGAAATGAAAGTAGAAAAATTCAGCGGCTGATCTACCGTACTTTTTAATCGTAATGAGAATCTTTCATTAAAAAAAAAAAAAAAAAAAAAAGAGAAAATTACGAACAAACGATAATGAGCACGTTATGGTAACGGGCCAGATAATGAGATCTGGTGGCGTAAATCTTCGGTTGCAAGGTCATTTATCTGACGGTAATATCAAGGATTTAAAGCCTTTGCTATGACATTATGTTCTTGGTAATTTTCTTTCGAGGCATGAGAAAATATGAGAGGCGGATTCGTTCTTGAGTCGAAAAGGGTGGATTTACGCGTAAAAAAAATGAAAAAAAGTATAAAGTATTAAAAGTACTGCTAAGAAAGTACTTCTTTAGTTTATTGGAAATTTATCAACAATATTTCTATACTTCTTTCTTTTTTTTTTTATTAATATGCAAACGTAAATTTAAATTTAATAATCGATCAATAATAAAAATATATGTAGAGATACAATAGAAACAAATTTTCTTTTCATCCTTAACTTTATAACAGTGAAATGAAAATTTTGAATAAAGAATAGTGAATTCTAAACTTATTAAATTAAAATAATTTATAATGTAAATATTTCATAATATTAGTAAGATCTGAGATATTACAATTTTTCAAAATTTTTTATGGAAAGGATTGTTGGATAACCCGGAAAGATGATTAATAAATTTTGTGCAGCTATCTTCATTATCTTTCTCCTTTTATCTTTCATTCGCTTTTCCAACCGATTATGAATGCAAATACGTGAGAATTCAAGAGGATGGTGAACGTCGAGGATAACAAGTATTTTCTGCCGTATGATGTAATAGAACATCCCTATTATTCTCGATCTCGTTAAAATTGCATTGGAAATCGTTATATCGACGACGAAATCTTCTTTGTCGTGAAATGTAATTCCTTATCGAAATTGTGACCCTTTAATCACGCCAAGTTATATTTTCTTTATCGCGTTTTATATTGCTTGTTTCTTTACTATTTTTTTTTTCCTCTCTTCCTCCCCTTCTCTCCTCGGAGAAAATTCTTTTTCACTTTTAAACGAAGCATTTATCGGCAGAAGAAATTTAAAAGAAGTGTAAGGAATCGATACAAGATTTGATCAATTGTCGAGAAACGCTTTGTGCGTTTCAACCATTTGAAAAATCCATTTCTTTATCCGGGAAAAGCCAAAAGTTGAAGCGCCAAATTGCCGAAAGTCGAATAAATTTTAAAGAAAATGAATAAAGGCGATCGCCGAACCGAAGCGTGCTCGTAAAATCAAATGGGATAGAATACTCTTCTCTCGCGGATACTCGAAGAAACGAGATCTCTGCATTTGTGTGCGAGAGACAGAAAGAGATGGAAAAGGAATCACGGCGAAGCGAGTTAGATAAACAAAAGAATTCGTCGAGAAAAGTTAGTCCCGGAATCGGGAATTCAGGTATGCAGTTCACGTTCTTTCCGATATCGAATCGTGTCGCGGCAACGCAAGTTTCGTGCCCCTGCCTCGTGCCGCACCCGTCACCGTAGTTTCTAAGTTTTCTGAATATTTACAGGCCACGTGTCGCGACACGAAATTGCGTAAACTTTTCAAATAAGCCGGATGATTGTGTAAACCATCCGGGGAACGAGCTACCGCATCGTTTCGTCGCGACGTTAATCAGAAGCTCGTTAAAGATACTTCTTAAGGTGTATCTGACGTGCTTGAGATTAATTTCAGAAACTCTACTCGGCTGATTAGGGGGCCCCTGTCGTCGAATTTCCCTTCCCTTTAATCTTTTATTCCCTTGTTGCTCCGTTAATAATAAATTCGGAAAGAGATTCAATCTCTCTCTAAGGCTAACTTTTTTCGAAAAGTGGAATGATGCATGGTAATTTAGGATTTGGATATACAAATATTCACTTGCTAAGGGAAAATATTTATTTAACGAACTGCTTTGATAATCCAATTTATAATATTATTATTTTTCCCTTAACCGCGTAAAAGAAAAAAAGGAGAAAAGAAAAGAAAGAAAGAATATCGAAATCCCATCTTAAGGAAGCGGGGTATTTTCTTCTTCCTTTTCATAATGAACAGCCAGAAGCAAAACTTAGTTTTCAAAGCTAGAAGGTAAAGATTGAGAGAACCTGTTTTTTCTTTTTTTTTTTTCACGTTCACGAGATCCTTTGATCTCTCGACGTCGCTATTAGAGTTCCGGTTTATCAGCCACGCGCAAATGAGAAACTTCCGATTCTGTGAAATATTCACAGAAATCGCGTTCACCACGAGTTGTCCCTCCTCCCCGCGAAATATATTATTCGTCGTCGGATGAAATTATTTTTATATAATAACAAGATTCGTATAAGATTGCCTCTTATGGCAAATTATCGCAGAAACGGGGGATGAATGACGCGTTATTTTTTTTATCGATATCGATAAAACAGAATTGTAGCGGATGTATGCTACAGGAGGAGGTATGCAAATCTCGATTGAATTCATCAATGACACGATTCGATATTATGTTACATTTCACCATGTTCCGTCATATTTGATTTCTGATACCGAAAGCTATCGGATTGACGAGGGGATCTCGTCAATAATAATCAACATGTTATTATAACGGTTATTAATTTTGGTATTTGCGTTGCTGTTAAAATCGTGTTAAATTATTAATATCAGAAATGACGGAGGAACACAGCGAAATAATGGTAAAATGGATTACAAGTATTTTTTTAGTTTCTAGAATTTCTTCTTCTTCTTTTTTCTCTATCTTCGATCCTGAACGAACGAACAAACGAAGATGAAAATTTTCTTACTTATGCTTCAAATTCGAGATTGATATAAGAAATATTATCGATTAGAAATAAAATTCTCTGATATCCCGTTTAATACGCTCGACGAAGAAAAAAATTCGCTGAAATTCGTTCCATTTCGCGAACCGCATTACAGCGATAATAATCCCCGCTGGTAGAAAATTTTAAATCGAGCTTTGGTTAAATTGTTCGGCATATATGCACGCTCGCGATTATATTATCTTATTTCCTGAAAAAGAAAGGAGGAGGGGACGGTGTAAAAGAAAAAAAAAAATATCATCGCTGGTTCCGTATACGATTTTCAAGTTGTGCAAACAATCACCGACAATGAACCTTCCTCTCTGCCTACTTTTCTGTCCATTCTTTTTTTTCCTCTTTTCCTTCATAGGAAAGAAAGAATTCGCTGTACTGTTTAGAAAATCAACCTCGCTGCTCGTGTTTCACGAGAGAGAAAAGGGTAAAGGGAGAGAGAGAGAGAGAAGTAAAACTCAGGGCGGGTAAACAGGAATACGAATACCTGGCTGGATATCGAGTAGAAGGAAAACTTTGAAATTTATCGACTTAATCGTTTCAGGGTAGGAAAACCGTCGGGGTGAAAACGGCCAGGCCGCGAACTTACCCCGAACAAATTTGAACCGGTTGTTTTCCAACCGGTCATTGGGCGAGGGCAACACAAGCAGGCAACGTATAAATGTAAATGTGAGGAACGCTTACCCTTAATTTAGACAGGAGCGAGAAATCCGTGACCGCCTTGAGCGTCACTTTGCCAAGGAAGTGTTCTGCAACAACAGAAACAAAAGGGAGGAGGTCAATAGCTAAATATATAATAGACGGATAAATTGAAATAAATTAATATAAACGTGATTTCTCATTGGAAAAGATCACACAAACGTTACATTATAAGAAACTTCTTGCATTTTAATGTAATAATGAAATGATTAATGAAAGAGAACACTTTCGTTTAATCACTTTTTCCTTTTCTTTATGCGATAAAATTGGTATTTTTTTTTTTTTAAATATCCTATGAAATTATCTGCGTAAAACTTTAAATTACAAATTCGAATATTCGAACATAAATCGTTAGAAAAATGTTAATTGAACTTGTTTCGTTAAGAAACTCTATTCTTTAATTCTTTAATTCTTTTAAAGTATCAATTCTACTTTTTTTTTTTTTTAAGAAATCTCATCCACTTTGATAAGAACATCGCACAGTCCATTCCGCGCGAAGAATAACGGAATAAGTAACCCATCCCTTTCCCAAATTACAACCTGTGAAAAGAACAACTTCCTCCTATAATCCACAACCGCTCCCCAATACACGCGTAACATCTAATTTAATCCTCGAGAAGTACCAACCCCTCCCCCTCCCCCTTAAAGAAGATAAGCAAACACGAGTCGAGTCCTCGTCCGGGACAAGAATTTTTAGCTTAGACTCGCGTAAATAATTCATCGAGGACGAAGAGGATTTCCGGTGGCGGTACGCGGATTTCTGTCCCGCCACACAAACGTCCCAAAAGTGGACAAAAGGGGAAACGATTTTTCCCCCCTCCGATTATGGAAGAGTGGAAACACGGAGTAGGCGACAAACCGGTTCGACAAACAACGAAACAAAAAAACATTTCTATTAATGGTAACAAAGGGAGGCCAGCCACGGAAATCTATTCGCGAGTTATGCGTCGAATAAGCCGCTTTTCGAGCTGACCGCTTTCAATTTTAGCGCGTCGAATATATTCGCGGAAACCGCGACATAACATTCGATTCTCTCTTGCTTCTCTCTCTCTCTCTCTATTCCGGTAAACGGAAAAGTTTGCGTATCGATATGCGTTATGGTCGATATGCGTGTCCACTGTATCGAGATCGAATCGAAAGGAGGCGCGCGATCGTCGATAAATTTTCCGGCTCGCCGTGGAACGCCACTGAAAATCGATGACACATCGAGTCGGTATATTCGGTGTATTCGCTCGATATAAAGATGGGGGGACGTGGCAAAGCGGGGGAGGATCGTTTGTCTTGAGAAGTGGAACGGAACCGCGACAGGCATCGAGAAACTTCAGGTGAACGGAACTGGTGTGCCACCTATTGGCACGAAGAAGAAGAAGAAGGAAGTGAAGAAGAAGATAAGAAAATCGAGGCCCTTTTTTCTTACCTTCAAGTTGGGGGAAGATTTATTTGGATGGCCAGTCCTTTTACAGCGGATTAATATCGAGGGATAAATCTTGGGGATGCGGATTTTGAGACTTTACAACATGGATCTCGTGTTGTGTATAATTGTATAAGTGGAAGGAAGGAACGAAGGTGAATAAGATTCGTTTTTTAAGTTCGTTTTTTTTCTTTTCAAAATATTTAAAATTTGAGAAAATGCAATCTGATAGAGAGAAATTTCAGAATTGAATATGGGACAATTAGTTAGCTCGAAATGAGTTTGAATTTTTTAATACAAAATTAGCAATGTTAATATCCTCGGAACGATGGAATTGAAAAATGAAATAAATTAAATAGATTACGGAAAATTAACAAGTTAACGAGGAGACAACAAAAGGTAAAAGATTAAAGAGGAAAGGTTTAAAGAGTTTATAAGGATTAAAGGTAGAACAATAGAGAACTGCTATCTTTTATCTTAATACGGCTAGAGTGAATTTTAAACACGTTATATTATAAGAAACTTCTTGCATTTTAATCCACCTTTTATGTAATAATATGATTAATGGAAGAGAACACTTTCATTTATGTGCTTTAATGACTTTTTCCTTTTTCATACGATAAAATTAATATTTTTATATGCTCTTTTTTTTTTTTTTTTTTTTAAATTAAAATATCCTATGAAATTACGCGTACTGCTTTAAATGAAAATTAAAATATTCGAATATTCAACAAAAATGTAAAATTTTGCATTAAATGCACATATAGAGAAAAAAATTAAATAAAAATATTTTCAGATAAATATCCTTTATGAATAATCTCCAGTAATTACAATATAAAATATTACAACAACAGAGTATGATAACTCTTTTCGATAATATCTATAAAATTTTCAAAATATTTAATACTAATTAGCCGGTTTGACAAACGCGCTCGTTCTACCGAATTTCTGATCGAATTACATAGAAATTAACATTCGTTCCAACCACTTTTCCAATTATGATAAATTCAATTTCATTCTACGAAAAAAAATGAAAAGAAAACGTATCACTAATTATATTCTACATTTTAATACGCAAAAAAAAAAGTAGCATCAATTTCATTGAATTCCAATTCAATCTCTCAAAATTTATCACCACCGATTCCAATCGGAAATGAAGTCAGAAATTATATCGTCAAGACTTTGGAACCGTTAAATTACAACCACTTCAACTTCCACACAACCGATAATCCGCCAGAATCCGTACAATAGTACGACATGCAATAGGAGAGTCGCGGATATTGTCCAAAGTCATAACAAAGTGCTTCCACTTTCGCAGCCGTATTAATTGAATGCGCTATCACGAATACCATCTGAGAATTATCGATCGAGCCTGATTGGACGTGAGCCGGCAAAGGCTCGAGGTCTTTCGAGGATCCTCACCCTCCTCCCCGCCTCGCCTCTTCTTATAATCGACTGTTTTCAAGGAATGGCGAAAGCATTCGTTTGCAAGGGGGAGAATCAAAAGGGGAGCGAGGAGACAAATTTTACGAGGAGAGTAATCTAAACCCAAGTTCCACGACGCACACCAAACCGAAAATGTTTAATATTCTAAAGACGTACAGCGGTGCATACTTTACGTTTCCCTTACGGACGCTTGAATTACTTCTACTCTTATTGCACTTTTTTCCTTGCTACCGTTTGTGTCCCTGAATTGGAAGAAAGGGACCATTCTTTTTCCTCGAATACGATATATATTTGTGCATTTAAATTTACAATTTTAGTTGACTGTATTCTTCTCAGTATTAACATATAAAAGAATTTAATATATTAAACGAAAAAGTATAGATTTCATTAACGAACTAAAAGAGTTAATTTGCATTAAAATAAAAAATAAAATCATCGATTCGCTATAAATCGCAAATCGTTCTTAAGATTATTTATCCTCGAGAAGATCTATCCTCGAGGAAGGAAAATTGAGCAACGAGGGGAGGGTTTTCATAAGCGAGAAAACTTCATAAAATCTTGACGACCATCATTTCGGCAAAGTGCGAGAGAAAATATCCGCGTAACGTCTGTCAACCAAATGTCTCGTGCCATAAATATTTTTCACAGATACGCTCGGTTTATTCCGCCTAAGCAATCGCCGAAATTTCCGGCAATCTTTCTCCCCACGTGTTCTCACCCGGCTCTCCAAACAGATATTTTGTCTTAGGCTTGACCATCCCTTTTCCAATTCGGCTTCTCTTAAAACAGACCTTCTTCCTTTCTTTCTCTTTCCAATCATTCTTTCCCCAACTTTGTATCAACTTCACTAAAATCGAGAAGATTCACTAGAAACGATATATCGATAGTCGTAAGTTTAAAATCGTTAAAGTTAAGGGACGATGGATCGAAACGATCCATGTTAAACGTTTATATCTCTCATCTCTCAGACTTTGGAAGAAGCCATTTGCAAAAATCTCAAAAAGCTCAAAAAATGTTCTCAACAACAGGGAACATCTCAAGTTACGTATTTTCGTTTTAAAACTTTCGTAAACTTTAACTTGTTCCAAATTTTATAACCCGTGCTGCATCTTTTCCACCCCGATGAAAGAATAAATCTTACGATCAAGTGGAAAATTTAAATCTTGTTGAAACATTTCTGCACTGAAGAAAAGAAGACAAGAGATTTCGTAACTCGAGGGGGGATTGCATTTTGCCTTTATGGGCAATTGTGCGCGAGCTAAAAGTTCGCCCATTTGGGACACGCGTTCACGTAAATAGATTGACTCGTGTTGTAATCTAATTTGTCATCTGGAGCTTGTCATCCTCGATAAATTTCACACGCGCCTCCTGTAACTCGATTGCTACGCGGAGAAAAAGATATACGATTAGAGGAATCCGAGTGTTTCGGGGAAAAAAGAAAGGTTGAAGTCGAATCTCTTCGTCCCGAAATGAAATATCGAAGAAAATATTTTTCGTCGTTGTATAAATTGTTACGAAACTCGTAACAAATAGCTTTGAGAAAGATTGTACTGATTTGATAATGAAATATTTTATTTATACACGTTTCAAAAATATCGATGTGGAGAATTTTTGGAGAATTCAATACGAATCAGAGAAATTCTAAAAATTATTCTTAAAGTGAATAATTAATTTTGAAGTAAAGTTTCGACATATTATTTGTTCATTAAAATAAATTTATTAAGTATAAACTTAAAAAGAAAGATTTTTCATGTTTTTTAAACTTAAAAAAAATCTATTCGTTCTCATTCATCGAAGATTTTACGAAGATAAAGGCTTCCCATTCAGTTTCATAATTTATCTTGCATATTGATCGATCTATCAACGAATGTTAATAGAGGGCAGAAAAAAAATTGATCGAACGACTTGATATTAAAATTCCGTTCAATATGGAATTTTTAATCATTCGTGAATGAAAATTGTAGGATGTGATTTTTATGTATTATTCACGTTGAACAGATTGATTTTATTATACACACGATATGTATAATGCAGTGCACAACTTCAACCCTCTCTAGTAATTTTCCTAGAATCATTAATTATTCAAGATTCATCAACATTTGTAGAACTTTGATTAATTTTTAATAATTATCGTTCAACCGTGCGTTTGCTCGATCAAAGCTTTCTTATAATCGTACATTTGCATAAAAAAGTAATATCACATAGTGAGCATTATTTATATAGACGCATATCTTGATTTCATTTTCAATTTTCATCCTCTTTTATATTTATTTTATTTACATTGTTCTCAATAATTTTTCCATTCTTTGAAACATTGAATTTCAATTCAGCAATTTTTTAATTCTTAATCTTATATCATCGTAAAAGAAGATAGAATAAAATATGAAAAAGATAATTATTAATTGAAAAGAAACTTTGATTCATGTTTTAATAATAATTATTAAATAAATAATTATTTCTATAGTTATTAAAAAAATCAAGCATAAATACATTTTTTCCTTGTAATAAAAACATTGGTTTTGCTTTGCATTTTGATAATTAATTACTGTGATTTACTATCGAGGATGGCTGTCATTGAAAAAGATACACAGTTTGTTCCGAATTCTCTTATTAATTTCGTCTATGGATATCATGAAACCAATTATTGTCATGCGAAGGTATTTCCACTCCATTATGTATATATATATATATATATTAGTTTCAGTTGTTTCACAACTGTGCTATTTCACGGAGAATTGAATTTGAAATAAAGTGCTTGACAATTATTATAGGTAGAAGAATCGGGCATTCAATAAATGATAAAAATAGATATTTTTTACCTTTCTTTTTTTTTTTCTGAAAGAAATTTAAATATCTGATGACCGATAAAAAAGTGATAAAATCTATATGTAGCTTGTTTCATAACTGCAAATGTTCGTGCATATTCATATTTCCATAAACAGAACTAAAGAAATGCAATTTAAATAAAAACTTGTTTATTTTTGGATATTTCTGCATATTTTTGCACATTTAATATCTCCTATGTGTAAACTAATTCCTATCATATATCTATGACGAATCAAATAATCGTATCAACAAATTAATATATCCCTTTCGAATACTTTTTCAATTCTTAAAAATGTATTTTTTAAAATTGCACTATCTCGCACTCGTGCTCATTTTCTCCAATAACATATTTTACAATAAAAATTTCAAACAATGACGCTAGCTTTCTATTGTCAGAGTCTCCCTTTTAAACTGCGAGCGAAAGAGAAGGAATAGTAAGTAACAAAGGAGGAAAAATTGAAAATTAAGTTAGCTCAAAGGAAACGAAGACTTCGTGTCTTACAACCTCTACAAAACCCATATACAGAGCAGCAAGTGGAACAAAACTTTATCGCTGCGGTTGGCACATTTACGAATACACGTGTACCACCACCACCACGAAACCTACCACCGTATTCAAAAATCTTCTATTTTCGACATATTCCATCAAGAAGGAATTCTCTCAACATCTCAGTCCGCAACGTCTCTATAACGAGGCAAGAACCGCAGCTCCCTTTTCTTTCAGGCTATTTCTTCGCCGCGTGAAAAGAGCCACCCACCCACTCCTCCCAGCAGAGGCTCGGGCCGGTGTAACCAACCTAACCTGCGGGATCCCCCTTTTTTCTCTCGATTTCAAATGCGAAACGTCTACGCGCCGGCAACGCGCCGCTTTTCTTGCCTTCTCCGTAACGGCTTCGTAATACGAATTAAATTATTTCTGCCGGCACGAAAAGGGGAACGAAGAAAGGGGTCAGGAGGAGCAAGCCGTTGCTCCTTAACGTGGAACAAAAGCGGACGAAACCGCCGTGGAACGAACGGAACGTGGCGGAAAGGATAATAAGAAGGAGACGGTGGCGCCGCCAGCGGCGGTTCTCGGAAGATGAGGGAAGAAGAAGGACAGAGCGAGTGGGGAAAATTAAAGAAGGATAAAGCGCGACGTTAAACCGGATACTTTATACGCGTAATAAGGTGTAGAAATGCATACTTATGCGCCGCAGGAGTCTCGCAAGAGACCCATAACCATTAGGAAACGAGAAGAATAAGAGCTTTTTCCGTCCCTGTTTAGTTATTCGCTGGGTGAGAAATCGTGAGATGTTTACGTTCGAGTGGTCGTGCTCGTTGGCCATGACAGAGAAAATTTTTCGAGCACGATGGGGGAAATAAGCGACGTGTATGGAGAGGTTAACTTGCGATTCCGAGTGTGCATACATCTTTTTGAGGATAAGCAACTATGGTAATGGTGCGTGTTGAAGAGATTAGGGAAAAATATTTATAAAGAGCGGATATTGAAAGAATGTATTTGCATACGTTTATTTTTATCTTAACTGCACACGCGTTAAAAGTTTTTTTATTATGTAGTATTTTTATTATACTGGGAAGTAAAATTATTTATATATATATATATATATATATATATATATATATATATATATATATATATAGAAATTTATAATAAGAATATGAAGATGTACTGAATTAATATTAATATAGTATTGGAATTTTTTTGAATTTTTCCAAGAAGATTTTTAATTAAAATATATAATTACTTCATTAAACACAAGTTTGATAGACTTCGCTTTGAGCAGAGGAAAGTTTTTAATTCTCATTTCCTTTCTCCATAACTTCTCAACTACGTTATCTACTTAAGAATTTGTCGATGCTGTTCGTGGCATTAAAAATGGCAAAATAATGTTTGTAAATCATAATATTCTCTCGAAAAATATCTCTGTTACAAAGAATTATATCGACCATATATATATATATATATAATATATATAAATAAAAATGCAATGCATACAGAAATTAAAGTGTTATCTTAAAAAAAAAAAAAATAAATACGAGAATTAAGAACGTAATAAAATATAAAAGCATTAAATGGACGACAATGAACAATAGTATTGCTTGACATAACGCTGTTGTCTGGGAAGCATGAAAAGTTTCTGTCTCCAAAGAGCTAGTGATTAGTGAATATCTCGTGTTGAACAGTGATGCTTCGCGCCTTTTCGACGAAGTAAAGCAAACGGAAATTACAAAGCTTTTGTGCAAAAGCAACTCTTTTGATAGTAGACGCTTTTATTCTTTGCAAAACTCATATGATCATTCACGTTTCAGTCACGTTCATCAGTTAACACGTTTCTGACACGTGCAATGTATTTCCAGTACGCCACTGAACTTTCCCTTCGTCCCAAATAATAGAATAAAATATAGGAAAATAACGATTCCTCTCTCGTATCCTCTTCAGCTCGTATATATTTCTCCTCATTCCACGAAATTGTTATAATATATTACATTAAATACTCTTCCATAAATAAATTTCCATCCGAGAAAAATTTACAAATCGCATTTCGCAATTCTTATCTTCATCATTATAAATATCGTATCCTAAATAAAAATACGACACGTAACCTCCACCCTCCCTGATTTATTTTATTTTACCATCTTTCCAATATTCCGAACGACGATAATTCCACGACACCGTATCGCGTTGACACGATAACCGATAAAATTTTCAACGAACACGCTCCATTTTTCCTCTTTAACCATTCTCGTTCAAAACAGATTTTTCCTCGCTTTGGGACGGCATACGACAATCACAGAGACCCAGACCCGTATATCTCACGTGTCTCTTCCTAACGCGGCCGTGTTACAGATGTTCGTTGCCGTCAGCCTGCCAGACCATCGGACCCGGACGACGACATCACGCTTTTCGACGTCGTCCATCTTGCGCCGGTTATTCGAGCAACCTTGGCAACCGAAATTATACGCATTATCGGATTCGCTCCACGGATTAACGAGCGTGATATAAATAACCGTCGTGGTTATCGATCCCTATATCGCGAAAGTCTAGTTTTTCCATTGTGTACACGCACCAGCGTTCTATGTCACTCTTCCCGTTACAACGTTGGCAAATATTTGTCGGAGTCGAAACACAACGCGGTCTAATGGCGCGAGCTTCTATCTCTAGACACCAAACAATACATCGACCATAATAGTTTTGCACCTTTGCCCTTTTGTTTGTTTTTACAATTTTTCTTTTTCCTTCCTTTCTTTTTTTTTTTTTGATATAGAATTATTGCATCTTTGCATTTGTCGATACATAGATATATCATATTTTTTTGCGTTTCTGTTTAGTCTTTCTGTCAATGGAATTGGTATGAAATAATTTTCTTAATTTCTAAAACGTATTTTTCTTTTTTTTTTGTCATCACAATTTCAAGAATCTTCTATTTTCTTAGATTTCTCTCAATTTTGACAATCCTTTCTTTTTCCAGATGAATGATGAAACAATGACGAACGAAACTTTTGCTTCATCTTAAAAATATATATACTTATGTGACGTGAAAATTGATAAAAGAGGAGAGCTGTATTCGATGGTTGTTAAAAAAAAGAAAAAGGAAGAACAGGATATAAGAAGATAACCGGTTGTTCAATAAATACAGGATTATTACGGGTGAGTTTACCGCGTGAGAATTCACGAAGTGACTGCGGAGGGAAGGAGTGGAGAATTCTCGCATCGAGCAAGGAGTCGGGTGGATGGGTGCATTATCGATAGATACGCGCAACAAGATTTTCCAACGGTTCCTTCCTCGCGGCTAAACCGGAATACGATACGGGCGCACGTCGAGAAGAAAGCGGCGAGTTTCCATCTCGTTTGCCTGTCGCGCGGCTTTTTATTCAACCGGATAGAAAAGTCGACGGCCCTTGACTTCGTTCCATTCTTCTCGCCCGATTTTTCCCCCCGTTCGAGTTCGAATTTTCGCGCCACGGCAACGCCCCTCCCCTCCTCTTATCCACGGATAAAACGGGCTCAACGATGGTGGTCCTTTTCTACTCGGGTCGAATTCCCTCCCCTTAAACACGCCTCGGTTATTCCATTCAATTGATTCGCGTGCGCGAGGAAAAGTCGGTGTTTATTCAGGGGCATCAGGAGAGGCATCCCCGATGATGAGGTTAGATTGAAATCGAACTATTTTCAATTGGCCCGCTTCCCAACCCGCTCGCACGTTGCAAATCGAATTCGATCACCGCGATGATATCCTCGATTATCCATCTTATCCACCTTCCGCTTTCCCTCTCTCCGAATTCGACGCCTAATGCGAGGCTTTTAATTTATCTCGAGCATCGTGAAAAGGAGAGGAGGATGGACTGGCAATGGACCGTTCGAAGCTTCTCTGTTTTTAACGCGATTTGCTCCTCGAGAAGGAGGTAATTTAAATGGTTATTGACTTTCTCGCGATTGATGTTTGTTCTTCTTTTTTCTTCTTTTTTAGACCCTCTCTTGGTTGGTTCAGGTCCTCCCTTTGAAGAATTTCCTTCGATATGTACTACAATCTGCGAGGGATGAATTACATTCGAGCGAATTAAATTTAAAACGATTTTCATTGTGGGGAAACGTGTTTCCAATTTTTTTTTTTTTATATATTATACATCCAATATTATCTATATTAATACACCGAATGGAATAATATACAAGAATGTTCGTGAATATCTATCAAAAAGATATTTTTAACGAATTGGAAAGATAAATTAAACCGTAGGAGAATTAATATTTAAATTGATTCGAATATTCGTGTGATATTTCAAGTTGCTTCTTTTTTTTTTTAAATAGATTATTTCAAAAATATCGAACTTTTATATTTTTTTACCGTTCGTCAAATATATTTCCTTATATTTTCATATCTCGTCTATATTAGATTACTCCGTCGAGATTAAAATAATGTTTAAAAAAAAGTGGGACGATGAACGCGCCCGAAGAGGATATTGCGAAATATCGGTCCATAAATATTAGTTATTTTTTTCGGGACAAGAATAGGAAAAAGTATAATTAAACTCGTTAGAACGTCGGAAGCGATTTTTATTCCATCCACTTTCGCGCGGTTAAAATCAGATTTTAAGGTTCAGCCAATTACTACGGAGTAGTACTCTTTTTTCTCCCCCTCTTCTTCTTCTTCTCCTCCCTTTTTCTCTTTCTTTTTTTTTTTTTTTAATTGATTTAAACGAACGTCAATTAGAAGTATCGGAAAATTGGCCCCACTCGTTACCTCCTCTTCGATTCTTTGTAATCCACTTATCTTACACTTCTCTTCTATTACACAGCCGTCATACTTTTTTCACGCTAACGAAATAACGTTTTCAATAAGCCTAATGGAATATAAGAAAGATCCGAGCTTACTTTACGATCATATTACGAGCCGAACTCTGATCGTTATTTATTATTATTATTCGGAATACGAATTAGCAGGAGAAATATTTTTGTTTAACTTACGCGATCCGGCGATCCGTAAAGATTCGCAATTCAAACATCCAAACGGAGCATAAGTCAACCTCTGCAACGGTCATGTATAGTACATTCTATATTTGATTTATACTATCCACACATTTTGTTATAGATATACATATATAGAGAGAGAGAGACACGAAAACACGCGGCACGTGCGTCAAATATTCAAATAGAAGTCAGACGTTGCGATACAGCCGCAATTTAAACACAATATCGCGACTGTATTATTCAGATATTCCACACCACGCGTCCACCCGGATTTGTGCCAGCACACTGCACAGTTTGTACACAGATTTTCGAGGATCGCGTTACAAGAAAGTATAACGTATCGAATCCTTGGAACGCACTAACATGTATCAAAATATATCTTTAGTTATTGAAAAAAAAAAAATGTCAACTTGAAATCAACATCTACACAGCATACTCTCATACTTGCTACTCAGCTGTTCAAATTTGTGTATAATTTTCGATAAATAAGCTTTATAAATACGCTTCCCAATATTATATTTATTTATGAGAAAAATAGGCAATGAATTATTAATAATAAAATATTTTTGATTCTCGTTCATACTTAATATTTTTCTCAAATATATTCATACTCGTAATCTATTTTTAGGAGAATTTTCATATTCCCTACACCCACGCACGCACGCGTGTTCTTGTTACCACCGTTAGGATCGAACTGGCTATTTTCCAAAGACACTATGGCAGGAATTTCCTTCTTCGGTCCTTGAAGAGGTAGGCAGTACGCAGAGGTAGGAGTACACTTAATTGATTGGTTATTGTTTCTACTTATACCTGGACTCGAGAGACCTACGTGAGGTGACGATGGTGAATAAGATCCGTGCGGACGTCAACTAGGGTAGTTGTTCACGAAATTTTATCTGTCTACCTGCCCTCTACACCTTTCCATTTTCACGGTTGCGTGCTCTCGAGAATTAAGGCCATCGCGCCATTAAACGACACGCCATATCGCGAATAATAATATTATTATTATTATTCGACGAAGAATTCGGTTCAACCCCTTTACGTACGAACGAGAATGCGCTTCCAAGGAGAATAAAATTTCTTCCGTTTCTTTCCGATTAAATTTTTACATTTTTATCCCAAAGATTTTTAGAAGAAGCTCTCTAGAACGGCGAATAAAAATTAGGATTGAACGTAAACGGGTGGATTAACAAGTTTCCGTGCAATGGTAAAGTTTCTGCGCGCCAACTATAGCGTATTACCGATCGCGTTCGGTTTTCGATGCTGCAACCTGTGCGTGCCTCTGTAAATTTACACGGTGTCGCGGCTGAAAAGCGTTTAATCGGCTTTGATGTTCGCGGGTTGTTATTTGTCGTCCCTCGTGTAAAAGTTACCATATACCCGATGCAAACGATGATAAGTAATAAGCCGCGAGTTCGTTACACGCTCTGTCGGAATTTTGAATATTTCCCTCCATACTTTTTCCCCTATTTTTTAGTTACTCGCCATTTGAGAATATTTTGGAAACGCGGGCAAGATGAATTTGAATAAAAAAATATTGGCGTCAAAAAAAAAAAATATTACTTCGAAAGATTTTTATCATTCGTAAGTATCCCGAATTTTTTGAAAATATTTCAAAATATATATATATATTCGAATTGGATCTAAAATTGAATCTAAACAATTCTATTTTATTAAACGATATATAAATACGGAATTAAAATAAATTGAAAAGTGGCTTTCGCAACTACTAACTTTCCGCATTTTCTCTCATTTTCTTTTCTCGCATTAACGCAATAAAGAAACAATGTAGGCAACAGGGCGTTAAAAGAAACAAGCCATTAAATTAAGATCTTTTTAGCAAGCAACCGAGGGAATAAAAAGAAAGACAGAGAAAGCACAGATTTCTTTCTTCTTGCTCCTTTTCTTTCTTCTTCTCGCATCTAATGTTTCCCAGTTCCAACAAATTTGTGTCTCGCGCAAAAACGAAAGCTTCCAATGCTTTCTTCTTCCTGTGTGTGTACACACATACACACACATATCTCCATCAACGTGTATTGGATTATTGTTTAAACACAAGCGCGCGCGACACGTTCAAGTTGTTTTTGCAATTAGAATTGCTCGGTTTTCGTCGTTCCCGCTGTTTAATCCAGTAAGGAAAGTCGCTTTTATTTCGTTTCGAATTCGATTTCCGGTCACGTTCTCGATCGTTTATTTGTTTTATCGAGTTGTGTGTCGAAACAGAATCGCGTAGAAAATAACGGGGGAGAGACCCTGGGAGAGACCGCTTCGATTTCGAGGAAGAAATTTCATTTCGTTGACAAAATTATCGAGAAATCTAGTTTTCATTCTCACGACTCAACTTAGATCCTGTATTCTAAACATCTCTCAATTTATGGAAATTCTTTATCGCGATCTTAAATCGATTCGAAGATATGTTAAAACTAGATTTTGATACGAAAACTATTCAAACGTTTTGTAAGAGAAATATTTGATTTTACGTTTGTATTCTATTTTTGTTTTTTCTTTTCTTTTCTTTTTTTTTAGCACGTAGCAACTATAAATACACGGAAGGAATGAAAATACAGGAAGCAACAACGCGGCAAGCGTCGTCAATATTTGTCGTCGTGATCAATAACCTCTTGTGGCTCTTTGTAAATCTTCTATTCTAATTTCTTTGATAGTATACACAACAGGATACACAACACGAATATAGAATGTTAAGATACAAAATTATTATCTTCAACAACAAAAAATTATATGTACAAAATCAATTTCCAAACTCTATTAATTTCATCTCTTTCATAACTCGAGCTTTTTTAATTTATCAAGTTCCTTTCTTCGAAGAAAATTTCTTCCATTCGAGCAAAATAAAAAAAAACAAAAATAATATATTATAAATGCGTTTCGCAGGAAATCTGTCGTATTAGATTTATTATATCGAGCGTGTTCCAATTTTACTGACCGATCTATTAATCATTTTCAAGGATCGTTACTGTAGAATTGAAAAATCCCTTCGAACGTTTTTTCATCCAGATGTTAAAGTACCTTCAAAACCGAAACTATTCGAAACTGATCATTTTCTAACTATACATCAGTATCATACGCGAGAAAAGTGTACATTGAATGACCAAAGTGGCGCGTTTCTTCATCCTTTTTCCCCTCTGATGCTCATTCGTATCACGGGATGAATGGATCGAAAGAGTATAATTTCTCAAAGTTATATACGATGTACAACGATGATTTTCTTCGTTTCATTTCTTACCTGAATAGAAGTTCGTTCTGCTTCGTATGATTGATTAGGTTAAAATACTATATTTCAAGAATTATTGTTTTAATTATTCATCTCATAATTCTTAATAAACCGAAACAATTCTTATTATTTCTACGAAGAAATCGAATGGTGTCGATTTTAATATCTTTTTTCTTATTTAAGAGAGCCAAATTTTCTTTTACGGATAAAATTCACAGCTAAATAAATTACTAAATCGTGTGTATATATCTATCTTGCCATAAAAAAAAAAAAAAGAAAAAAAATTCGCACGGAACTAATAAAATTTTATCGTTCCTCGTTCCACAATATGTATTTTATTCGTAATACCATTTATATATCCACATCGGAGAAACGAATTTTTATCGTTAGCGATCATTCAATCTCATTTAAAAAAAAAGAAGAAGGGAATAAAACAGGCGCAAAATAAGCCTGACTCTTTCCATCGATCTCCTCTTCTCGGAAAAGTGGAGAATTTCTCGAAGATATCGCTAATAACAAACAAAGTAGCGCAATAACCGCGAGCGAACGGTTTTGAAGTAATAATTTTCCCCGTTGCACGAAATCCTTCCAACTTTACATTCCAGTTATGATAGAGGGCCAGTTCTCGTTTGTCTTTTCGTTACGTCATAACCATCACGTTACATTGCACGGCGTACGGCTTAACAATTTCCACGCCAAGGAATTGTAATTGTCTTTTTTTTTCGAATCGAAAAGAAATGATCGAAATGAAACGAAGATAAGAATACAAATGGAGAGTAATGAAAAAAATAATAATTCTTTTCTTCTCTTTTCTTTTTTTTTTGTTTCGTAAGTTTCTTTCGTTCTTTTTTTTCTTCTTCTTCTTCTTCCATTATTCTAGAGCGTATTGTGAACCAGCTCTTGGAGCTGTTTGTGTCTCGCGTTTGTTGAAACTCTTCCCGTTTTTGCGAATAATTTTTTACTCGAGCCCGCTTAAATGGATTTTGTGTGTAGTTTATGTTGACGGCGTAAGAGCGCTAGATGGCGCATCGTTTCGAGGATACTCTTGAAAAAGATGGCCTACTTCACCAGCCTAATGACATAATTCTACCGGATAACCGTGTCAAAATGGTAGCAATGGAACAATACACATTGTTGTATGAATTTCATTCCTTCGTGGTTGCCTTACTTGCCTGCCATATCAATTTGTTTAAGAATATTCCGAGCTCCTCTTTCTCCAAAGATCGACGCTATTTTGCATCTTGAAATCAATTTAGAATTCAGGGGTGACATTTTACTTTGTTCATTTTAGAACAGGGAAATATATTATTTTGTTTCTATATATATATATACATATGATGATTTTTTTTTAATCAATTTTGTAAACTTGTTAAAGTTCTTAAACGAAGTTAATAATATATTATAATTACAATTACGAATATTTTATTAAATTTAATGAAAAATAAAATTTTTATTTTATATCATATCGTTCATTTTTCGAATAATCAATTTGACTCGTTAAATTGGCTTATTAATTTAGAATATTTTTATTAAGAATTATATTTATTAAGAAATTTTATCGAGAGATTAGATTAAACAAATATCATAAATTTATAATCGATTAATGATTTTCTCAGAAGAATTGGAATTTAAATGAATAAATTAATAGTTAAAATTTTATGTTCATACCAAGTAAATAATTTCCGATATTGAAATGGTTATTATCTTTTAAACCACAAACGAGAAATCGATTTATGCAAAGGAATAATTCTATTTAATGAAAAGCCAACAATTAGACACACATACATGTATATAAATATATATTTATATATAAGAAAGTGATGACACGGAAAGATTAAGCTTATTAAATTATGCAAACTTTTTCCTTTCCAATTTTCCTTTTCTTCTCATTCGATTATACAACTTGGCCTAGTTACCGTAATCATTCTTTATATAAAGTGTGGCATTAAAAACAAAACTTGATGACCCCCTTTATTTCTCTGGAAGAAAAATATGCCTCGAGTTGAAATTGAGTAATTTCAATGAATGAACAGAGAACGATAAAAAAAAAAGAATACTTTCCATCATCTGAGAGACATATTCAAAGAATCTTTATTCTATCGATAACATTTATGATTGAACCTAATATTTAACAAATTTCCAACTTAACCTCCATTTCTCTTTATTATAATTTCAACCTGCGGATCAATAATTTATCGTTACATTACATTTTTAATTCACCAAATCCGGAAATCGCACTTTTCCCTGCAAAATATTTACCAATCACGCTATCCTATTCTTCGCAAAATATTCGCACTCCATATTTCCATATTCCTCGTCCCATTCGGCTTCCATAACGACGCGTCTTCCATAAAAAAGGCGACGAGGAGAGGTAATAACCTCCTGATAGCCGTAAAACTGTTCTTTTGTATCCCGTATAACAACCTGCACCCTTGAATTACGGATCGATACCATTTTTTCTCTCTTTCCTCGTCTCCGTTAAAACAAGCAGCAGCAGCAGCAGCAGTAGCAGCGTAATTACGGCCGCAATTTTTCCATCCAACACAACACAATCTCGTGAGAACGCGTTGGCAAGACAGTGAGTCGACTCGTTTGTCGTTTCGAACTCGCCACCCCCAAAGAAAATTCATTTTAAATCCCGGAGAAGTTGATGCAAGTATAATATCGATTAACACGCGAGCCTTCCTTTCGTTCCAACATCCTCCCTATGTTCGATCTACGTAATTTATAAGCGTAACGACGCGTCGTGGTACAAAATATTCGACAACGATGGAGGAGGGGATGAAAATTGGATTCAACTTGGAGGAATTAATCGTACGTTTCGTTGGCGTGATTATTGAAAGGCGCGGATACGCAGTTACGTTAGAGTTTGTCCGCAAGAGAAATGGGGTGAACTTAAAGTCGAGGGGTTTATATAGGGGTTGACGCGTTTTAAACTGGGGTTGTTATACGAGACTGGAGGATAAAAAAGGTTTCTGTCGAAAAGTTTACTGGGTAAAAATCCGAGATACAATTTCTTATTAAAAAAAAAATAGGAGGAAGTCGGTTTTCAACGTTGCGAAAGTAAGACGATCATCAGAGGAGAATTTAAATCGCATCGGCGTGTCGAAACGGATCCCAAAGGAGAAGCGAGCCAGAACAAATCTCGTTCATTTCATATTCTATCCCTCATTCCGACAAAAATTGATCGAATAAAAAATTCGCTCCAAACCCAAAAACCCACAAACAAGCGTCTGAATCCAGAGACTCTTTCGTTGCCGCTTTCAATCATCCGCTTTATTCTCGAAAAAAAAACACGCGTGTGAAAAAAAAGAGAAAGAGAAGAACCAACAAACTTGCAAAAAAAAACAGAGAGAAAATCGAGAATAGAAAAAAAGGCAAGGAAAACAACAGAAGAGGAAGAGAGAGGGAAACCTCGACAAAAGTTTACACGGTGCGCGAAGGAGCAGGAGGGAGATGTCCTGTGTGTACGCCGACAGGAAACAGGGGGGATTAACGAGAGAAGCGAGCGATCCAATACCAGTAGTGTAGTAATAGTAGTAGTAGTGACAACAGTGGTAGTAGCAGCGTACGTAAACGTTGCTTTTTAACGGCACGCTGACCCCTTTCGACGTCAAACGTGTAAACGGGTGACGCGTTAAATCGGTACTCCACCCCCTCCGCCCGTGAGCCGCGGCGCTCAGCGCGACAAAGAGAAACAAAGAGAAGCGAGAAGGAAAGGCGAGCAGCACTTCGCACGAAACGCAGGGACGTGCTACGCTAAGCTAATCGTGCGCGAGTGCGGGTGACGGAGAAGAGCGGAGGGAGAAACACCCTTCCTCCTTCCCCATCGTGGATGTAATACGAGTTAATACGTGTCGAACATCGTCGGGCACATTCGGGACACAGTATCGCGAGGTGGCGTCGCGGATCGTGGCGTGTGCGTGCGCACCACCACGCACACACACACACACACGCACACGCATCCCTCCACGAAACGGACGTCGTTTGGGCGGAGTGGCCAAGTCACTCACAGCTGTCCTCCGCACGATATGAGCACGCATGCTAAGCATTAATCATATCGAGAACACCCTCGCTTCCTCCCCATCCCCATTTCTGGACATCCAATCCTCCGATCTGTGCTGGACGCTTATACGCTCGCACAGCTCGCAACGCCACCATCTCCTTTCGCATCTCTGCTCGCAGCCTCTCGTCCTCTCGCCCTCCCCTCCAGACGATCATGCACACGCACAGAGCGGCGAGAGGATGCGCACGGACGCATCTCGCGTCGAGTCTCCGGGCTGCGTTTGAAGTTTGGCTTAATGACGATGTCAATCATGCGCCCGTGGTCCCATGGCAAGTTTATCCAGTAGTAGTGGTGGTGTATATATATCTTTTGTTGATTTTTAGACATGACGCGACATCCACGCACGGGGAGGGAAAGTGTGAAGGAATGAAGGGGTTAAAATGAGGAGAGAAGAGGGATGGGATAGGGAAAGGTGAGTTTATTTTATTATTATTTTTTGATCGACGACACGAGAAGTCTGTTAATGTCTGTTAAGTCTAAGAGGAATTTATTAGAAAATATTTGCAATTTGAAATTTTATACGATATACGTACTATTTTAAATGGAAACTTCTTTCTTTTTTCAACTTTGAAAGCCGTAAAATAATAATAATTATTATTATCCAGCATCAGTATATTTTCTCAATTAAATTGCTTTTTCGAAACAGTTTCGTTAAATTTCTAAAAAATAGCGTGTAACAATTATACTATGCACCCCCTTCTTCTCGTTGTTCCCTTCTAAAATTCGTTTAATGAAAAAAAACTTCGGTGATAACTTCGTAAACAATATAGATACTTCTCTATTTTAATGAAAATAAAATAATATACAAATTAAAAATCTCTACGCAATAAAATATGGAAAGAGCGATATTTTATTAAGCGTTGAAATCTCAACACTAATTGTTTTTATAGACGCGATCTGCATGCAAATAAATAGAATAAAATAATTTTGAACGGGATTAAACAATGCTGTTGTTATATCGTTTGAAATAAAGACAAATCGACTTCCGTGTGGTTGGTTAAATAGATCCTAACCGAACATTAATCAGGGAAATTAACGGAAACTGGCACAATAGTAGCACGAGGAGGACATCGGTAAAACGAATTAAATAAATTATCCGTCGGCGGTTAATTCGTGAAACGATAATTAGTATTAGTTGTAGCATTTAACGATTGAATAAATCATGATAGCGCAAATCGTCTCGAACCAACGTAAACAATATATACGTATACACACATATATACGTGAACGAATGAATATATTAACATAATAATCCACGATGTACCCGATGTTCGCATGAAACAGTGTCGAAACTCGTTGACTTTCATAAATTATTTATAATTTCCTAGTGTAGTGACGAGTAGAAAATTTGTTTCACACGTAGCGTGAACGATCTTTATTAAACTTAATTAACTCGCTGTAAAACAATTAACGTGACACACATTTAATCCCAAAAAGACCAAGAAGAGGCTCCTCTTTTCTTTATAGCAATACTTGAAAAATTTGAAAAAATTTCCAAACAATTATTCATTGTCATTTCTTTTAATCTTTCTTTCTCTCTCTCTCTAATTTTGCATCATCTATTACTCGAATCTCAATTCTCGTAAGATCCACGTTTCTACAATTTGCACAATTTCTTCCAAATCGAAATGAAATAGATGTTCGCCAGAAGAACGATGATATTCCTTGACAAGCATCACAAACGAAAGATATGAAATTTGCTCGAGAGGGGGGATGGCAGGCAATTGGCAGACGAGGGAGCGTCGAGAAAAATAAACGATTCAACGAGCGAATCTTGCGGATCGACAGATGCGGCCAGAACGGAAATTGTCCGCGCTATTTCTGGCCATTACGCGACACGGCCGCGGAACGATGACACACGATAGCCAGCCAGCGCGCCGCATCGCGTTCCGTAAGTGGGTTTATTACGCGCCGCGGAGAATTCGCTCGAAATTACAACGGAGCGCACACGTCTGCCCCGCCGCCTCTTTTCGAAATTGGCCGCCCCGCCACGTTCGATCGCGCTTGAATGCGAATCGCGCATTATCCCCTCCCCCGATAATGGCCGGATCATAGTGGAAATTGGGGTTGCCGAGATTCCGAACCGGGGTGAAAAGCGTTCTTACCACTCGAATCCTCCTCCTCCTCCTCCTCCTCCTCGCGTGAATGGACACGCGATGGCCATTTTGCAAACGATTGGAATTCGAACAATCGCGGAAATAGCCTTGAGACTTCTTGTCTGTCCAACGATTCGAACTGTTGGTTAAGTAAGTCTATTCGAATAAATGATTGAGAGTTGCTTTATCAATTAAATCATTGTTTTAATTGATTTAATAAAAATAAATAAGATGCGCGTTTAGAAATCGCGGAAATAGCCTTAAGACTTTTTGTCCAACGATTCGAACTGTTGGTTAAGTAAGTCTATTCGAATAAATGATTGAGAGATTTGCTTTACCAAATCTTTGTTTTAATTGATTTAATAAAAGTAAATAAGATGTACGTTTAGAATATTGCGTTATTTTTATTTACTTATTTTTTTCTCTATTTTAAGATGTGTTCAAGTTTGAGTTGAATATCGACGTTGACTACTTGATTCTGGATATTTTTGTGCAGAAATGAAATGAAAATTCTGAGATTAAATAAGGAAAAATAATATTATAATTTGTAACATATTCATTGATAATTAAAAATGGAAATAATTGTAAAAGAAATGTCAGATAAAGAAAGATCGTGGGATCGTTAATATTTCTGATAGTTAAGATTAGATACCAAGCTCGAATTACCTGAATCCTAGATTGCGGAATATTCTGCCGAGGGGGTCAAAGGATTCCGCATTTCTCCGATGGTGTAACCTGTTCCAACCCATGAATTCATGAATTCCTCGATTGTGAGATCATTGTTTAATTCCACGTTGCCAAGTAAATGCAAACTTAAACTCCGAGGAATAAGTTT
Source organism: Apis mellifera (assembly GCF_003254395.2). Classification (NCBI taxonomy): domain Eukaryota; kingdom Metazoa; phylum Arthropoda; class Insecta; order Hymenoptera; family Apidae; genus Apis; species Apis mellifera. Next base: position 10,795,692 of record NC_037643.1, on the reverse strand, counting down.
TGGTACTTGCCGAGTAGTTGGCTGAGATAATAATACGCAATTCGATAGTCGCAAATTCAAGCTTCCAACTCGAGGTAATAATCGCGTCACTTCGGGAGAAAATATTTCTTGGCTAATTTTTTAATCGATGCAACGTTGGCTTCGAACTTAACGAACATCAGAATTTACTACAACGCATTTTTACTTATCCAAAGATTACTCGTTATTCACGAGATTACAACGTTAATATCGTCGAAACGAACATATTCCAGAGACGAGGCAGCACAATCGTTACGGCACACCGTTTACGAGGGAGCCGCGTTGAAAAGTCGAAATCGAGGACACATGGCTGGCACGCGACTTTTCTCACGCGTGGGTGTACGCACGTGCTCGCCCAGAGCAAATAAATCGTGAAAACTCGGCCGAGACGAGAGCGCATTATGCGAGGAACGCATCGCCTCGACGTTTCGATTGAAGGGAGCGACAGTGCAATCAAATAAAGACTCGATTGCGATGGGTCTCTGTTTGAGGGGCGAGGCGGAAGGAAAGGGGGCAAGGGAGATATAATACCGGTCGAAAAGTGGAGGAAACGGGTTCGCCTTCAAACGATTTGGTGCCTTGGCTCGTTCGCGAATAATTTTTAGATTAGAAGAAGGATTATTCGAATTAATTTTTAATCGAAGGTTCAATCCTCTGGTTCTAGTTTTTGCCCATATTTTTGAAAATTGAATGTAACAATTGACAATTCTTACAAATAAATTCATAATATTGAACTGTTGATTTGAGCACCTTCCTTCCCGAATAATGAAAGGCGCGAAAAAAGCGAGAGGAAGTGCGGGCACAGGTTTCGCCACGAGAAGGTGACAAGCGTGAATAATCGAATCAGCTTAACCACGTGGTGGAATAAGACGAACGAGGTATCCCCGTATACTCATTCCAAGGAATTCGTGGTAGCAGCTGGTAAGGTGGTTGGCGGACAACGAAATGCAAATTCCACATTTATTCCCCGTTAATCTTATTCGGTTGAACGTTTGAAATGCGAAACGTCACGCGATCCTCAACCCCGAAACGAAACGAGACGCGCGAAACCGTGCAATTTTCCATTCCCTTCCTCCTCCCCTTCCTCGTTCCCTATTTCACGGCCGATGGGACACGTCGCGTCAAGGGGAGGATCGGTGGTGGATCCTCGGCGGTGCGTACTTTTGAATTTCGGTTCGCCAAAAAGCTTTTCTCCCGTTAATTAGACGGAAGGAAGGAGTGGAAAAATTGAAAACTGTTAGCGTTATTAGCGAATAGCGAAAGCGACAGCGTCACTCGAGGGAAGAAACTCGCTTTCTCTTCTTCGCGCCGAGCCAACCCTCCCTCCTCCCCTTCGACCACTCGACCAAGGATCTTTCACGCGCGCGTGAATACGAGAGCACAAAGCAATTTAAAAAGAGATACTCGGCCGCGGGACGTACTGTTTACATTCAACGGTTCGCTGGAAAAGATACTACTTAAGGTTGCCTCGACACAAAGGGGCGCGCAACACTTCGAGGCGCGAAAAGTTTCTCATCTTTTTTCCACTCTCTCCTTGCTCACTTTTTTTTTCTTTCTTTCTTTTCCCTTTTTTTTTTTCGATTCTTCTCGTATTTCGAGACGATAAAATCGGGACGATAAGAGTCTCGCGTCGAAGATACGAAGATACTCGTGCGAGGGTGTATGACGTATATAAAGGAAGGGAAAAAAGGGTTTGGAAAAGATTAATATTCGAGAAAGAGGAGGAGGAGGAGAGGTTAAAAGCAGCAATTGATCCGAGCCTCGAGTATTTAATCTCGTAAAATTCTGAAAAGTTGAACGAAAGTTCGATACGTCGAAGGAGAGGGGGAGGGGGTAGTTATGCATCCAGCCAGATTATGGAGTATGCCGGGCTATGAAACCTATACTGTATAATATCGAAATTCCATTAGACTGTCAAGGTTACCGGTTACCTTTTTTTCCCTTCCTTTTTCTTTTCTTTTCTTTTCTTTTCTTTTTTTTTCAGCCAGCTTCGCTATCGGCGAATGGAGAGCCGGTTGGGAACAAAGGAGGGAACGGTTGAGAAATAGTTAGCCGGTAGAATTTCAGAGAGCTTGAAGCGAAAAACCGGACCCACGAGTTAAATTTATTCAATCCTGTCATGCTATCGAATATCGCGTGATCCGGTTCGAGTACCGCGAAACGCGTCAATCTTTGAAGGGATCTGTTTTACGATCGAACCAATGGAATATTATACGCGATTATATTTAAAAATAATTACCAAGAATTTTCATTTCTTTTTTTTTTCTCGATATTTTTCGAACAATTTATGAAACGGTATCTATTAAAATTCTACTATCAAATGTTTTCTACATTTTAGTAGAGAAATATATTATTTTCTCTATAAAAACCATCTAAAATTCGTCGTTCGATCGAAAGCACATCAAACAGATATATATACTCCGCTCTTCCGATCTCTGAATACAGATCTCAGACTCATTGTACACCACGAATATCTCGATATTTTCCCATGCACGTGGCCAAAAGACAATGGCGAAAGAAAAAACAAACAAACAGAAAAAAAACAAGCAAACTTTTATGCAGTTCAGACGCGTTCTTTCGAGAATATCGCGTGTTCTCGCGTACCGAAGAATTTAAGAGAAGGATATGGATGCTTTTATCATCGCTTAAGCATTCGCCCGTCTCCTGATTCTCATTCTCTCTCTTACGATGCATTCTCGTGTGTTGGAGGGGCACACGTACAACTCTCGTTCCATCCAACAATATCGAAGCCTGCACAACTCGTTCGCAACTAATGGCTCGTGTTCCACGATCGCCTTCCATAGCTAATATAGCGAGTGCACAATCGTTTCCACGTTTTTCATCCCAATTTTTCTTTTTTTTTTCGATGTTCGAATTTTTAGGCGGACAAGACTCGAAGATGTATCGTGTGCACGAGCAGAGCTCCACCTCTGTGAATTTATACAAGGGAAAACACAACAGGTGATCGTTTCACACCGATTTTCTATCCTTTCTCGTTGTGATCTCTTGCTAGTCTCTGTAATTTCATTGACTTTCTTAACTCAACGTAAGTGTGATAGTCTTAAGCTTCATCACCATAATTATAGAATTATACATCCATGATCCGTGATAAATTATCCTGATTATTCTGGCAGATAGATATCAATTTATCATTTGAAACTGCCTTTCCACCTCTCAGATAAATAGCTTACGTAATTTTAGCTCGATGTATAAAAACATCGAAAAAAAATGACGCCATCGATTCGTCTTTGATCGTTCAATAATATTCAATAATCGGAGAACGTGTCACAGAGTGATTAATATGAAAAATACCTTCGAACGAATAAAATTTTCCCTAATTCTATGGATGGTGGTGAAGCTCAAAACTATCACACTTACACGTTGAGTTAAGAAAGTCAATGAAATTACAGAGCAAGAGATCACACGAGAAAGAAAAATTTTATTTACCCCGATATCCTTTACAAATGTTATAACAAATCACGAATCGAAACCCAATTCGAAATTCGAACTTCGTCATTTTTTTTTTCTCACCCGTCAAACTCGAATTCCGTTCACATTTTTTTTACCGAGTAACGTTATCTATCGGTGCAAATTTGAACGACGGACGAACGGAAGGGATGAAATCGTAATTGCAGTCATCCGTTCGCGATTTCCGATGCATAATCTGTAATAATGAACACGGGTATCCTCGCACGGGTGGACCACATCCGATACGATAATTAATAATATGTTATTGGATTTTAAAACGTAAAGCGGAGGAGGAGGAGTGACTCGATTGCTGAATCAACGGGGCTCCACGCGCGCCATTTTATTGTTATCACAATCATTTCGAAGCGTAATAATTCAGCGTAATTAATTTGCACGCCGCTACGAACACGTATCGGGAGATACGTAGCCCCAATTTTATTAAATCCCCCAGGTTTTACCCTCGCCGGTTTAATTCGACTGGTTGACGATCCGTTTCGGGTGGCTAATAACTTTCTAACTGGGAGAGGAGGGACGTGTAAGAGGAACGAGTAATTAAAGAAACAGGAGAGGATCCCTGCCACTTCTTGGAAACGAGGTTGGAAACGTGCAATATTACTTCGAATTCCTTCCTCCTCTTTTTATAATCTGCCTCTGCCAATATTGGAACAGCTTACACCGAAGGGAACCGAAGGGATTTGTTTGTACGTTTCGGCATTTAAGGAAATGTTGGGAGATTAGACACATCGATGCAGTCGAATTCTAGATGAAAGATAAATAAAGATAATGTTTCTCCAAGATTCTGAATGATTTAAGAAAAGAGTAATTTAAGGAAAAAAAAAGAAATCGTAAAATCGTGTGAATTTTTGAAAATTATATATATATACGTAACAGGATACCGCGTATAAAACGCAAGAAAAGAAGATAATTGATCTGTTAAACTGTCTTTCGAGTCTTCTTCCGCCTATTAGACGACTGGTCGGATTAAACTATTCAGGTCATTTCCAACTAAGGCTAATATCCTAACAGATGCTGTACGTACCGTTATAGAATAAAGTAACAGTAATATCCGCGCTTTCCGTACGATTTTAATATCAAAAAGAAGTTTAACAGGAATGACCCGATCATGTTTCCAATGTAGTTTATTGCTAAACTTTTCGTGGACAAAGACGTTGGTTGAACGTGTCTCGTTTCGACCAAATTTTCCTTTTCCTTTCGCGAACATGTTGGATCAAAAATTGTAATTGGGACGAATATAAAAATAAAAAAAGTGTTATTTTCAAAAAAATTATTTCCTCTTACAAACACGATATTAACTTTGAAACTAAAGCATATTTTTATTTCGCAAAAATTCTTCCGATAATCGAAGATAAATTGAAGATGTCAATAAATCTATCCTGTTTCCAAATTTGTTCCAAAATTTTCACAATTTTCTACACGATAATTACAAAAAATTTATATCTCAATTTATGTCTAGAAAACGCGAAAAATTGAAATTTAGAAATTTTTATATAATTTTACACTTACTTCTAAAAGAGCCAAAGTTTTCTTCGAATTCTTAAAACGAAATTCGACGCAACTTCAAACTTCGAAATTGCTTCGAACTTCCGTGCATAGCCCCTTTTCTAATAGGTAGGACAATTAATTTGCTCGCTGCGCCGGGGAACAACAAGTTTTCGCAACAGCCCCGTATGGAAACGCTTTGCTCGCCATTTCCAGTGCACTATTGGACCTGATTTCGAGAGGTCGATGGGGGTTCAATTGCCGGCCCCGCGCATGCAATACCACGCGCCTCTTCCACGGCTCAGACGTTTCGCGCGTTTCGCCAATCTGGCCGGCTTATCGTTCGATGCATCGCTCCACGCCTCGCATACGTTAAACGTATCCTTCCCCTCCCCTCCTCCCGATCATGCTTATTTGCCAAAGTCGTTAACCGAATCCGTCGAATCTCTCCGGATCCATTCTTTTCACCCTTCGATCGAATTAAGTCTCTGTCTTTCGTAAGTTTCAATTTTATCGAATAAATTAGGCATCTGTTAGGAAATTTTTCTTTTAAATATCGGAATAATTGAAGTTGGAAGAACCGCTTTGGAAGGTTTCTTAAAAATATTTAATCAGAGTCAATGTTCTTTCTTTTTATGAATGATGAAAATTTCATAAAAAATTATGACAGTGTTCTTTAAGTTAATTTTAGGCAACGAATTCTTATTCTTTTAAAAGTGCAATGAAGTCTTCTTTTTTTGTTCTCGTCTTAGAATACAAAAATGATAAGTCAGAAAGTTAGAAATATATTAAGTGGCTGACGAAAATATAAATTTTTAAATTTTAAAATTGATTAAATAGTTATTTCAAGAATTTAGAATTTTTAGACTCGACTTATTTGTCTGGATTGAAAATAAAAAGATTCTTGAATTACACGATTCATTTTGCAACTTGTATTATTTGATTTTTGAAAAGAATTTAATATTTCAAATATATAAATATATATATATATATTTCATTTAATATCCGCTTTATATTCGACTGGAAAAATTTATAGCATCATGAATTGGGAAATAAGGATACGTACAAATACACCTCGGGATAGGAGTCAAGATATCTTATCGTAATCCGAATGTAGCATTTCAAACGGTTCTCTTGTGAATAATTGAAGTCATTTAACAGGGAAATGGAGAATCACGTTGCACGTGGATAGCGGATCGTCGATGTTTTCTCAAGATCGATGCATTACGATGTTTTTGCCTTCACGTTTTACCAAGGATCTCTAGCTTCCCGGGGTCATGGTGGAACTAATTGCGATGGAGGTAATTATGATACTGTCAGGATAAAGACGGGCAAAGTGGATTGATAAACGGAAGCAGGTGAAAGAAAAAAAAAAAAGAGCAACGCAATCTCGTCCATGTTACATTCTTTAAAAACGCTGCTGATGAAGGATGAAACCGTTTAATTAGCCTCTTTGTAAATAGGGGAGGGGAAAAAAATTGCAACGTTGAAATTAATGAGCATCGTGGAAAAAAAATTGTCTTACATTCGGGCGAATCACAGGAGAGAGATTAATTTTAAATTTACCTAACATTTATTTACCACGTTATTAAACACACTTTAAACGCTTTATTCCTTTTTTTTTTTTTTCTTTTCCCGGATCGATCGCAAAATTTCTTCTTAATTAATCGAACGTTTCCCCTCCCTGGCCAACTCGGGTTGAGAGAAATCGACAGACAATTTCTAACTAAGAGAAAGTTTTCTTAATCAAGATGTTTCACAACGCGCCAACATCTCTCTCTCTCTCTCTTCATAGAACTTTGAATTTGGAATCAAGTCTAGGGAAGTCGACTTGAAATATTCAATCATAGAAGATTGGCGATTCTAGTAAATTTTTCATACCTCGATCTTCTTCTTTGAACCTTGGCTGCCGTTCTGGGAGTTGGCCAAGTACACGCGTACTACACGACGAATTTTCAAACTCGATTTTCCTGGGAAATGAGAATAGTCGAACGAAAAAGAGAATACGACGATTCGAAAAATATATTATACACCACACAATAATAATCTCTCGTAATATAAAAACAATTCCTTTCTTACTTTTTCTCCTCGAAAAGAAGAAGATCCCTTTAATCGTCCTCCTTCCACGATCCTCTTCCTTCCTTGTTGAAGAGAGACCTCTGTTCGATCGAGGTCGTTGGCGCATCACGGAAGCCGATCAATCTCAACGACTACTTTTCCCTTTGACAGACGGCACGTAATTTCTCATCAACAATATCATCGCGGTTGGTTTACGTAGGCACCCGTTAATTGTGATCCAGCGGCGGATAATATAATTCATGCTCACGCACGTGCGAGGCCAGGGATATAGTTTACGGCGCCGATGATTTACCGGGCCGCCTGTACACGCGCGGACGATTCGTTTTAACGTTACGGTTTCTCGCGGCGCGATAAATAAAACCGTGGGCGTCGAACGCACGGTGTAAAACGAGCGCGCACGAGGGTCGAAATTATCGCCTCCGATCCGATTAATCAAACTGGAAACTGGAATCAACCCAAACGTGGAAATTTCCTTCTTACTCGATAATCCTCCCTAGGATTAATTCCCCGTTAAATTCCCCAAACTTGGGGAATAATCGCGATATAAACGTGACTTGTACGTTGCGCGTTCTTAACGGTTAATGATTCGTGGAATTTGTTGATTGAGATATTTTGAGAGAGAGAGAGGAAATTCTCGACGATTTTTTCGCGGTCTTCTATCAACCAGCAATCTGCGGAATTTTCTCCTGTAAATTGTGTAAATTAATGCCAACAGAAGGAATTAGAAGGAATTAGAAAGGAAAATAGTTTGAGGGGGAGGAATTAAAAGTGTCGATTATAAAAGGATAGAGGGAGAGATTGGACTCGTAAATTTGTTATAGATGTCGATATTATCAATTTTTAATTATGAAGAAATTTCGAAATGAATCGTTTTATAAAAGTGAATCGTGGAAGATGGATGGAAGTTGAAGATGTTAAGTGTAATTAAAGATAATTTAAGAAGACGAATATCCGGCTAATTATGGTTATATAAGATGAGTTATTTAAGTAATTCGCGAACAGGGGAGGGATAAACGTGGTGGGAACGTAAGTAGGAAGTTAAAATTATTTCCGATCGAGTTTCGATTATTCGATTTCCGATTATCAGATAGGTAGATAGGTACATTTTATTCGAAGAAGAAACGCGCAAGCCCCGAACTCCATTACGGATAATCGACGTCCCTTTTGTATCGGGGGATCCGAGTTTTTCCTTTTCTTAGCCTCCCTTTCAAACTTCCTAATGTATTTTCCGCAGAATCGGGGAACCTGCATGATTGGTAGGATTTAATCTACGTAAACGATAGCGGCAGCTTTTTGCTTCAATTTCTTCTTCAAGAAGAATTCCATCTTCCGTAAACTTTTCTTCCTTTTTTTTTTTATATCATCGTTACGGTTCACAGATAGATAATCTTTTTTTTTCCATTGATCCTTTAAGGATTGATTTTTAATTTTTCTCCCAATCTCGCGTAATGATAATAAAAAAGGTAAATTTTTCCTCTACTCGCCAATTTATACAATCAATCAATAACTTTCGAACTCATTTATCGCGATATGTCAAATTGACACATGAAGGGTAGGCGAGGATTAAATATATACTTTCAAAATATTTTTAAAAAACCTATTAATATAAAACCTATCCATCTTGCATGCGATAATTTTTTTAATATATGATAAAAATTTCGAAATGATATAAAATTTTTCACAGTTAAAATAACAGAGATGAAGGAATTAGAGCCAACGGTATTATCATTTGTCGCTCTACGATCTTTGGAGGGGAGTTGTCGTTAAGTTTTTTCGAACGAGTCCCCGGACACAAACAACCGAAAGATCGTGGGAACGAGAGAGGCGGAGAAAAGTGGAGAAAGACAGAGAGAAAGAGAGAGAGAGGGGGGAGGTGTGCACGCAGGAAGCCGCGTTTATACTCGTATTACACAGACAGTGGTCGGCGAACTGACGTACTGTAATTACCGTGGCAATTACTGCCGACACATTTCACGTATACGTTGTGTGGCCTCATTGTGTTGTTCCGTTGCTCGCCTCGAATTTTCGTGCCCGTCGACTCGCCAACTTGCTGGATAAACAGATAAAAGTAACCGAACAAGGGGGTTGAACGGCGTGCATTACACAGTTACGAATATCAGGGGATATCGGAAGGGGAGAAATTTGAAATTGCAACGGGAATGGTATCATTCGCTTCTTGACGCGCCTTTCCACGATTCCAATTCGAGCGTCACCGTTCGATTTAAAACGTGTTAATCGATGGACAAGTTCCAAGGGGTATTTAAAAGATTGATGAATGGATGGAGAAAAATTTCGTATCAATCATCGTACGATATGGATTCCAATAAGCGATTTTCAATCTAATTTCGTTCTTTTGGGAGTATTGATATCTGACGAGGTTAAGTAAAGTGCTTGTTAAAAGATAATAAATGATTGAATTAAGAGAGGGAGAGGTATGCAGATCGGACGAGTTAAATTTGATCGTCACAAATTCACGCATGGTTTTTAATGGAAGTTTCTAAAAATTACAATTTTAAAAATTTATCGTTCGATAAAATAAAGTGGAAATTATATCTCGACGAGTTCGTCGAGCTAACATACCGCGGAATAAACGCGAAATGACTATTTCAGTATAGTTGTGGTTTTCGCCATTCTTCAAAATTTAATAGACGCGTGTATAACTAATGACGCGTCGAGTAACGCTATTAACCGCAAACTGCGAAGAACGTTAATTTATTCATTTTACAGCGGAAACAGCGCGCCAAACGGCAAGTAACAGTAAATTGGAAAATGGAAAACGAAATTGTACGTAAACTTGTGTAAATCGATTATCGAAACGCGTGTATCATCGTCCGTAACGGAACGAAAATCGAGCAACTTCTAATATACCTTATGAATCACCGCTATCGTTAAATTACCGTGGCAAAGAGGGGCCCCGCCACAAGCGGCATCAACGTCCATTCCATTCCTCGCCCGACATAATATTCCAACGCTATTTACAACTCTCCATCATTGTCGGCTTTTAATTCCCACAAATTTAATTCCATTCCCCCCCCCCCGTTTTCCAACCTGCGCGACACTCGATGTCGGCGGTGGTTGCGGCCGTTCGCGCCACCTATTACGGAACGAAATAATAATAATGATGTATTATACGCGAGTTACAATAGATAGACCGAAACGAGTTGAAAATTGCGGTGGAACACGCTTTTGTTATCATAATTAATGAACCTCCGCCCTCCATCCTCGGTACAACCGAGCTTTCCTAACAACTTTCTCTCATCTTCCTCTAGAAGTGACCGCTAGAATTCCACGTACGTGCACGTAACCTCGGCTCAAGCTCGAGCTGTGGAGGGAATGAACACAGAATTATTACCAAGTCCAACGTGGAATATGGGCCATTACGTATTAGCCATTCGGCAACCCTGAAATTTCAGGCTGTTATCTTGCAGGTTGTACGAAGGTTGGCTGCTCTATTTTAATCCCCCTTCCTCAGAGTTTCTCTCTGACCTTCTACGGAAACTAACTTGACCCATCATTTCCGGTTTCTCGTTGTAGTTTGTGCTCAACCTTGTTCCGGCTTAATAACACGCGCTAATTGAGACGGATCTCTGCGGGATACGCGGGAGGATTAAAAACCGCGACAGTGTGTCGGCCCAACTGTGTCCGTTTCGCGAAAATATTAAAAGGGGAAAAAACGGGGAAGAAAGAAAGAAGAAGAAAGTCGACGAGTTGAGGACGATTTGGTTGCTCGTTCTTTTCTTTTTTGTAATACAATTTATAATATTTGTATTATTAATGTATTATTAATTTATTAATTACATTCTAGAGTGAATGCAATAACGTTTTTTGTCAAATGGAATTACTTTCGTGTGTCGATTTCAATGAAGTTGGATCGAGAAATTCTAATGAATAATTGGGAATGATAAAAGTTTTATTATAATTCTTGATCTTTTGATTGTGGAGGAGAGAGAAACTATCCGACAAATTAAGCCGCGCAAATGGTTGACAGGTTCTTTCAACTTGTGTTTTACTTTCGGAAATGACTGTCACTCACAATAAAAAACGAATTATAGTTGGAGCACCGGTGAGAGATATTTACAAGTGAGTGAGTCACGAGCATGACGGACATTTGAATTGATAAGTGCTAATATAAAAGCTTGATCGTTTTCGTCCGTATTTAACCTATTATATCTTCCTCTACGGTTATCTAAAGACGAGTGATACAATTAGAAAAAATTTCTTTCCAACAGCGAGTTGAATTAAAAAATTTTTCCAAGAGAGAAGAGACGAACAAAGGGATGTTGCGAAAAAAATTATTCTCCTTTACGACTGATTTGATATCGTTTACCGCCCCTTATCTATAATTCATATGCAAAAGCATAAAAATTTCCATGAGAAAACTTAATAAATCCCCCCCCGCAACTTTTATATATAGCTGATATATATTATCCACGGTTCACCAATCGATGAATAATTCACAACATTACCTTTCCCGTTCAAACCATCGCATCGGTGCATGCTCAATGACGAAATCTTATCAAGGCAATTATGATAACGACTAGTGACCGATAGGAAAGCGAGATAAACGAAATTTATTGCAAAAAAACACGATCACGAATGAACCTACTTACATTAAAATCACCATCGTGTATACATAAAAATACACATGAACGAAAAAAGCTATTACACGATTTTTATTACTATTACGAGAAACACTACAATATTCCCAAGATAACGTAATCGAATCAATGAGACCGATTAAATATAACATTTTCTTTGTACAATTATTCCTTTTTACAACAATTTTTCCATTTCACTTTCATACATCATTATCTGATCGTTTACTTCGAATCACTTCTCGTCTTCGCAACAATCACTACTAATAACAAACACTGGAGAAAGAAAGAAAGAAAGAAAAAAATTCGATTCATTCTCGAATGATTTCAACGTGATATTGTATTATAGAATGTATTAAACGCGCGATATCTTATCCAAAAGAGTGACACTTGGATACGTCGCGTTCGATGATGGAAACGCACGAGAGAGTTCCATTGGACGATGAAGGGGCGAGAAAATGGAGTCGCGTGACGGATTTACGCGCGAAACGCGATTCGATTCGGTTCGGTTCGACGACCTTGCGTTTTCGCTCCTCGTAAACGCGCCACAGATTCGAATCTGTCCCGCTAGCACGCGTTCCCAGCCTTTTTTTCTCGTTTCTTTTTTCTTTTCTTTTTCGTCAAACGGAGGAACACTCAAGCTCCGTGTCCACGGAATATCATCGAGCACGATTGCGCCTTATCATAGCGTTTCATCGATCCCTTTGAAGCCTTGAGAATCTCTCGAATTAAGTTTCGTAGACGAAGGTGATGGAAAAGAGAAAATTTCTCGCCTTATCGAGTCTCGTTTTTCCAGCTTAACGTGCATACATGCATCAAGTTTCGAGCACGGCACGTGGAGAAGTTGTGTTAAGTTCTGGTGGCGTTGATTTGACAGCTGCATGCGAAGTCTTTTAATAAATATCATTGGATAAAAGAGTCGACAATGGGCTCGATATCTTAGAATATTATTTGTTTGTTTATCGAGGATTTAATTTTATATCTTCTTTTCAAAAGTAAAGCTTTTTCTCATCATAAATTGATTGGATAAATTTTAAAATTCAAACTTTCGATTTTATTGAGATATTTTTCAGATTGAATTGAACGTTTAAAAGACAAATGCAAATTAAAAAGAAAAGTCACGCCTCCTTAAAAACCATTCTCGTTAAATTTATATACTCTTCAGTTTTTTCTTTCTCTTTCTGATTCATTAAAAATAAAGGTCATTCCTTTGGAATTATTAAAAAAAAAAAAAAATATTCGAGGAGATGAAAATAGAAATGGGACAGGGAAAGGATAATAGGGTTAGGCGTTTGATAAAAATTACACCGCGCACGCTTTTGGCTTCTATACGAGATAAGCGCGTCGATCTAGCGTGAGATTGCGTCTTCTTGTTAGAATTTGCAACAGCTGCCCTCCCTCTCGCTCTTGGGCATCTGCTCCGACCGTCTGCACGAGTCGAACTGCCCGTCCCTTCTTTCCTCCCCTCCCCTTTCCACTTCCTGTCAGCGTGAAACGAAACGTTTAAGACCGATTAAACTTCTTCGAGAACATGTTGATTAATTCGACGTTATATCACGTGTGTAGAACACTCGTATTTTCACTGTGAATATTTTTAATTCTTCGCAATATTGGTAATTTTTTGTCTTAAAATCACTTAAATGACTTCTTCATCAAATTCCTTTACTGGATTTTATTGGATTTTATTATGAATTGAATTAAGAATTGGACTTTGGATACGTGATAATTTTTCTTGAGAAATGAGAGCGATATTCGTTGATGAACGTAGTAGATTTGAAAATAAGAGAAAGGAGAAAAAAAATAGAATACTCGAAACGCGCATTCAGAATCGTTTTTAAGAAACATCTCGAGAAGAGTTATTTTAGAAAAGTTTCAAGGGTATTTTGAAGATAATTTAAAGATGTTACGAAATTGTTTCAAGGATATCTCGAGACGATGTTCAAATATATCGTTTCAACGAGATATCGAAAGAGATCTTTTTAAAGATATTATTAACCTTCACCTTCGACAATATATCTAATATCAACGCATAACATTTTGTTCGTTCCGCCAAGGAACAATTAATATATCCCCGGTGAAATAAAATGATATACAATTCCAAAGGATTCCATCGATCATCATCGTGTATTGCGCGACACCGTCCATTCGAAACAATTTCTTCCACGTTCGTGAATAGGGAGGGGGACTAAGAAGACTCGTATTCAAGATGATCGTGACAAATGGAACAGTTGGCGCGGGCCAGTGACGAAAAGAAATAAATTTCTCCGACGTCGAGTGACGTCCACGTCACAAATGATGTACGACGAAAACGGAGCCGTTTGTTTATTTAACTGCGACGACCCTTTCAATCTTCCATCGAATACCACTCCTCATTTCGCAAATATATGATTTCGCGTTTACAAACATCTATCTGTCCACATAAATCCTACCCATCCAAAATATTTCGTATAAGAGTTGACAATTACGTCCTCCTCATTGTTTTGATCATAAATCTTGCTACACGATCCATAATCGCAGATTATCTCCGTTTTTGTCTTTCCTCGTCGTATACATATACTTTTTCATACGTTAAGAAGATATGATAGAAGAAAACTATTTTATTTTCTTGTTAACTTGTTTATTTTCTTGTCTTTTTCTTAACTATTACACATTAAATATTGTACACAGAATGGCAGAAACGATATCTTCGACAATTATAGAGAAGGGAAAAAAATGTTTAACTATCTGAATTTCTAAGCTGGAATCGTATACTCCTCTCGTTTTCGCCGAATGAAGATTTACGCGGGTCATAGAGATGTACACATCTCTGGAGATGTGTCTCGAGGACCAAGATTCATACTATGGTGCGGGTATCATAAACAAAAGTATCGGTGACATTTCGCGCGGTCGACACGCCGGATTTCCATTGCAATCCGTCGACGAAGACGCGTTCGAGTATGGACCATTGAACGCGTATCCGTTTCGTGGTCTCAACGACCATGACAAAAACACTATGTGAATCGAGAGATAAATGCGTGGAATTTCACAAGAAAATAAAATTTTGCGTAATAAATTTCAATCTTCTTTTAAATATATACATTTCATACAATAAATAAATAAATATTGTAAATATCGTTTAATCTTTGAATTACTTTTCTGAGAAAATCAGAGAAATGAAATCTAAGAGAAGAGCGAAGAATACGTGCAATGTCACTCGAAAATTTAGAATTTCGGTTAGAATCGAAAGAATTTGACTTGATAAATAATTATCTCGAAATTCGACGATTTCTATAATGCCAAAGTTGGATCACTGTTTCGAAATTTCAGTGCAATGAAAGTTACACTTGCCTATATATTTCAAAATCCTGCACGAGAGCTATTTTAACACATTGGATTAACACTTTTCTTAATAAAACTTTTCATATACGTTCTAAAAATTTTCTAACAATCGCACAAATACCTCCTCTCTCCTTGATATAAAAGAAAGCAAACTTTTCGACACGCGTCGTCGCCTGTAAATATTTTATCTTTACACCGACCCGGTTTCCAGTCATAGAATTGAATTAACCTTTTACAAGTTTATAGCAGCACTTGTAAAATTGGCTCGGGTTTAGTGTAGCTTTCACCCTTCATCCGTGGAACGGAATAAGAAGAAAAATATCGGCCGATGTCCAACCAGCAAATCCAGTTTGCCCGTTAACCACGGAAAATATAATTTCGAACAAAAGGAAAGGGGGGTGAAAGCCACGGCGGAGATAACTATTACCGGTTGTGCTCAGGGTTCGTAAAGAATTTAATGTGCGTGCCGCTTGCCGGAAAAGTGAAATTGGCTTTCTTGGCGGGCTAAAATAAAAAAAGAAGAAAGAAAAAAAGATAGCTTCATCTTTTATTTCGAAAGAATCTCAAAAGAAGGCTTTTTGTTGTTGTTGCTTTTACTTTTTGCTTCTTGAACTTGAAATTGACTTTGTAGTAAGTTAAATATCATCACGTATATTTCTTCCTAATTATCTTCACGATTTATGGGCGTGAATCTTTTTCTTTATTATTCGATTTAACAACGAATTCGAATAGTAAGAAATTCGAGAAAGGATTCCAACGGAATCGTATGACGTATTTGACCTGATTTACGGAATGATACGTATCTTTATGTCCCAATAATTCTTCTCGAACCCGAGCTTTCCTAGATTGATTTTCACCAATGTATTCGCAGTAACTTATAACGATATCGTACAACGAAAATAGCGAGGATCTATCCGAATGAATATTCAAAATATCTCTTATAAAAAAATTTTAAGAGACTGAAAATCAGCATCCTTAAATGCCTCTATATATATTATAACTCTTGTAACATAATTTTTCCAAATATATATATACATTGATAGCTGTAATATTTTGATTGTTTAATTTGAAAATTTGCAAAATTTCGTCCGAGTTATTATTTTAAAAAAACTTCCATCTTTAGAGATAAGAGATTTCCAATTTCAATAGTTCCATATTTCACCCCCTCTTCGCCTCTCAACCGATAAACTATCGATGGAAATTCGCGCAACGTGGCCGATCTTCGGCTCACTTATCCCAATTCCACCGTCGTCAAAATGGAGTCAGCAGGTTTGCCTGACAGCGAAACGAAACGAATCGCGATCGATAACAGCACGATAGCAGAGCGGCACGTAGTAATCGCTATTAGCTGCGGCTATCAACCAACCACGACGTGAATGATCCTGTACCGGTACGAAATAATCGCAATTAACTCGAGCTATCGGCTCGTTGGAGGATCGATACGCGGCGCCGGTGCAGGAATAATCGCGATTAACAACCGCTACGCTCCATCGTACGTTTTTTCAAGGGAAACCCATTTACCCACTGACGTATTTCCGCGAGGGGTTCATCCCAACCCTCCTCCCCGTTTCATCCATGCTGCTACGTATCAAAAGATTCGAGAAACAGGGTCACCGGATGTTCCCTTTTCAATCCTTGATACATTCTCTATTTCGTGATCAATGACTCGGTGCTATCTCTCTTCTTTTTTCTTTCTTTAATCTCTCTTTCTTTCCCTCCATCCATCGAGCAACGAATAATAAATATTTTCCAGTTTGTCGAAATAAGAATTGATTTGATGACACTTTGGGAAAATACAATATCTCGATGGAATTAAACTTGGATTATTGGAAGAGAAGGAGAAAATTTCGAAAATCAGAAAAGAGGATTTGTAAAAATAGCTCAACTAGGGATGGACAGGTTACGAAATTACCACGAGTTTGCCCGAATCGATTAAATAACATCCACGGTTTCGCGTTATATATATTGGTCGCGATCCCTTTCCGTCCGATGCATTCAATTTCCACCGATGATGGCCAACTTTACTTCGCCTGAATATACCGGCCGGAAACCGCATCCTTTGCGCGACAAAATCGACGAGAGAATATTCGACGAGAGTACGAGTCTCTCCGCGCGGGCGAAAATTTACGCGATCGGAATTGAATAAATGGGTTTGGCGCGCGCACGTGGCGGCCTCAGGCATGCGAGACAGATGCGTTATCGGTCATATGTGACCGATACACACGCGGCCGGATTGTAATCAACATAACGGGAGAATAAACGGCGCGCGTGGGCCGTCGTGTCTCTCCGCGAGTCACCAGTGTCGCGCGACACGCAATCACTGCCGCATATGTATATCGTCTCGATTAGCTTTTCAGCTCGTTGAGAGAGAGAGAGAGAGCCGTCTGATAATCCTCATTCACCGATTTCTTTTCGAGAGAACCAAGTTTTCGTTTGAAGTTGAACGGCTGAAAGTGTTTCGAAATTTCGCTTCGTGTTTCGATAAATGGAAATTTTTTCAAACGAGATGTAATTGTGAGATTTAATTAAAAAAAAATTATTTTGGTGCCTTTTTTAAAGTAGAATTGTATCATTGATGAAAAGGAATTGGAGTAATAACTTTCATCGAGATATTCGGCAAAATTTAAATGGAGATTATTCCTTAAATGTTATTGTATTCCTTAATTCCTTAAATCTTTTTAACGAGATGTAATTGTGAGATTTAAAAAAAAATTAATTTGGTGCCTTTTAAAGTAGAATTGTATCAATGATAAAAAGGAATTGGAGTAATAACTTTCATCGAGATATTCGGCAAAATTTAAATTGAGATTATTCCTTAAATGTTATCGTATTCCTTAATTCTTTAAATCTTTTCAAACGAGATGTAATTGTGAGATTTAAAAAAAAATTAATTTGGTGCCTTTTTAAAAGTAGAATTGTATCATTGATGAAAAGGAATTGGAATAATAACTTTCATCGAGATATTCGGCAAAATTTAAATGGAGATTATTCCTTAAATGTTATTGTATTCCTTAATTCCTTAAATCTTTTTAACGAGATGTAATTGTGAGATTTAAAAAAAAATTAATTTGGTGCCTTTTTTAAAGTAGAATTGTATCATTGATGAAAAGGAATTGGAGTAATAACTTTCATCGAGATATTCGGAAAAATTTAAATGGAGATTATTCCTTAAATGTTATCGTATTCCTTAATACTTTAAATCTTTTTAACGAGATGTAATTGTGAGATTTAAAAAAAAATTAATTTGGTGCCTTTTTTAAAGTAGAATTGTATCATTGATGAAAAGGAATTGGAGTAATAACTTTCATCGAGATATTCGGCAAAATTTAAATGGAGATTATTCCTTAAACGTAAGAAATGTCTGGGATATTCAGTTCGAAAAATATATCTCTTTTCAGAAATGTATACGATACGAGGGAATGGGAAAAGAAACAGGGTTGTTGTTGTTAAGAGTTGATTACATTACCGCATACGGGGAACACACGTGGCACGAAATTACTGGGCAAGCTGCGGTGCACCGCTGCGCGCAGTTCTCGTTCGCGCTCGCATTCGGATTCATAACCGTGTTCCGTGGCCATCGCGACGTTCACACCGGCGAAATGGAGCCGTGTAACGAATGGAGGAATTGCAAGAAAGTGGAGAATTATATGAAGGGTTATATCCGGGGAAACGATACTTTCAGCGAATCGATAACCATCGTAACCGATTCTCGCTCGATTCAACTTTTCGAGATTGAAATTTAAATCTACGCTACGTAACCGGAATGGATTATTGTTGAAAACGGCGGCTATTCATTCGCTACCCTCTTAAGCCTGATTCAATATCGATTAAATAATAATTCGAAGGGGAATATTTAAAGAGATCGAATTATTATCAATCTCAAGGATCTCAAGCTTGAGTAATAATTACTGTGACGAATGTTTTGTAAAGTTATCCAAGCGCGAGTAACGTCTCTTTCAAATTCCTATACAATGAAAATATTTGAATTAAACACGAGGGAGTAAATTTAAAGGGATATTAATTCGTATTAAATAGACTTTTTGAAGATTTATTTAAGAATTTGAATTTTTTGAATTAATTTTTCGCAGTTAATTCTCACGGATGATTCGAATTATCGAAATCGCTAATCGAGAAATTATATTGCGAGAGAAAAGGAGATGCTTCGTCAAATTTATATTAAAAAAAATAATTTTACGTTGATTACGCGTTAATTCTTGCATCTCATATTCAATTTTTATAAAACTAAAATAAACTAACTTCAAAATATTTAATATTCAATATTTAACAAGTGAGCGTATATAAATTTACATAAATTCACTCCTCTCCTTTCAAAATTCGAAAAAAAAAAAGAGATACCTGTTCTGTTATTAATTATACATACATTTCTAATTCAAAAAATCTACTGTAACAGATCTACTCACGTCTGTGGAGATTTCCTTGGCGGCGCGTCGGTGCCTCGTCACTTGGTCCACGGATCGATCGCCGTCGCATCAATGTGTCGCTCCTGATCGCCGGCTCGAAGATTCCTCGACGACGTGAATACCGACAATCCCCGTGTACGCGTGGCACTGAAACACCAAAGACGGATGGCTCTTTATTAAATCAGCCCGTTCAGCGCCGAGTGTTTTACGACGTGATCGATACGGTTGAGTACAAGAGGATGGCAAAAATCGTAATTTTTGAATTTGAAAAAAAAAAGAAACTTTCGAGCTTCAATTTTAAAAATACGATACGTTGGTTAAAAATTGGTTGCGATAATTATTTATTCTTAGATTTTTTTTAATACATCAAAGTCACTCTGATCAAGTGTGTCGCGAAGATTTTATTTCTGGCGGCCGTTGTTCGTTAAAAAATTATTAACAAAAACTTTTTTTTTTTTAAACGATTTTCAGATCAGGTCGGGTCAGGTTAATTTTAATCAAGTTTATTGGTAGGGACAGGCGGATGCGGCTGGCCGGATTAAGAGAATCAGCTCGAATCCAATTAAAAAAATCGGTTAAAAACAGAATTTTGATTTAATTTCGATTCGAAGCGATATTTATCGAACTTGGACTGGATTAGATTAATAATTTTTTAATGAACAAGGATCAACTCGCAACACTGTCCAATCTGATGATCTTGAAACCGTTAAAAAAAAAAAAAAAATCATCGAGATCAAAGGTTTTTCGTAAACGTTTAATCAAACTTATTAAAATCCATACTCTATTCCACGACGATAGAATAGAATTTTAGAATAAAACTTTTCACATCTCGAATTTTTCTCCCCATTGAGCGCAAAATCCCACGAGTCACCGTGTATATAATGTCAGGTAACATCGACCTGTCGCGAATCGCATTATTAAATTCCTGATACTACGGCCACGCGTCACCGAACGATAATTAACGCAGGCTATACATTTTTCACGTCACTTTTAATTGCGCCCTGTAACGCGTCCCGCTTTAATCAGCCCGAACTAATTTCCCGCGACTTGGACCAAACTTGCCGGGGGCCGTGGTCGTGCATGATTAAAAAGTTTCGCGCCTGACCGCGAAACGAGCCGCGGGGACCTCTTTTAATTTGGATTTAAGGTACGCGCGGAACAGGAACGCTTTATTTACAGCCCAACCGTGAAATTGTTCATCAGTTGCCAGGTTTTTCGGGTTTTTCGGGGAAATTGTGAACAATTGATATTTGTCTTCCTCGTAGTTATAATGCATGCACGAAGATTGTGGAATGGAGGTTAAAGTGATTTAATCTTCCCCCTCCTTTTTAATGATGATCGAAAATAAAAATTTAAAAAGGAAATTATAATTCCGCTGAATTTTTTAATATCCTAATTTGAAAGCCTTATGTATATACAATTTCTAATATTCAAACTTATTTGCATAATTTGTTAAACTTTTAATTTGGATTATTATTTCTTCACCACCTGTTGAAACGCAATGCAACTGGATTTCGAATTAATTTATTTTTATTATTGAAAAAAATTTTTCAAGACAAGAAATATTTATAAATATCGCCATTGTCATTTTCCAGCCAATTTTTCATCGTATAAATTCAATCATACGTATCACGAATGTGTGATAAATACGTTATGTGACTAATCAAATTGCAGACTTATCAGTTGTTTTTTTTTTTTTTTTTCCTCCCGTTACAAGGAATAATAGGCAATCATAAAAATGTAACGGAGGGACAAAGAAGTTTTTGACAAATTTGGAACTGTCAGTTGCAAAAAACTGGCGGCAGCAACTGCAAGTTATTAGCTGTCGCGCGAGCATGGCAGCCGACCAATGTTGAAATAGTCACGGTGCACAAAGAGCACGGCAGATAGACGTAACAAAAGAGAATATGGGGTCAATCGGGCAGGCCGGCTGCCGAGTAAATCGATACATGGAGGAAAATGAACGAAAGCTGACGATAAAAAGAAGATTGATTTACGATGGTTTATCATTGGCCTGGATGAATGAATGGAAAGGTAGTCGATCAGCTCTGTCAGCGGAAGAAGGAGGGGAGGGAAAAAATGCACGAATCAATCGGACATTATTCTACTCTCACGGTGCGAATTTTCTGAATGTAATTCACCACGAAACCACCGTGATAATTATATAAATACTTACGAATGATAATTTTACATTTCTTTCGAAAAATTCTAAATTTTTTCCCCATCGAAGCTCGAGAATGAATGTAATTCACCACGAAACCACCGCGATAATTATATAAATACTTACGAATGATAATTTCTTTCGAAAAATTCTAAATTTTTTCCCCATCGAAGCTCAAGAATGAATGTAATTCACCACGAAACCATCGCGATAATTATATAAATACTTACGAATAATTTTACAAGGTTATTTCTTTCGAAAAATTCTAAATTTAACGTTAAATTTTTTCCCCATCGAGAAACAACTTTAAAATATTCATGAAAAAAATGCGGTCATCACCTACTACGTTATATCTGCGCGTAAGTACGATTCCTCGAAGAACGGACATTCAAATCTCACCGCACGTTCGCCGAAACGTACGAGCGAGATCGTCGTATAACCCCTTAAGTGAATGGCGCATTCCTCCCTTTCTCTCTCTCCCTTCTTCCTCTCCATAGTCTTTTCAATTCGCTCGCGGCTTCCATAGCCAAATGGTGTACGTATATACGGGAGAAAGAATTGTCGAAATGCATCGATGGCCGCGGAACAAGAAACTGGTCCCCAGTTTTAGAGCAAAGGAATACAATCCATGTACAAGGATTGAATCTACAATCCACAAAAATACGTAGAATACGAGATATTTCTCTTCCAAGTAGATCGAGATTAAATAAAAGTAAATATAATAAGCAAAAATAATAATCCAACGACGAATTTATTCTTTTTCACTTTCACGTTTTCGTTTCAAAATTTCAAAATCTTTGATTCTTTCTGGAAAAAAAAATATTTCCTCTTTCTCGTCTCATTTTCGCCGCATTATCACCCGACTCGGAACACTCCTCTCCACGCGCGCGAGAATACGGTCGGCTATGGTCGAAATTCAGCGTACTTGATGACAACGACGAGGGGCGACGAGGGTAAGGTTAGATGGAGCTGTACTTACTGTATACGCGAAACCGTACTTAAGGGACGTGTATAAGCGTGGCACGGTTGTTATCTAAACGCGGGCGAGGCATATACAGGGGGCGAGGTTTAAAAGGGGTGGTTCATTGACGTCGCGAAGGTGACGACGCGCACACAAAGGCAGAAGCCTGCGTCTGTGGTGACTGTGGAGGGGGGGAACCGTAGATGCAACCGTGTGCTCGTAAGTTATGTATCGCATTCTTTGGAGTACACAACCCTTTCTCGAAGCGGTACCACTCTCATCCCTCGACACCTTTTTACGCGACCACCTCTTTCTCCCCCCTTTCTTCCTTTCTTTCTTTCTTTCTTTCTTTCTTTCTTTCTTCTAGCCTAAAAGAGAAGGCATCTTACTCTTTTTTTCCATACTTGCACACCGATACAGTGTGCGTGTGGAGGCATGGACACAATGGGAACTGTAGACCGAGACAATCGACGATTCATAAGGGTCCACAACGGTCGGATGAGAACCCGTTCCCTGGTAAATTAGTCTGGATTGCGGCTGTGCCAATGATCCGCAAAAGGGGGATCCTTTCTTTTATCCTTTCGTACGTGACAATATATCGAGATTAGGGGAATGATTGAGAAAAGTGTGTGTTTACGAGTTGGTTGAGTGTGAACTTTATAAGCGTAAGAAAATATTATAAATGTTTCAATTAATCGAATCGTTAATTAAATGTGTATCAATGGAATTATCAATGTTAAACGATTATTTTCAATATTGAACGATCTTGCGATAATTTGCAATTTTTTTTTTTATATCGAAAAGTTTGATAAATACAAGATATAAGGGACTCGAGAGAATCAAAAAGTTCGAGGGGCGCCACGTTACGAGAACCATTATAATTAGTGGCTAAAGCTAGTTAATTTCGAATGAAACTTGTTTAAACTTCTTTGAACTTTCCTCTCCCCCGTTTTTCGTTCATTTTTACTACGCGCTACAATTTCTCGACAATGAAATTTTTCACGATCTTGCTAATATTTTACTTGTTCCCATCTCCAACAATTCGTCTCCATTCTCAATTTTTACAAAATTGATTTTTACAAAAATTATTTTATTTACCAGAATTAAAACGGGACACTAAAAATCTTTGAACACACTTTCTTTTTTTCAAATTACAGTCTTTGTATTATTATTATCGCATTAACTTTTAAAAGAAAAATCTTTCTTGAAAGGATCAGTTAATAATAGGAGGAGGAACGATAATCAAACGCTTTGTCTTCCATCCACCGTGAAGTAAGATATAACCTGGGACGACGAGGTTCACGGCCATTTGTTATCTGGAAGGCCGGTATCGAGCATCGAGAAGCTATTGAACCACAACCGTAAGAAGCAACACGGAGAGGTGCAAATTTGTCGGTTGTGGCTGTGAGATTATCGAATATAGGTTTATCGCGAGAGTGTTTAACTCGATCGTATCATTTTTAGAGAAAGTTTCTCGGTAGTAAAACCGAGTTCATTCGATTTTTCATGTTCCTTAATTCTTTTTTTTTTCGAAAGTGACTAGGCAAAAGTTAAACTTGCTGAAAATGAAATTATCTAAGTTTTATAGACGGCTACGGTTGTAGAACGTTGTAAATGAAAATTCGTTGGGGATAAAGTTTTGAAATTCGATAACGCGATGAGATAATATGAAGAATAGAATAAAAGTTTGTGAGAAAAATTGAAAAATAATTTTTGTTCGCTGTTCGTGTTTGCAAGATATATTACAATTTTGTTAATTAGATTTCTCTTGTATTCGTTGAATCCAGATTATGTCACAAACAGTGTGAATTAACGAACTTGGATCGTTAAGAGGGGCAACGTTGAAAGGTGAAGCACGTTCTCGGTCGTTAATTGTAAAACGCTGATCCTGGAAATCATAAAATTGCAGCCGCGCCAAATTTCGGTTCATCGGGCGGAATATATCAAACTGAGATCCGTATCTTGTGTCTAAAATATGTCTTCAATGCAAATTGAATTTTCGATATGAAAAGAGGTATTAAATATCCTTTTCGATTTAGATAAAATTCCATTCTTCCAGATAAAAAATAATTTACACAAATGATATAGCATAAATTTATTAATTAATACATTTTTTTAAACGGATAAATTTTCCATGAAAATAATTTCAATTGAAAATGATTCGAATAATTCGAGGATTAAAGCAATAATACGATCGCAGAAATGCGACGAGAAGAAGTTTGCGAATGCAAACGTGAAGAAATAGTAAGAACAATGGACAAAAATCGATTTATCGAAAAATCGAAATTAAATGATCGATCTTATTGATTCAGCTTCACCGAGTTATAAAAGTGTTCCTCATCCCACGGTGTAGAAACTTTTCCAACGATTGATCGTATCCCGCGAATTCTCGTTAACCCGAATAAACTTTTATTTTTCATCTGTTGTCTCGTTCATTCAAGAACGAATCGACGAGTAATTAAGAATAATTCCTCTTTGTTAAATCAAGAACTTTCTATCGGTGTGCGAAAGTGCAAGTATCTGGAAAATTTCCAATTTTTTTTTTTTTCTTTTCCAACGATTTCACCATCGTCACCTTTCATCTTCTTTTTTGACAATTCTATTTATCGAAAATGTTCGTTCTCGCGGTAAAAAACGATACGTTAAAGGTAATTGTGAAATATTTCTTTACGAATGATCGAGTAATATATTATTGAATATACTTACACCTTGTTCCACACCTTGGATTCATCATACCCACGCGGTCACGCCGAACGATAAATCGTTTCCTAGCTCATAACGTGTTACTTCCCGTGAATCGTACCCGATGAATTTACAATCCCCTAGCGTTTTATCTTCCCAACGTACGAAGTGAGCCGGAACATCGTTTAAACCGTGAGATTAAACCGTGCAATAATTCAAAGACATTTATTTCTCTATAAATCAATAATAATCGTCAATAATAATACGATGATTTCCGATCCGGAAAGCAAACAGAAGAGGGCAACATCTTGGGCTATTTATCAACGCGTTTCGAGAATTTTTCCGCAATCAATGGGCCAAATTTTTCCCGTACCGATCATACTCAATAATTCAAAATCGAATAAACGAGCGATTTTTAATCGTTTTTGGGATCCACGCGACCTCTGAATACCTATTCGATTTCGACTTGATGAATCATTGAGTCGTTTGTTACATCGCTCCGCGAATATTTCACGAGAAACTTTATCTTCGTCCCAGGAATTATCAAAATGATATACTCGATAAAAGAAAGAAAGAAAGAAAGGAAGAAATTTCGACAATGAAAGTTAAAATGATGTTACGATACCGCAACACCGAATAATAATTTAAAGTTAATCTAATCGCGAGTTTAACGTATCGAAGCTAAAAATTTATAAAATTTATAAGCGTAAAATTGCTTTTGTGACATTTATTTAAAAAATAAATAGATAAAAAATTAACGAGCAATAAATTTGCTCTGCTCAAACGACACGAACGAATCCCCAAAGTTCAAAAATTGACAAAATAAATACACGCGCGTAAGATAAATTACTCTCTTTAGAATACTCTCGTTCGAATTAAGTTGGCTGACACACAAGACGTGGGGGTTAAAACGGTACGGAACGAGGCCGAATAAATTCCAGAGGCGCGTGTTTAGGGGCGGCAAAGAAGCGGAATTTACTATGGGTTATCTGACGCCGCTAAAACTGCCGCTATGCAACAAAGAATTCCAAGCGTTTATATCTGGTCGGGGGAGGAAGGCAGGCTGATTCGGGCCGCCCCATTCTTACGCTTATCTAGTAATTCTTTCATACGAAACGTTCCGTTTTCTTATCCGCGACTATATAACTACGAGATATTTCTCGGCTGGTGATAGCGACATAACGCCGGATTCAACGCTCCACTCTCGAGGAGATACACGGCCCGATGGATCGGGGAATCCTGTTTCCCTTTTTCACCCCTAATAAATGCCCTCGGCAGCGACCTCGTGTTAGGCATGACAGGGAACGCATCACGGAAGCGGACTGTATAACGGCTTATCTCGGTGTAACGCGATATACACGCTCGATTGCTTAATACAAGTGGCTGGGATAGTTCGTATTCGTGTTTTGATGGGGGGAAAAAAAATCGCGGAGGAGGAGGGGGTTTGTCGAGCGAAACAACAATTGGTTTTTATGGAATTTTAATTATTAATACGTGAACGCTCAAAAATTGCGTAGTTTTTATGGAAAGTTGTTGAATAAATGATTATTAAATTTTATGGAATTTTAATTCTCGAGAAATAAAAATGTTTTTTCTGTCAATTCTTATTAAAAAAATGAGTTTAAGTTTTGTAATATTTTCATTATTTTTATTACTTTAGAAGAGAAGTTATTTATTTATTTATTCTTTTGTTTGGAATTTTAACACGTTTAACTCTGACAGATAACTCTTGAATGATGGAAATAATTATTTAACACAAAATTCACAGACCGGAGAATTCGATATCAATAATTATAAAAATATTCAATAAAATTAAAACAATTTAAATATCCCAATTAAATAATATACTTTTTAAATAATCGCACGATTGATAACAATTTATATTCAACAATTATTTCGACCATCCTACAATCTAAAACCATCTATTTTAACTATTAAAATTAAACGCGAATATCAAGAACATCGCATTATTAAATATAACATATCCCCGAATGTACAATTTTATCTCCATCGAGGAGAAAAATTCGTTTTATAAAAAACAAAAATGATTCCTATTTTTAAAATATAAAATTTCGTGGATGGACAACAATGAAACCTTCCCCTTCCCCCAAAACGCACGAATCGATCCGAAATTATTTTCAATTATTATCACCTTTGACAGATTCCACTTTCAAACTCGATACATCCCCCCACCATATCCTCTCCTCCCCATCAATCCATTCCATATCCACGCACCGCGTGCCCGCATCTTGCGCACACCCGCAATGTGTCGTCACGAGGCTCGCGTGCCACGATTCCACTCGTCGTGGTTTGCTCGAGTATCGAGCCACGACCCTTTAAGGCCGAATGGAACGCGAAGGGAACGATGGAACGAGTGAATTTTAAACGGTGAATCGAGCGAAACGGTTTCGAGCGAAAGGTAGATCGTGTCCGGATAAAGATATCGGATTAAAGCGATGGGGTGGTGCCGGTGTGAAATAAGGCGCGAGGGATTTTATGGAGGATTTTACTTGTTGCTGAAGGGGAAAGGAGGAAGAGAGGAGAGCGTCGTAAGTTGCGTGGACGGATAAGCGAGGGTTCGAGGAGTTAGTCGTGGCATCGCGTACGTGAGATAGGGAGGAAGACATAGGAAGATAGGAAGGTGGAATCGGTAGATTATCACGTTACGTTGTTCGCGAGTAAGGAGAGAGAACTTGCGCAAGGTTTAAACTTGGGGTATATAACGCTGTAACGTACGACGTGATTACAAATTTCTATGAGTTATTGAGCGAACCTATGTTCTTATATATCTTCAAATTTGCGGTTACTTGTGTTATTTTCGATTCCAACCAATCGTTCTTGATCTTAAGCTTCAATTCTGAACCGAGAATTTAGTTCTAAACCTAATTTTTAAGCTTCTCTTTACATTATCAGATATATATATGTATATAAAGAATTTAATATTGAAGGGAAACTTTTCAATTTCAACCGAATATTACGGAATAGAGATTCTTCGAATTCTCAGGTTTATCGATTCCTCGTGGTGAACATGGTTAATCCGGAAAAGAAAAATATATACGCACGAAAGAAAGCAGGTATTCGTACAGCCATCCCATCATTCCTCACCGTGGAATATGATCCACGTCACCGTAAGATGGCGGCGTTCAAGAAGGAAAGCAATATTTCAAAGGAGAGGGGGAGGATTTCTGCGAAATCTTGCGTCGCTCGAGGAACAAGACATTATGTAAAAGACGCCGTGGGTGTCCCTCGCGCTACCGGAAGACGGATAGCGTCGCTTGGCCAGGACATTAATCTCGATTGATGCATGGAAAGTTTAGCGTTCGCGCGGAAATCGGATCGGTGGATGTCCGATAGATAAAGGGGCATGGTTCGGCGGGGGGTGGCCGACCCTCCCTACGGATCCTCCACTTGCGTGCGTAAAATATTTTTATCACGTTTCCAGGCGCGGCTGCTCGAGCCTCCCCTCCTCTCCCTAAATCATTTTTTATGATCGCCCCGCAGAAGCGGAAAATTTGTCAGAACGAAGGGGCGAGGTCCTTTAAATTTGCCGAAAAGTCGGCCCACACGCAGATGCGAGGCGCACATATTCTCTCTCTCTCTGTCTGTCTGCTCTTCCACGACTCCCAGAGGACGGCCGACGCGACTCCTTGAAATGAAATTCTGACTAGTCCTCGGGATCTGTCGTAAATCGAGTTGTATATACTGATAGACGCTCGAAGATATATTGAAGTAAATCGATGAAACGGGTGAAACGAGTGATTCTGGATCGAGTTGTAATCGATCACATAGTATATTATACGTACTAATATACGTATAAATATATATTAAAACCCAGCTTATTTAACAAATACATTGCACATCCACTTTTGGAGAAATTTTAATATTTTTTATTCGTATCCCTTTTTTTAAATCGGTTAATTATAAATAAACAATAAACCATCATGTATTTATACGTATTTATACATAGAGTTCTACATAAATAAAAGAAGAAAATAATTACGAGCTTGTATAATTGCATAATGAATAAAAATATTGTATATATATATGTTATGACAGATGAAGAAGAATCAGTCCTTAAATTTCTGGATGACTCTTCTATCTGGAGCGCTCTTCTATGTGGATAGAATCGAAGTTCGATATAGAATACATATGTACCAGCGTGTATATGTAAGTATATGTTCGATGAATAATGTAAAGGATTGGAGGGCCACGAAATAGGGCGGTCGAATGATAAAATTACTGGCTAGATTGACGTTACGTGACTTCCTTACGATATCTTTGTCGAGGAGACTTCTCGAGGATTAAGTTTACGAGGTTGGGATACAGGGAATACAGATATTTTTGAGGGGAGCTGCCAGGGGGTGGAACTTTGTGAATTATTGGATCAAGTTTATAGGTAGATGAGAAGTCACGCGCGTTTGTAGTTGCTTCGTACGGATGTGATGGAACGTTCCCCCGTGTTTCCCTGTGTTTATCGATTCTGATTTGAATTGCGATTCTTTCTGGGATCCCGAGATTTTTCCAAAAGAAAAAGAAGATAAATAGAATTATTTAAGATTAGATAGGATTATAAGTAATTTCAATTTTATTGAAATTCTAAAACAGAAAAAGAATTTGAAAAGAATTTCAAGTATCTTCATATTTTGCATGATATTTCTTACGTATAATTATAATTAATATCTCTTTTTATTAATTGAATGAAATATAAAAAATTTTCCTTTCCCCTTAGATGCAAGTAGAATAATTATTTATGTTCGTTTTAATCGTGAAGGAGCGTAATTAGCGGCAATTAATATGTTAATATTTCATAGAGAGGGTAATTTTTTCTTTTATTTGATTAATTGAACTGATAAAAAAAAATACGTTAATTGACGAATTTGCCACTTTCGCTATAAATCGTTACGATGCATTTGCATCGCATCGATAATTGTATGCTTAAATTTTATTGCATCTTCCACAGATTAAATTTAATCGTTTCATAATTGACAAATGGAAAATAAGCATGGGATGGAATCGCGTGCGTTTGTCGCACTTTAACTAGATTAATCGAGAAACACGATCGCGCGTGTTCGTGATGAAACGATCCTATTTAAAGAATATAAATTCCAATCGCTTCGATTTTCCAAGTAATTACAGCTTACACGTTCATTTCTGTTAAGCGAAACACAATCGCAATTAAAATTCGTATTTATTCACTGCGATACTCCGCTCGACTATAATCGGTTAACACGAAACGCTTTATAAAAAAAAAAAAAAAAAGAAACAAATAACACATTACATCGTGTTATCGTTACATTCCTTGACTTTTCGCAGTTGTTGTTCGCGTTATTAATTACACAGATAAATTTTACACGAATCTACAAGTACCATTCGTATTCCTCGAATCGATGCAGTATCAGAAACAACGCATGCAACGAACTGACAAGAATCTCCAATCCAATTAACGCTTCTTCCGTGAATAACGATGAACAACAAACAACTCAACTCCTTTTCCAAAAATTTATTAAAACCAGAGACACGATTAATTCTTGTTCTTCCTCAATTTCGATCCATTTAATGCTAAAAGAAAGAAAACAATTAACTCCCACGAACCATATGTAAATGTAACGTGTTTCGAGAGGAAACATTGCAAGGTAAACCCGAAAAAAATATCTCATTCCCATCGATCGAAAACTCGTTCGAACGACCAAAATCGACCCACTTTCAAGGAGAGTATGGAGGGTGAAAAACGACATAATCGATCGACGATGGTTTTCAAAGGCGCAAGCGTCCAAGGGGTGCAGCCTCCCTCTCCCCCTTGGGAGACGTCGAGCACGCGAAAACGCGACGCATTTTATTACACGTAATAATAAGTTGCGCGTAATCGTCCGTATAAGCCCTGGTAACCACCCCTAATCGTGATTCCGATGATTATTGCGCGCCGAGAGATAGCCGGCGCCATTTTAGCGGAATTAATCGTACATGGCAAACTGCGATTACCGTTATTAAATTATGGCCGGGGTATATCTGGGTATTGATGCAAACGATAGCTGGAACGTACGTACGGAATTAAACACACGTAAACGCATACGCGTCCTTTATATTATATTTCGCATAGTGATCCGCGAAACATAAAGGTGTTGTATTAATAACATCGCATAGCCGGGGGGGAGGGGGTGAGGTTAACGACGACCGCGTTGTCGAAAATGTTTCCAAATCCCCCGCAAAGCCGGATAATGGACTCCGTTTGGACAACGTTTTCGGGGAGAGGGAGAGACCTGAACGAATGTTAAAGCTCGATTTATTTATAACGCTTTAATCCCTCGTCTTGGCCCCGTTCAATCGATTCGATAATTGCGCTTTATAAAAACACGTTCGTTTATTGGATGTGATAATAAATGGGAATTTTAATCGTTACTACTTTGTTCTAATACGATATCGAAATATCGAAATCAATTTCTGAAATATTCTTCACTTACTATGAAACGTTTCGTATATATATGACCTAATTCCAGTAATAAATATAATTTAAAATGAATGTGAAATTTCGTATAATGAGAAATATTTCGTTCATAATCATTACTATCATTCTAATACGATATCGAAATCAGTTTCTAAAATATTCTTCACTTACTATGAAACGTTTCCTATATATGACCTAATTCCAGTAAATAATAATTTAGGGTGGTGAAATTTCGCGTGAAATTTAGAAACACAACGATAAATTACAAATTTATATAATCGTTTCAAACGAACCTCAACCTCAAATCAATTTCTGAAATATTCTTCTTCGAGTGAGACACTTGCGTATGTGTCGGTAGGGCGATTAGGGAATAACGAAGACAACTAAGGGAAGTCCGAGTTTCGTTGATTATGAAGGAACAGCGTGGCGATTGCCTCGAACTCGGCCACGATTGACCGTAGAATGGAATGCACGATAATTGGGCTGGCCTAATTGTATACGTCTCGTATGTTTGCGAACGCGAGCGCCGCCACTACGGTTGGGCTACGAGGAATCGACTCAATCAGAGAGTATGCAGCCATGTATAAACCTATTCATTCTCGTGGCTTACGCGCCACGTTGGTCGCCGCCCGTGAATATCGTGCAAGGTTAACCGCAGAGAACGGGACGTTGAGAAATTAAATTTTCATCGGATTTCACCCTCGATGCGAAAATCTTATCGAGTGCAAATTTATTTATTTTTTTTTTTTTTCTGCGAACGAAAGAAAGATAGAATCTAATTAGAGATTCGTTCCATCGGTATAAACATCAAATTGAATAATAACAATTTATTGTGAGCGATTATTATATCGATACGCGAATCGTAAGCATAATTTTGTCAAATTAAACGTATCGTCCCTCGTACGAGTTCACTAATTACAATCTTAATCTTACTTCACACGTGAATAGACAGGATCAACAAGTTGTACTGTTGTTGGTTTTCCACGTGTGCGTGTGTTTGGATTGGATTTGGAGTTAGGTTTGACTTGGGGTTAGATTAGGTTGAAATTGGGTTTGAAATAAGTTAGAGTTGGGTTTGGTTTGGATCTGTGTTAAACTGAAATTAGGTCCGAGCCGAGTTTGGATTGGTCTCCAGTTAGGCCAAGCTTTGCTAGATTAGGCCTAAATTGAGTTACGTATAAGAAATAGATTTGGATCCCGATGTCTTATCGTTCAAATGTTGAATTTGAAATTTCTGTGATTCAGATAAGTTTGGATTTCAACGGTAGAAAATTGAATTTATTAGTTGGGATTAGCCAGGATTCGTTTATCCGTATTTTTATTTCAAAATTCAAGGGATAATTTAAGCGAAGTGTAATTATTGCAATTAGCAAACATAATATAAATTATAATGCATATAAATTAGCATTTGACTCTATCAAGTTTTTATTTAAGCTCATTTAAATTTATGAATATACCATTGAAATTATATCCTTTAAACCGGTCTTACGATCGACCAACAAACAATACCAGAAATTCTTTCTTACTAGTCACGGCATTATCTAACCTAATGGATCTAACCTGAAGTCAAGTTTGTTTAGATATTCTTAGAATTCTTCAATTACATCATCGCAGGCGAATTTTATGCTCGATCGTTATCGACGATCAACAAGCAACGATCCCGCAAGAACTTGTTTCTACGTCGAGACTTATTGAAAGACTCGAGAAATCTGGACACGTTGAATGAACTAAGGACTTTCATCCCGGAAAGTTTCAACTCCATATTTTAAAAAACTGGCCGGAAGTTAAGAATAATAACCATTAAAGAAGAGAGATACGACGAAAACTCGTGGACGTACAAAGCTTCTGACTTTATGCCCTTGCTTCTTTTTTTTTTCTCTCCTTTTTTTTTTACACGAGAAATGATAGATGACTGGGCGTAATAAAATGGCGCGTAGTTAATAGTCGGTTTATTTTATCGCGCGATGCAACCGCATCGTGAAAAAGAGCCGCCGGATGTAACACGCGAACCACGCTTTTTCGTACAATCTTTTCTTTTCTTTTTTCTTTTTTTTTTATTCTCGCGTCGTGTATATTTAATCTAATTTCATCGAAATAGCGATATTGTAAGAATAATTTGATAATACGTGGAAGGAGACACAGGTTAAGTCTCGTTGAATGACACGAATACTTGGAATTTTCCACTATACTTTTCCTCGTACCACTTTTTTCTCAGCATTACATTATAAAATATTATTTGAAAAAGATATTTCGTCCCAATTATAGAAATATACCAATTATAGAATCATCTTGACATCCCAGTTCGAAGATTAAATTTTTAATTTACGATTATTATTATCATTAGAAAGAATATATACACATCATCCCACCTTATTATTCTTATTGACAGTATTGTACGGAGAAGTATTGACGACGAATACTTGGAATTTTCCACTATACTTTTCCTCGTACCACTTTTTTCTCAGCGTTACGATATAAAATATTATTTGAAAAGGATATTTCGTCCCAATTATAAAAATATATCAATTATAGAATCATCTTGACATCCCAGTTCGAAGATTAAATTTTTAATTTACGATTATTATTATCATTAGAAAAAGTACATACACATCATCCCACCTTATTATTCTTATTGACAGTATTGTACGGAGCAAATCTATTTCTCCATTCGTTTTTCCAAAGCTTTCTCATTTCCCCTCTCGATCAATCGGGAAAATAAACACGTTAATTACCGCGAACTGACAGCTCGGCTTCGACACTGACGTTGAAACCCGTTGCATACCCTTTTCTTTCCGCATAAAGTAGGATCGATAATGAAAGTAACGATTGTTCGTGACACGTTTCGAAACAAAAGGGGAGAGGGGGGAAAAAATAATAGATGATCGTTAATAAAAGTCGTGTTGCGGACGTGCGCGATTAGCTCGGCTCGCGTGGTTGTGTAATTAGCCGCGTTTGTTGTTATCCGAATAATAATATCGCTGGATGTCGGTCGAAACAATGTCCGTGGACAACGAAGAATTTTACGTAACACGTTGTCTGTTAATGATACGTGGCGATTTCTTCTCGTTTCGAAAAATTGAATTCGATTCGTGGGGGACGATAAACGCGCGAGTTGTTTATGCGAGTGTGTTATTGCGATGATCTCGAATCACTGTGAAAGCATTAACCGACTCGCTTTTGTCGCTTTCCACGCGACGCGTTTCTATTCGATTAACAAATCATCTCCCGATCCAATTATTGCTTCGCTAAATTCGTATGCGTGACAGAGCGAGTTTTGTTTGAAATTCTGGCAAACTGCTTAAATTATTCAAATTCCATGCTCGATTTGTTAATTATGCATTCGTGTAAACGCGGCCCCCAAATAATTTATTTATAAGACCGTCACAAGGATCAGGGGATTGATTAGATATTTCTTTTTTCTTTCTTTTCTGGTAGAATTATAGTAGATTATGTATTATGTTACAGGATAAATTAAATTCAATGTATTGAGGCTTTATGAAATTATGATCGAGTTCAAATTATCGTACAATAATTCGATTATACTTTTCGATAATTAGAGAAATGTCAGAAATGAATTAAGAAACATAAGCAAGGTTACATATGGTAATGAAATATCATGGAGTAAAATTTTATACACGATTTACGCGTAATTATTATTTTTTCCCGTGTTTTCATTACAAGTTGTTCTACACTATATGAATATACAAATATTAATTATACGGGTTAATTATGATTGAAACTTGCAAACTAAATTTCGTTTCACATAAATGAAATTGTTGGCACGAGTTAACCTCTTCCTAAGATATACATATTCTGAGTTATAAATTTTACGATATATTGCATTAGCATATAAAAAAGAAGATGTGTAACGAATACAAAATTAGCGTGCATAATATTAGCGTAAATTATTATCGTCGTACTTTTTTCATTCATCAACACGTGTATAATCAATTTCATTGTGAATCTCATCCAATCCGTTACACGATGTTAATTTAACACGTTCATAACACAAATAAATAATATTTACATAAATTAGAATGATTCATACACTTTCCTCATCTTAAATTTCTTTATATCACTTCTCCATAATTAAATGATGAAGAAAACTAACATAATTCGTAAGACAACGCGTTTTCACTCTCGATGTTTTAATGATATCCGAACAAATCCCTGATAAGCTACGTATCTCCCGTATATTAGACCCGGAAATTCCTGCTCTGTTCCCGCTCTGAATCTCATCGCGTGAAAATTGGAAAAGTTCAAAGCGACCGTCAGCATTGACGCGCGCGAGATTAGAAGAAAAGAAAACCAAACCTGGCAAATGTTTGGTACAAAGGCGAGAACAGGTTAGAACGAACGAGTAAAAAAGAAAGAAAGAAAGGAAGAGGAGAACGAAAAAGAGGAAAAACCTCTAACAGAAGGAAAAGAGAAGGAAGAGAGAATTAAAGAGGAAAATAAGAGAGAGAGAGAGAAGAGAAGAGAAATCGCAGAAAGAGAGTTCTCCCATTGTTCTTTCAGCCGAGGGCACTGTTCGATTTCACGGTTTATATAGAAGAACGGAGACCGTGGAACGAATCAATTGTGTGAAAGTATGCGCCATGCCGGTCGCTTAATATGGCGGTTCCCCGAGTGAATGCTGATACCCTGATGACTCTTATAAAGCATCCTAACCTGGGGGCTCCTTTGCCTTTGCACAAGTTTTCGCGCGCCTGAGAGAAAGAGAAGGAGAGAGAGGGAGAGAAAGAGAGGGAGAGAGAAGCGATTCGAAGGGGCGAATCGAATCTTCCGCTTCCACTGTGTCAGCTCCAACTTGTTACTCGATCAAGCCGGTATAATTACGGTTCTACGGACTGGGTGGATGCTTCGAAGCGATCGGTTACCGGTCTCGCCGCTATTTCCATCCAACACCTTTAAAGTTCGCCTTTTGGGGAACGATGGGATAGATGAGGGTAACTAACTCTCGAGAACGAGCCACGAATACGTAATATTCGATCAGTAGATCAGTGACAGATGATTTCGAAGTTAGTTTTATGATTATGTCTAAAAAAAAAGGCGAGAAATTTGAAAAATTTGTGATAATGAAAGTTTTATTCCTTGAAATTGAGATAATAATTGTTATTTGTTCGAATGAGAGTAAAGTTAAAAACGAATCTTCATTTTTATCCATCGCATTGATATCTTTAAAAATTAGCAACGGATAATCGATCATTCGTGAATCCTTGTTCTGTAATTTGCTCATCAACTTTCCTTTCCAAGAATTTTCCTCGAATAAATTTAATGTGTCAAAGAATCCAACGGTTCATTTTTTAGGGGAGAGAAAAAGAATCAGCATCGTGTAGATTTTTTACAGAGGATGTCGTCGACTAAGATTGCGACCAAGTGAAATTCTCGACGCGATAAAAGAAACGCGTTAAAGATCCCCTTTTCTTTCTCGATCAAGAATGAAGAACGAGAAAGAAATAAGAATTACGAATGCTTAACGGTTCCGTTCAACGGTTTTCGTATAACGTAACCGCGTTTGAATAATTCTTGGAATACAAATGGAGGTAAAAATTTTCTCGCTGCAAAAAGAATCACGATTTGCGAGCAAGCGGCGGCAACACATGGACCGATTTCAATACCAAAAAGGGAAATTCTTTTTAAATCATCTACCGAATATGCTTCTTTTAAATAATACAAGAACGTATGAATTATTGGTACAATGCTTAACGTTGATAACAGTAAATAAAATATTTTCCTAAAACTCTAACTTTCCAATCACATAAATTTATTTCATAAAAGTTCATAATCTAGTTGATAAGTATAATGATATTTCAGGTAATTTTTCCATTCTTCAAAGAAGTATCGATTGCTCAACTAGAAGAATAATCTACCAACGGATTCGAACTCTTAAAGAAATTTATCAAATAATATCTGAAACTCTTCACGCGATGAAACGCATACAGGAACGTGAACAACTGATTAATCTAATTAATCCTGGACAATTGAGCTTAATAACCGGCTTCAGAAACGAATTATCCCCGACGATGGAACGATGACCGGCACAGCGTTGATCTTCTTTCAATGAGCCGCCCACGCCTTACGGTCGCGACGATGACAATGACTTATCGAGCCTGTCAACGACTCCGTTACACACGATAGGCAATTAGTTCCGTCCCGGTGCGCGCTTATTAATTAACCGTGGCCCCATCGTTCAGAACTCTCCCCCCTCCCCTCCCATCTCGCCTTCTCCCAAAGGCATTTAGTCGAACCGAGATCGAATCGATATCCGTGGTCACCCGTGTCACGTTGCTCACGCATTTTTTCCACGAGAGTCCATCGAGGCAATCCCCCCGCGGGTTGGCCGCGCGGTAAAGGGTTCGGATTAGGGGAGTTGGTTTACGATGAAAAGGGGAGATGGGGAATTCGAGCGAGTGGAGTGAAAGCGACGGTGAGATTTTTTCTTTTTTCTTTTTTTTTTCCAAGTCGAATGACGGATAGATCTTGGATTTGAGTTTGAGGAAGTGGAAGATCGTGTATCATCGGATAGTTTGTTGTTGTAAATTTATCGAAATGATTGATTTATTGAATTGAAATGAATAAAATTTTGTTCGGAAGGTTGAAAATTATTCTCCTAAAGATTTATTTATATTAAGCTAGATTTAAGCTAAGTGTAAATGGAGTCGATCGATAAGAAAGAATTCGGTTAATCGAGCTAATTTATTAAAATTTAATTCCGATAAATGGAGTTTTATCGAGGATGAAAATTATTCGAATTGGATGGAGCGATTTAGGAAAAAAATAGAAAATAAAGAAGTGAGAAATGGAGGATAATATAAGGCACGTGGATATTGTACAATTATAAAATGAATGGATAATGAAATTATGGAAAATCTTAATTTTTAATAATTAATTTGTTTAAAGAAATCTGTAAGATTATAACAGATTATTTTCACGATAACTTGGAAAGAAGAAAATTTAAATTTTTGAAGGCAATAAAAATTAACTATATAATATTTTATTCATAAAATATTTTATAAAGCTTGAAAGATTGTGATACGTTAAAGCATATCGATCTCGTACAGCCTGAAATACTTGAAGTCTTGTTCTAAACCGTTTATCGCGGCTTTTAAGAGTTTATCTTTGGCATGTAAATTGAGATCGAGCTTCTAAATTAAGTCAGATAAATCAAAATAAGAAAAAAAAAAAAAAAGAAAAAATAAATTTTATTAAATATCTATGATAAACTTTAAAATTTTATATCGTTTTTTTTTTCGAAGAAATTGCAAAAAATATTTAATTAACGTTTTTATTCATCTTCTACGATATTTTAATAATAATATTTAATCTTTTCCACGATGGAATTTAAACTCATTCTCGAGATTTATTTATCTAATAGATTGGTTAAAAATAGATCCCTTTTACAAAAAAATTTCTTTAGATTAATTTAAAAAGAAAGTCATAAGAAAAATTTAAAATAAATTGCTAGAGATCGAGATCGACGATGATCATTAATAATAAAGCAAATATCGTATTTTTAATCAAAATAATTATTACGCGAAAAGAAAAATCTAATCTCTCTTTTCGATCAATCTAATAATATGCTCGATACAATCCATCCAAATATTTAAATTGCATTTTCTAAAAAAAAGAAAAAAAATCTCTCTCAAAGCCCAAAAATCTCATTCTGCGTTTTTTGATATACCATTATACATACAAAGGGCGTTTATCCCGTGGTCGATTGTATTCCCCCCCCCCTTTCTTCCCCATTCCATTCTACAAAGAGAACATGAAAATTTGTTGTCCAATACTAGTTTTATCTCGATTCGTATTCGTATATAGAATTGTTCCTCGAAAAGGAAGATGAATTCATGGGGGCCGTTTCCAAATCCGATTTTACCGGATATCTAACGAATCAATATTTTTCCTCCCGTCGTAATATTTCTTCTCCCCCCCCCCCCCTCCTCTCCCTCCCACATACGAGCTCGCAATTTCATTTTAACGTTATACACTTACAGAAAGATTTCCAGATTATCCCGAATCCTGGCAATCCCTTTCGCTCAAAGGCACCAGAGAGATTTCTTGGCTAAATCCAAACGTTGGATAAAGAATCTTCAAAGCTTGCAACTTGATTCGCGCAATATTTTCCAGTCTGTCTTAACCATTGTTCGATACTTGCCGCGGATATCGAATAATCCATATAAATAATTGCAAAACAAAAAAAAAAAAGAACGTTCTACACGACATTTCGTTCGATTCGAATTATATAATTTTATATTTAAAATCCGTGGCAACTTGGATGAATCATTCGCAGGAAATGAAATAAATTCGTGAAGAGAACTATCGAGGTTTTAGTTAATTAAATGTTATAGATAATGGCTCATTCTTTTATGCTTATTCAGAATGGGATCCATATAAATAATTGCAAAACGAAAGCAAAAAAAAAAAAAAAGAACGTTCTACACGACATTTCGTTCGATTCGAATTATATAATTTTATATTTAAAATCCGTGACAACATGGATGAATCATTCGCAGGAAATGAAATAAATTCGAACGTGAAGAGAACTATCGAAACTTTAATAACTAAATGTTGTAGATAATGGCTCATTCTTTTGTGTTCATTCAGAATGGTCATTGACATAAATTAACGACACGTGCGGTCAATCAATCCGAAGAAGAGGTTACAACCCTCGGATCTTGTTCATGGATATATATATATAATCTCTCTACCCGTACATGGAGTAATGGATAAATGGATGTTGAGCAATGTAGAGAAAGTTGCACATTGAGGTTTCGATCATAGCTTCCTCGATTGTGTTTCTTGCTTCTCTTTCGTTCCTCGAGTTCAACTTCAAGATTAGATGCAAATTATTGCCTGTGATGAGTGTGGGCTGGAAACATTCTTTATTTCATTCAAACTTTTTTTGTCGTTAGAACAAGTTTCCCCGATCATCGTTTTTGAATTACATTTCTTTAAATATCGCCTTATTTTGAAAAATCTAAATCTAAAGAAAAAAAGAAGAAAAAAAAACGATCGCTTCTGTAACAAAATTTATAAAATTTCCCCTCTCGTTCGTTGCTTAAACAGCGATGGTTGTTCGTCGCTAACGAGCCAGGCCATTGCCACTATGAATGTAAATCGCCGTTTCCTCGTTTTTTTCTTAAACCTTTTATCGAGATCCTTAAATCACCGAACGAAATAGAGTTTCGACGTGGCAGGAAATTTCACCTTCGTCGAAGACGTTACGTAAATAACGAAGAGAACGAGCCGGCAAGCTCGGGGCCAAGTTATGGCGTCCCCGATCACTGGTCCAACTTTTCCACTCCCCTCCCTATTCACTAAACGATAAGAAATTCATTTCCATTCTACGACCGTTTCGAATCGCGCCCATTTTTTTTTCGCCTCATTTATCCGCGGATATATAACTCTCGAAGAGAGGGAGAGTTAAAAGGAATAGAGAAAGAGAGAGAAAACACGAAAAACCTACTCGAATCCTCGTTCCATTCTCTTCAACCCGCGATGCGATCGAGAGAGAGAAAGAGAGAGGAATAGAGAACGCTTATTGAGATAAGAAAAAAAGAAAAGGAAGAGAAAAAAAAAGAAAAGGAGGGGAAGAAGAAAAGGTGACTCCTCCCTCCTCCGTTCCATGTCTCCCTTATCATAATCGAGCACGCAATTATAGAACAAAAGGATTCCGTAGGATGTAGGACGACTTTGTTCCAAGTTTAAAGGAGAGGATTTCTTTCATCTTTGCGCCGGCGATCTGACGAAAAGGGAGACGAGAGAGAGAGAGAGAGTGGGGCATTGTTTGCACGTAGGAACGTTCTCTCCGGCCAAGTGGGGGAAGGAAGGGGAGGGATGATGGCGGAAATAGCGAACGGAAGCATGCAGTGATGGAACGCCACCGTCAACATCGGAATACACTTTCTGTCGGCCCTTTGACGCCGCTCGATCCCCGACTACTCTCCCTCCCCGCGATCATACGACAGAGGGGAGGGTGGACGCTTTGTTGCCGTTAGAAACGGATGATCTAAGAAACGATATCGGGGAGAGGGGAGGATCTTTGTTCGAACGAAACTCGCTTTCAGTTTTTCTTCCCTGGGATTAATGCGTCGGTCTATTGTGGGAAGGGAAGTTTGGAATTGGTGTAGAATTGTTGTTCGGAGGCGGGGGTGGAAATAAAGGGGATCGTTTTGTAAGTTAGAAGGGGTCGTATTGTGAGCAATGATAATAAGAGATAAATGAAATGAAGGAGGATGCAAGTCACGTGTAAAATTTATCCTTCGATTGAAATCGATTGCATTTTTCAGATTTGTATATATATAAAATTATTGGTTTAAGATTGATCGATATGGTGATCATAATTCTTCGTGAAAGGGTGTACACCTTACGAATTCTCATTAATGGATCCATTTAAAGAGGAATAGGAAACTGAGTTGCTCGTCTAAACTATGTCGCAACATTTGCCTCCACGTTAAACGCTCCAAGTGGCGGGGTCCTTCTTCTTATCTTTGTCTTAGAGATCTCGTAAACTAGAAGAACATCTTCATCGTGGCAATAAAGCGGAAGTAGCGGTATAGTAACTCACGAGACGAGTATTGAAGTTCGTGTAGCAGGTGTTGCGTTACAGGTTCGAACGAGTGATCGTGCAGTGGAAGTTTGTCTTGCGATCGTTAATGCAAAACACATCCAACCCTCCTCCTCTTCTCCCCTTGGTTCTCGATTCGAGTAAAAAAAAGAAAACCTGATCCAAGATGTCCAACGCGCATCCCATGTACGAATAAAAAAACGGATAAAATGGTAATTCTCTTCGTCTATGGAGAAAATCGATCGATAGAAGCAAGGTGAGTTCGAAGGATTTTTAGAAAATCTCGATGCAATGGATTAAGAACGATCAAAAATACTTTTTAAGACAAAAAAGATCTGTCTTTCATCAAAGAAATCAAGATTGAAAATTTGTTGAATATGTACATCTTGTATAATTGCTATAATTTTAATAATAAAATTATGTGTCGTATTTGTGAATCTTGGTATATAAATTATCACTGTCGCTTTAAAAAAAAATATTCGTCGACGATTATTGACTTAACTTGAAAGATATTATAATTCGAAAAAGCGAAGAAAGAGAAGATTTCAAATTAATAATTGATAACGTATCAGAAGATGAGGTCGATGAGATGAGGATCACGTGATTCGTTCATTAGAGCTAGATCGAAGCCTGATTAAATCGAGAGCAAGACACAATTCTAGTATCCTTACGAATTACGAAGTAATTTATCTTTCTCTATTTCTAATTTCTATGTTCAATTCTAAAAATTGTAATATCCTCATACAATTATAATTGTAGGTATAATAAAATCGTTATCAGAATTAGAAAAACGATAAAAATTGAACAACGAACGATGCATTTCTTTTCTTTCTCTTTTTTGGAGATTTCTCTTTTCTTTTCGCTTATCAGGAATTGGATAGAAACGAACTGGATCACAACTCGTTTACGAAAGTACATCGAATACGTTTTCCTGGAAACGACTGCTCGTAACGTGATTGCTTTTAATTATATCACGAGCGAGGATTTGAGAGTTTGTCCACGGTATTCGTGTGTGTGCTCCAAGCAACTATGATCGTGGGACAAAACAAATTGTGTCGTGTTTGCAAACAAGTTGCTCGTAATTTTCGCTCTTATGCGTATTTATTAATACTTAATACCAATAAAACGAGGAATTCGAAGATCGAAACCATGAAATATCCCACCAATTTGCTTATCTTTGAATATACTGGCAATGAAATTGGACAAAATGTTGGAAATATCGTAAGATAATAAGAGAGATTTTAGATATTTTACAATTCAGTTTTTCATTCTGAATTAATTTCTATTGTGATAAAAATTAAAAAAAAAATGATAAGAAGAGAAATAAATTTTAAATAAAATAAAAATCGAGATGTTGAACTTGGAAACGTCAAAGAATTGGCTAAATTAAAATCAATTTACGAACTAAGATTGTCATTTATCTCTCATTGACTTGAATTCGTCCATCAATCTTTTTTAATTTTACACAATAAAGGAATATAACGAGACGATTTTAAAAAGGCGTTAAAAGTTCATAAATTACGCAAATGTCTATTATTGTAGCTAGCTTATGTTATTGTTTTGTCGTTCGAACTAGAATGCTAGAATTTCCCTGAAGAAGTGGTATGATAATTAATCACAAACTGTCACAAAATACTTTGAACAAATGAAAAGGAACGTACGTGATGCCAGTGGCAGGTAGAATTGAATCAAGTGAACGCGGTTCCTTTCCGATTTATCATAATTTATCTTAGTTTTATATACGAATTCTTCAAACTGTCCCAATACCGTTGCACACAAACTCGTTACAAGAATAAGAGTGCTCGATGGTAGAAGAACGTTGGAGAACATTGATTTTTAGCCTCAGATTTCATCTTGAGGACGTCTCAAGTTTGGGACAAGAAAAGCCAAGATTGCTCATTTTTGTACCACGAAGACCGACCAAGTCCTTGGATCCGTTTTTTCGAGTCAATGAGCGAGCCATTAAAGGTGGATAACGCTTTTGTAGAAACTTTCGAAGACTTGGAAAGATTTCGTAGTAGAAAGAAATCAAATTTTCGATAAAATAATTTTTAATTAATATTATTTGTTACATTCTGACTCGTATTATTTAACTTTATAAATATAAGAGAGCGATCTAATTACACTTCCAAGTTTATTTATAATTCAAAGACGATTACCGTTATATTTAACCCCAAGGTTTTCAATATGACGTCGTATCGTTCTTCTTGTTTTTATTTCTCGAGAAGAAATCATTTTTGTGACGAACAATATTCATGTCATTAATTTTCACGATCATTAACAAAGTCAAAGGGAGAGACGTTTAATTATTTCGAGGAAAGATAGAAGATCTTTTTGCGAGAAGAAAGCCTTTTCAGTTTTTGTACATAACAAATACTTAAGAGCCGAGTAATTATAAGCATCGTTGTAATAATAAAGAAATGAAAAATCCTCCGTGACAAAGGGAAATGAATATGATAATATGAACGTTGAATTAAATAATTGGATGTTTATTTAAACATGATCGCATTTCTTGAACGTGTTTACACAAAAGAATTTAATAAATTTTTAAAACTCATTCGAGAAACGAGTTAAAATTTCTCGACTCGAATAATATTATTCTTTGAATTCAAAACTCTTTCTTTCCTTTTCTTTTCTTTTTTTTTTTTTTTTT
Organism: Apis mellifera; assembly: GCF_003254395.2. Lineage (NCBI taxonomy): Eukaryota > Metazoa > Arthropoda > Insecta > Hymenoptera > Apidae > Apis > Apis mellifera. The sequence continues at coordinate 10,750,824 of NC_037643.1, read as the reverse complement.
TTTACAACTTCTCCACAACTAAATTCTACGATAAAGCATTCTTTATCGATAAAAGGAAAAGATACGGGAGAAAATAGGAAAACCGAAAGTGGGTCAGTAGTTTAATCCGCAATAATTAAACAACTCGACGATAACGTAACGTTCATCGGTCGGAAAAGAGAGAGAGAAAGAGAAAGAAAAAAGGAATGAAAAAAGGAAGGAACGAAAGTCGGTCAGCTAGACACTAGTTTAATTCTTAATAATTAAATGACTTGATAATAATGCAACGTTTATCGATGAAAAAAAAAAGAGAGAAGAAGAAAGAAAGAAGGAAAGAAAATCGGTCACGAGTTGGACGATAATTTAGGGGATGAAGAGAAGAACGCGTGCGAGGTGTCAGAAAGAGAGAGAGAGAGAGAAATGAGAACGGGAGAATGGCGTATGTAGATCGATTTTATAGGAGAAAAGGTGCCTGCGGTTATTTAAAGCGATATCACGTGTTGCAAAGGGAAGAGAATTTACGTAGAAACAATATTGTCCTCGTGTAATTAAACGCAACTTCGCTTTGCCTTGGAATAGGTGGGATGCAAGGGCGTTGGAAATATGGATGGTAAGGGAATGACTCGCAGCTTCTGCAACTCGTTCTGTATTGAAATATAATTGGTTCGCCCACGGCGTTAACCTTTATTGATTCATACCGGTTAGTTGTAGAGCCAACCCGGATGTATGAATAATTACCGAACAAATAAATAATCGATGAAACAACGGAGAATGTTAGGTCGTCTTGCTTCCTTTTGATATAAACTAATCGTTTGTTAATTTACTTGTACTTCTTATCTCTCATTATCTCCTATTTTGAGATAAGAATAGATTGGAAATAAAAATAACAAACAATATCCAATATAAATAAATAAGCAATGAGTTTTACTCGAATACGTTTGCATAAAAACCAAACAAACATAAAGACAAAAAGAAATATAATAATAATCCGTTTCTCAACTTTCGTAAATTTGTATTTCGAAGCATATCTCGAGAGAAAATTTTCCATTTTGATCCAATTCTTTCTTCAATAAGAACGGAACGAAATGGCGTTTATGCTCGCGACACAAATCGACAGGTTAAACGGGATTACAAGACGAAAGAGCGACGAAACCGAAACTGTATTTTTCGAGCTTTGCATCGAAAGGGCGATATCGCGATGATTGACGCTTTTAGAAAAGATTTCTCGCGACTTCAGAGAGGCCGACTGACAGACAGGCGGACAGACGGAAGAAATTCGGCCGGAATCGATTCGGCTCTGAAACGCTTCCTTTTTTTTGAAAGCACTCGAACTCGAGGCGAAGAAGTAATAAAGAACCTGTCGAGAATTTGGCGGCCATTCTTCTTCATTGGCGTACTCCATTTCCCGCGGTGCACCACTATCTTCCACCGGTGATACCGGTTTCCAACCCCCTCCCTCCTCCACTTTTCCCACCGATATTTCCTCCCTCGTTTTCTCTATCCCTCTATCTTTTCCCTTTTATCTGCCCGCGCATCTTTCTTTCTTTCTCCCGTCGAAACTCTTCAGGATCAGGCCTCTTTGAAGAATTTCCCAGAGACGTCCCTCATATCTTTTCCCAACGTTTTCCCTTTCACGAAAAAAACACGACTCGTCGCAGATCAGAAGGGAAATTGAGAACGTTGACAATAATAATGAAATTCGATCGAGAGCTATCTTATTATTCTATTTATTATCATGGAAACGGATCTTTTCGGATCTTGATGAAATGTGTATTATTCCGTAGATAGATATTTATAGTTAAGAGATGTGTAATTGTATTAATTTAATATAACGAAAGATTATCGACGGTTCCAGCACAATATGAGATAGAAAAGCAATTTTATTTAATCGAGAAAGAAAATGTATAAATTTTAAAAAATCGGGAATAATTGAATTATTCGTCGATTAAAAACCCGATCGATTCAAAGCACGAAGAATTCAAGTTAAACAAGTGACAATTGACGCGACACGTTCATCATCTATCTTCCATCGAGCTCGTTTTCTTCACTCGGATCGATGGCGCTGAAAATGTCAAACGAATCTCACGACTTATCTCCGAGACGGCATCCAACAATCTTTCTAACAGATATCCTCGGTCTGGATAAACGAGACGTCACTTTCTTAGGGACTGGAACATCTAGGAAATTAGGTGGAGCGGGTGGAAAATATTGATCCTCCGCGAGAAAGAAGAAATCTCGAGAAGAGGGGAAATAAGTCGGAACGAGATTTTTCGATTCTCAAGAAGATATCGTGTTCGACGTTTCGAAAAGATACGAGAACGAATTGACTTTCTCAAAATCGACTCATCCATTCAACTAATTGATCTATCAACATTTGAATCTATAATAAATCTATCCTTCATCGCGTATTTATTTATCATGAGATTTCTCTTTTTTATTCCATGTTTATAGAACAGGAAATTCAAGGAATTTTATCTAATATAGAAAATATGGAAGAGATATAGACTTCTCTTCACAAATTTTTTTTAATTCTTCTCCTACGAGACAAAATATTGGTTAATCTATAGTTAAATTGCAAACAGTTCAATCGTTGAATTTGCATGCATCGTTAACTAAAATTCAACTATCCCTTGGTGATTTCTCGATATTCGTAGAGTTTGTACACACATCTACGAAATCACCGATATCCGATAAAGTTGCTTGGGCGAACAGTTCTATCGTGTATCGATAATTCTCTGGTAACAAAGCTGTGTACAGTTTGTTGGCCAATATCTCGACTCTAAACTCTATACGTTTTCATTAATTAATCATCCGTGTTAATCTGTATTTCAAATGTTAATAACATTTTGCGATCGGAAATCACAATAACAAGTGACGATGTATAAAATTTAAATCTTCGAAAAAGATTTTCTTTATCATTGCTCTTGACAAATTCGAATTTGAAAATAAGAAAAAAACGTAATTATTCAATAAGAAACGTTCCTTTGAATTTATTATATCGAGGAGATCTTCTATCGTTTCGTTCGATCTTTCTCAAGAATAGAAAAGATTCTTTGTTTACTCTGTGAATGTAATCCCGAACAATATAGCTCGGTGACCTGCTTCTGAACTCTGGCTGAAAATTTTACAGCTTACAATGTGAGCTACATCGCACAATAACCTAAAAGTTCGGCTTAATGCGTTCGGCTTATGGAATATTACGAGACTTACTTTCCAAATAAATTTACTTAGCAATTTATCACAAATATATCCTCCCTTGTCCTCGTGTGACGAAAAATAGATCGGTATCGAGTGAAATTTTCGTTTTAAACTGTGGCTAAGATGCAATAAATAATTTTACCAAACTTATCTTTCACGTTATATATACACACACAGTTCGTTCTAACGCTCGGAAAGAACTTTTATATTGCGTTCAGCAAAAATTCTACGAGGCTGGAAAAAAACTGGCTGAAAAATTTATTAATTTAATTACACGATTAATTGGGTACACGTCAGGGAAACGAACGAGTTATAGTCGCATCGACATTCTCTTAACTGGAAAAAACAGATTAAGCAAATTTTTTTCCTGGGTCATTCATTCGATTATCCACGACAGCGGTGATACGTATAACGTTGCAATAACAGCGGCCGGGTGACGATTTAATGGGTTACGTGTATATTAACGGGAGCGTTCAGTTTCGATGATGAATTAATCCGGCCATAACTGGTTAACTGGACGAAATAATATCTCGCCACCGTCGTTCGAGGCAAGCATGAAATGAAATCGTAATCGTGGACGATGATTTTCTCGATCGTCGGCCAACGAATGTTAATCACTTTCAGGGAATGAATACCAAATTATTATGAATGTTAATTGCGACGAGGCGTGGGGAGGAGGCAAAAGGAGGCGCAACGTAGTCAACGAAGTTACGTTTCTGAAGAATAAGATTGGATTATCGATTCGATGAGGGATAATATCGGGAAATGAGAAGAGTCTCTGCTTGTTTGCGTTCCCCCGCTTGTTTGCTGGCAGCAAGTTTGAGGTATCCGGAATTGAGGTATGGTGGTAAACTTGATACGAACCGTCGAGTGTATGGATCGAGGAACGTTGCTCGATGAGGAATTTAATGAGGATCGATTGAAGTTGCAACGATGAAGAACGTTTCCATTACGAATTGACGTGTTTATTGGTCCTCGATAAACGCTGTGTTTTTTCTTCTTACTCGTAAAGTTATTTTTCGCAAAGTTTTTTTATTTAAGCGAATATAACGCACGATGCATTCGTGTGGAGAATTGACGCGAAAGATCATTCCTTCGATGAGAAAAACAAATCGATTCGAGGAAATGGAAGATTAAGCGATGAGAAAGATAAATAAAGTCGTGTATTTTTTAAGGGAGGAACGAATGGCAATGAAATTTCTTTGTACAATCTATTAAACTCGGGAGGGACAAGAAGGGGATCGAATTTTAAAGAGGAGGAGAGGCGCGAACATTGTAATCCATAGCGTTTATTAATAATTCAACGAGAATCCTTTAAATACATTTGCATTCTTCGCCCTCCCTCATTTCTCATTTCCATTCTCCCTTCACTTTTATTTACACGAGCTTCCAATACCGGGCCAACCACCTTCATACAAGTGATAAACATCGAAAACTCAACCGAGTTACAACATCACTGCTGCAACACGGAATTCTGCTACGCGGAAGTTTACACGCAAGATCAAAGTCGAGCATTTTGCCTTCCGCAAATTACCTCCAGAATCACCCACGAAATACCGCCATACGATACGCTGCCAATTCGGAACAACCGATCAAAGAGCACCACAGCGAAATCCCACCTGACAAATCTACCATGAAAATCGATAGGTAAAATGGGAACACCGGCCACGCTATCCACCGACTATCTTTCCAAAAACGATCGCCATAGAAGCTAACCGCTTGGATCGCTTTTAATACTCGCCAGAGCGAAGGTTAACGCGGTCTTTTGTGTTAATCAAATCCACCCGCGTTTCGAGCAAATATTCAATTTCGCTGGAGGCCTGCGTGTAAAAGTTTCGGCGAGCGCTTCGTACACTACGAGACGATCATTGGCGCAATTCGAATTCAGATCCCTTTCCAGATTCCAGACACGATTAAATTTTGCGCGTTATATACAGTGTCTCAGAAATTTAGTGGAGTTTTAAGGATTCTTTGTGCAAAATTGAGAAGAAACAATTTTCTGTTGAACACATTGTTTTCGAATATCGAATTTGAGTACTAATATATTGGAAGATTACTTTATATGTTCAATTTTTTTGAAAACTCAATATATTTTGGATACATTTAAAAATTCAGACACGTATTCTCTATATCAAACTTCTAAAATCTAAAACTTCTTAAACTTCTTTAAAAATATTACATCTTTCTCTCATCTTATTTCTGCAATTAAATCCCTTGAAATGAAATACCCTATATTTCCGCTAAACGACGACGTATCTATTGAAACGTGATAATTGAACGCGCATGCGCGTGCTCACCAGGGGTGGGGGGGATAACGAATCCGTTTCCGGATTCCCTAATGTTCAACACGCATTCGGTTCCGCGGAAGCGTGAAAGGGGTTGGACACGGAGCGAAAAAACTTATCGTGCGCGTGATTTTCTCCGTTTTCTCTTTTTCGTTCCACGGTCGCTTCCGTTGTTCCGACACGAAGAGGGAAGAAGGCTCTTCTCCTTTCACATAAACGGGCTTTATGCAGTTTATCTGCCCCGCGTCGTATATATCTATACCAATGGCCAACGATGGGGATGCAGGGAAGAGGAAAGAGACAATCGAATGTCGTTCCAACAGTGGCTTTAATCCCGATATCGGGCCGATTCTTCAACTGAAATGTGAGAGGGAGAGAGAGAGAGAGAGAGAGCTGGCTTTATCGACGATTAAGGGATCTTTTTTTAAGCGGAGATCACACACGGGAGTTGTAAAGAGACGCGTACGTAAAGCCTCGATGGCTACACCTGTTGATGCCCAAGGTATATACGATGCTCGAGGCTTCGAGGGTTTTTTTTACCCCTCGTACGGGATTTTTTGCGTCCACTATGAGAGACAGATTGCTGCGACTCTTTGTTGGATAAGATTGAAGCAGGGGGGGGGGGGTCGGGATTGAAAGAAGTAATTGGGGTGTTGCGACGGGGGAAAGTTCTCTGGTGCGGTTTTGGTATAAGTGAGGTTTACCCGGGGATACAAGTAGGGACTAGAAGAGACTTTGCTTAAATGCACACCTGCGCGCTTGTTTGGATGCGTTTGAATTAGAGATCTCTAGTGTATTTATTGTCGGACTATAAATTTTAATCATAGTGCTGAAGTTTTGCCGTTTGTTACAACACGATGGAAATATGTATTGTGTGTTATAAAAAAAAAAAAAAATAGATCGATTTCATAATTTCTTTTTTAACATTGATACAAACAAATTTTTAATAATACGATCAAACTATAAATAAAATTTCTCAGTAGAAATTGACAGTAAAATTTAAGCCAATCTCGATCTCAATTTAATTAATTGATAAAGCAAATTGAACGAATTATATTCATTTTCTTATTCGAAATATGGTTCGTATCTTAAGATCAATAACTTAATCACGTATCTAATGATTCATTTATCACACAGGATTATTTCGATTGGTAATTAAATTTGATTTGATCGAAGTTGTCTCGTAAGATTATTATTATTATCAACATTAAATCTGTACACTCCTTTGTTTCCCGGCTTTATTATTATCACATCGATATATCATAGGCTCATATTACAAACAACTATTGGAAATGCTTGGAATAGTATCTCTCAAGTTTCTATCGTGCTCATTAAAATGCAATTTAACGATATAATATAATAGCCAAGATTCGATAGATTATGTCATATCGGAATAGGAATTTTCTTTTCGAGTTTTGAACGTTATTATCGTTTAATAAAGATAAAAAAAAAAAAGAGAGAAAGAAAGACTATTGAGATTGATAATAATTACAACGAACGGCTTGACTTCTCTTTGGATCTTGTTCTCTTGATATTTTGCAATTTTTCAATGTTCAAAGGAGATAAAAATAAAATAAGAGGATTAAGATATTTTTTGCAAATTGGCCTCCATTTCGAAAAATTTCGAATGTTTTTTTTTGTATTTTTACGAATTGGTCAAATTAAAGTTTCATACTATATCGAAAAGTCAAAAATTTGGGAATTTTCATCAGGCTGTTCATTTTTCGATATTACCAAAGTTGGACGAGCGTGGAAAATGTTTGGAAAATATGATGCAATTTTCACGATAGGTAGTTTGGCGTGTAAGTTTTATCGACATCAATATCAATCCCTAAAATTAGGTTTTTTTTTTATATTTATATTACATATATTTCATCTATGTTGAAAAGTTTTACACTTTATTTCTATTTATTTACCTTTTACAAGCGTGATATATAAACAGAAATAAAAAAAAAAAATTTATCGCGATAGAATTTTATAAAATATTTTATTCTTTGAGATTAATATCATTCAAAAAGATATTAAAAAACATGAAACGACGAATGTTTGTATCAAGGTTAAAATTAACTAAATCTCTTTTTCATGTTCCTCTTGGATATAATACTTAAAACTCATCGTCGTTTGTTCAACAATATTAGAAATAATATGCGTACAACGACTAAGTAGAATAGAACTATCAGATTTTTTCTTAAATTAATTAAAAGGCTAATTAGTTTCTCGCCATTATGGAAATTTTTACTTATTTTACATTGTTATATTTTACAAGATTATCTGTAGATAATAAGAAGTTAAAATATAAAGTTGGCAAACTTTTTCTTTTCCTTAGTAAAAGCTAATTAACAGAGTTCATTATAAGCAAATATTTTATAACATGTTTCAATATTTTTACTGCAATCAAAAATATTCGCTTTATTATTAAAATTTATTAAAATATGATCTACCAAATATTTCAACATTTATCCTGATTCGAATGTTTGTTAAATATTACAGACCACAAAAAAGTACAAGTTTTTACAAGATGAACTATTCTACGATCAAAAATTAATGAAATTCAGAATTCGAAAGAAAGTATATCGAGTTATGCTCATAAATCCATCGAAGATCATATGACAAACATTTCCATACCGATATTCTAAATCAAATCCGTGTCTTGCGTAAATTCTCACAAGCAAAAAATAAAGCTGTCATGTTAAGAAATTTGAAAATACAATATGCTAGACAATCGTACGTATAATCGTTTAAAAATAATCTATCATCTAGCCGTGAAAATAGAAAGCAGCACATCGTTAGAACAATTTCAACCTTCTCGATTACTAAGAAAAGTTCGATAAAAAATTATTCCTATATATTCTACTACAATAATTCAAACATCCAAAAATACAAATAACTTCATTAAAATAAAAATAATTCATGGATTATAAACCACCATTTTTCACGAATTTCTACAATAAATTTAATTCTTCGATCGGTCGGCACGTGAATTCTTTCAATAATACGCAACCCCCATTAAATCACGAATCAGGTTCATAACCCCAGAGACGGAGGGTGACGGACGGAGAAGGATGCGGATCATCGCGACAATACGCTGCTCCCCTCCTCGTCCGGCCGCGTTTCCTCCAGCATCCGTGACTGAATGGAAAGGGTGAAACTTAACGCCTGCTCGCGCACGCTGCCTAATGGATTCACGTGAAATTATCTTCGCGGAATACTAAATGAGCGGTAAGGACTGTCGTATAATTCAGCCCGGTTGCTGGATATTAGGTGTACCCATTTAACGTCACGTCCCTTCCGTCTAAACGTCGCATCGTAGCATCCGGGCCCCTTGAGAAACGACGAGGCTCAGCCTGTGGATAAAGGGGGGGAAGGGGTGGATGAAGGGGAGAGGGGGTTGAAGAACACGGGCAATCGGCCAAAGCCGGGCCACGGTCTCTCGAGCGTGCGGTCTCTCCCTCGACTGCGGTTTTTGTCGACCCCGGCTCACTCTTACTTCCTAAATTAACGTGTAACGCGGCCCTCAAACGATCTTCGTTCCTTCGAGTGGATATCACCCTCGAAATCGTTCACCTTTTTTAATCGTCAACTCGTAGGGCGATGAATTTGATTTCGAAGAAAATCGACTCGACGATTTTAGGGGACAAGTGATTGGAAATTAGGATCGATTTGAGAAATGAATTCGATCGATGGTGTTCGAAAAATTGAAGAAAGAACTCGCTACGTTTTTATCCTTTCTCTTGCGGATGGAAAAGAAAACGAGAGGATTCTTGGAAAATTCTTGACGAGAATCTATTCGTCGATATATTTGTTTCCATCCCAGTTCAACGGGATCCCTTTTCGGCTAATCGTTTCTACAACTCCGTAAAAAGGAACAAACGCTCTTTTGTCCCTTTTGTAATGAATAATTAGATTGTCGAAACTTTGTGATCGAAATTCGTAGCGGGGATCGGGCACGTTCCAAGGGAGAGAAGCACCGGTGGATGACTGGATGGATGGGGAACAAAGGGTTGCCAGACGCGGAAGAAAAGTGATAGACGACACGAAACGTCGTTGGAGCAGGGGAGCAAGGGGGTGAGAAGGAACGCGGCAGGCGGAAAGGGAATTGCCTCGGGAGGCGGAGGTTGAAATAACTGAGGAAACATAACTGAGGAGAGAGAAAGGGCGAGGATGGTGAACGACAAGCGGAGATAAGGGGGAGAGAAAGAGGAGGAGGTTGAAAGAAACGCGGACAAAGGGAAGAAGCGGAAAAGAGAAAGGGACCTTAGGAGTCCGGCAGATAAGGCCGGGTCTAAGGAAGTCTAAGGAAGGAGAAGTTGAGTGGCGACAAACGGGTCCCGGAAAAACATTGAATCGCACAAAAGCTGATGATCTTCGACGAGAGGAGCCCCTCTCGTGAAGAAGAGGTTCTCTTGTTTGAAAGAGCGAAACCGATTATTATATCCCTCCCTCTATGCATCCTCCTCTCTCGAATACGTGTTTAATTATAACTTCCCTTTAATTCCACTTCCCCCCTCCGAGGAAGATTACTTTGTCGCGCTAGGAAATGAGAGTTGGTTGGCCAGGGGATCACCAGTGTCCCGGAAACTTGGTCGTTTAGTTTCGAACTGGTCGGTAGTTATCCAGCTTTCAAGAAGGCCAACCACAGCCAGATAACCGCACGGACAGAGCTGTGAACGCGAGTAGTAGAATGTGCCGATGTAAATATCTTATTCGTCCTCTCACGAGTGTTCGTACGAGGGAAAGCTTCGTGCGGCAGGAGAGAGGAGAGAGGGGGGAGGGATGATGGTGGCGGCGGGTCTGGCTCGTTCACCCATCTATCGAATTTGAGAGAGAGAAAGACTCTCGCGAATCGGTGCGAATGTGTGAAGCAATTAGATGGAACAAAAGAGATCCGCTTGGAGGAGCTCGATTTATGGAGGGGGTTTAATCTGAAGAATTTATGGTTCTCGCTAATGGAATACGCGTAATTGTCGGCCCCGGTGATATTTATTAGAACGGGCGCTGTAAATACTCCTTCAAATGGATCATGGGAAATTGATTCGGTTTTAAACCGTCCGTTTAATGCAGCCGCGTATCGACTTTGATATATCATAGGTCGGATAAAATTATTAGCGAAAATCGGGAAGTCAACGCGCGAATATAGGAAGTGAGAAAATTATTGGGCGGGGAAATTTGGCGGTCAATTTGTCGCTTGATTATATCGATATTAACGATACGCAAAATTTGATATTGTTGTTAATCGAGCAAACATTTATTTCGGTTTGCATAACTCGGATATAATTATATAATATAGGGTAGAATAAAATTATCGAGCGTAAAACAATAATAATAATAATCATATACAAGAATAATAATATCGTCTCTTTAAGGGAAATCTTGGAGGAAAATTTTCAGGATCTGGAAACTCGATCCTGGAAGCTCGATTTATTCAACGTATCGTCATACGATATAATCATAGATACGAAATTAGAGAATTCAGAGAATATCGCGCAAACGATTGGGTCGATTAGTTAATTCACGTTCCGTCAGGAGGTTGCGTTTGCCGGATGCCGATGTTAAATGTAATTAACTGGGATCGGTAAACGAGCGAGCGATCCTTACACGATCTCGAATATGACTTCCGTCCGAGTCAGGAGATGCGCGTGTATACAACACGTTTATCGCTCTGATAGAACAGAATAATTCCGATCAATATCAAAAATAATTCGAAATATTGTCATCGCGAAATTGCAACAAAATGAAAAGAAATTTCAGCGTTACTTTTTTTTCCTTTTTCATATAAAAATTTAATCGACCTCAAACAGAAACGATTTTTTTTCATAAATTATCTTTTTCACCCTCGTTTAATCCTCCTGAATATTATATTATATCAACTCAACTTTGCCCCCTGTTAATTAACCGTGAACGCAGTTGGGTTTAGATTTCGAGTTTCTCTGTTTATCCTTGATTTTGTCGGTTTTCACGGGAAGTTTCTACGGTTGATGGATCGCTGTTTTTTTTTTTTTTTTTTTTTTCCCTTTTTTCGAGAAACCGGAGCAAACGGTTTGGTGTTACGCGAATCGCGAAGGATCTCGTCCGTACAGATAACAAATGCGATGCGACTTCCGAGCGTACCGTTACACCTCGGCCGCAATATAAACCGGCGAGTTACGTACTTCGCGCCATGATATTTTACCGGATGGATAACCAGTGTGCATAGGGGAGGAAAAAAAAAGAAGAAAGCGAAGGAAAAAAAAAAGAAAAAAAAAATCGAAAACCGACCGTTTTGACGGATAACCCGGTGATTCTTTTTCCTCGGGCGTGAAATTGCAAAATCATGAAATCGAGTGAAATATGCGCGTTTGCTTTTCGCGCATATGTATTTATTATGGACTCTAACTCGCCTATTTGGACCGATATACAGGGTGTCTCGAAACGATTTTGTAAATGAAAGAGTAAGAGGCTCTAAAAATTCATACTTTTATATGTAATTTAATATTTGTCGATTATAAGTGAAATTTATTAATTCCCTGATTGAACTAATTGATAAGAAATTATATGACGCAAGATTTTTGAAATTTTGAATTAATTTTTCATTAAAATCCAAAAGATACTAAAGAATTCGCATTATCTACGAAAAAAATTTAAACGAATTAAACGTAAGCATCATAATAATATAATAATAATAATTTTACGATTCAAATTAATCATTAAAAATGTTCAAGATAGAAGAAGCTTTTATACGAGATTAACTTTTTAAATTTAATTCAGTAATAATTCATAATATGTATTTAATATCCAAAGTTAATTGTATACGATAATTAACAATCGAGATAATTAAAAAATCAACTAGTAATTTAAGTAAATTATTTAATTTACGGGAGTTAGGACGAAAAATCAACGATATCCCCGAAACAATATGCTCCCGGACACAATAGTATCGCGTGGCATTATATTTTTCGGAAATAAACACAATTCGTGGAAAGAAATCGCTCGTTTTGATTAACTTTATATATATAAAAACGTCAGGTTTCGTTATGGCGCATCGTTCGAGCAAAGTATAATTGAAATGATATTCGTGTGTAGGTGAAACGGCGAAATACCACAGGGTATCACACTGTAATATATCAACGCGATATTGTGCCAAAGCGTTTGTTCCGTCTGTCGTTGGGATAAACAAATAAATCAAAGCTCGATTCCGGTCTGCAGAAAGTCCGCCGGCTGTCAAATCGTCGTTTATTGATTTTATTGCGCAATGCTGCGACAACACGGTTGCGGTTCCATCGAAAAACTCGAACAACCGGCCATCAGGCGTTGGTATCTGTTGTTTCAAGAACGTACACGCGTGTTATCATGCGTCTAGTTTTGCACCTGCGGTTTCGATCGATTCTAGATTTCCTGTTTGCCCCCGCGGCAAACGTAACATTCATCTAAAAACAATTTCCTCGGTTGTTATGATAATTCGATCACTTTCTGATGTGACTGATTCCTCGATATTTTTCAATATTTACAAAATTACACGTCAAACCACATTTATTTTTATATAATTTCTTAAATTTCCTTGTATAATAGCCTCTTCACCTATAAAACCTAGAAATCTCGTTGATTGAACTTTCAACATCTTTGGAAGGCTATAATCGATACAAAAAGATTTTGTTCGATGTTATTTCCATTTCTTATATCGAAAATTGATGTTTCATTTTTTTTTTTTTTTTAGAACTTTTGCACAAGAATTTCTGTAAATCTCGCGCAAAGAAAAAAAAAAAGATTCATTCAGAAGAAAGAACGAGTTTGACTCAGCGCTCGACTCCGCATTCGCAAAGAGATCAATGCTTGGAAGTAGTTGATCCTCCCCACTTTCCCCGGGACATTAGACTCTCTTTGAAGAAAGTTTACGTTCCCATAGTTTCTTTTCCGAGGAAACAAACAACGGGAACTCGTTCGAAAGACATTGACGACGCTATCGAGATCCCCTCGCGCCCCCTGTACGGTTATTTATGATATCCTGATCACCACAGCAGTCCAAAGGACTAACTTTTCGCGGATACTTTTCTGCGTGACGTATACCGTTTCCCCAACTCCGAATTTCCCTCTTTCGTTTCACGAGCGTCATAAATATGGATAAAAGTTCGTCTTCTTATCTCTATCTATTTGTCTCATTTGTTTGCTCTTCTAAGTTCGTATTAGTTGGGAATGTTTGTAGAGCCGTGAACGTGTGTAATATTGTCATAAGAACTTAGCACAAGTCGCTCCCTTCTCTCTGATTTATGATTTCGAAGTATATGTAACGTAGATAATTTGGATAAATCCAAGAAGAGAGTATCTACTTTTAAAATTCATTGAAATAGATTTAATAGATAAAATCTTATTATTCAAAAATATAACCCAAAAATAACGGAGAAATCGGATAGCTGAAGATACCTAACGAGATACCTTTCGAGAAGCCTAACATCCTCGAACAGCCAAAGCTTTTAGTCTGATTACGAACGAATATATCCGTTTTCCATAAAAGTGTCCAGAAAACAACATCTTAAAAAAGACAAACCATCTATCGAAACCACTTAGATTTAGATTTCTTTTTATCCATAAAAATCGACTCGATACATTTGCAAAGATACAATACACTTTTCTAAACCGTCATCATTATTTACGATCTCGAATCCCTTCTTCTCTTTAAATCACAGCCATTGGCCGAAAACTACGTCCCCTCTCCCTTATCGTTCCACCGAAAAAAAAAATATTCAAATCTACCCTCGAATCACCTCGAATTCAAGATCAACGATCTACCGCTTTCGAAGGCAAGCGTAACATGCCGAGCAATATCATGAACCGGTTACAAATGTAATATCGTCTCCATATTGATCAGACGGTCCTTCCCCCCTCCCCCTGCCTCAATATATTCCCCTACATTGAACGGCTTTCCGATAGGCCGATGTACACCGATTTGTTAACCCTACCGGTCGCTGCTCGTCCCCCGTCTTTTCGCCTTAAACGCGTTTATCTCCGCCACGCCATCTGGAATCTATACTATCCCACACCGATCTCTCCATCCAACGAGTTCCTTCCTCCCGATCGATAATTTTAACGGGCGGGGATTAAAGTTTGGTCCTCGCCTCGTCGAGAATATTGCCGGTATCGAACGATTATAGACGACAGAAAAGAGACAAAGAATTATCGAGATCCGGAAGCTGACAACGGTGCAATTCAATCAACGGTTCGAGGGATCAGCCGATTCGGCGGCTTGACGGGAGACACAATTAAGCTATGGCCCGCGTTTCTCTTAAACGTCTAATTTCTTAACCTTCTCCCCACGATGTTCGATAATTAAAGCGACATGTCACGCGATTGACGCCACGCCTCTTAAACCCGATTTCCGACGTCCAATTTCGTGGGACGGAAGGGAAAAGAAAGGAGTGATCTGAATCGAGCCATTAACCTTATTACGCATTATCGACTCGATTTTCGACGAATTGGGAAACGGTGGTTTCGGAGTTGAAGAACCCCGGAACACGGAGAAAGAGTGGATTTAACGAACGGGTATTATATTTATTGCGTTTCCAGATTCGAATACTTCCTTTTGTTATGGTATTTGGCTCACTGTTCGTTCTTCTTTTAAATTCTTACTCGCGTACAAATTTGCAATTATTATGTATTGAAACTTTTAACTTGGAAATTTATTTCTCCAGTATTATTCTATTTTCCTTTTAATGTTGTTACTTAATATTATCTTTGTTTAATTTTTATATTAGGGTTTCGAGGAAAAGTAGATTACAAAAAGTGATAAGATACTTTGGAGTTTTTCAGTTAGTTAAAAACTGTTTACCATAGTTTGTTCCGAAGTAGGAGCAAGACGATTTACTTAATAAATCGTGAAAAGTGTTATATTTATCTTGGTTTTACGGATTTTATTTGAGTGAAATAATTTCCTTTTCGAGATGTTTGTTGAAACCATTGAAATTAATATAACGTTATTAATTAAATGTTACATAATCCTTATAATGTATAATATATATATATATAATACTATTATAAAAATAATAATTCAATACTGAATTAGTTATTATTTCGACGAATTATTACTCTGTACAAATAATTAATCTCTTAACGATAACGTATTTCACACGGGCGGCAATGCATTTATATTCAATAATATTAACTGCTTATTTAATTCATTTGATAAATCGTAGTTAAACTGGGGATACTCATAAATATTTATGCGAAAACTTGAATCTGCGAACAAAAAATATTCAAGATTCACGTGGAAAAGTACTACAAGTATTTACCGATTTACGTAACATTTAGAGGTAAATAAGTTTTTGTTCAAAAGTTTTATCATCTTTGCCTAATACGCAAAAAAAATTTAAATTTCATTTCATATCCTTTTTTTTTATGAGACGTCGTTAAAAAGTCGATGAGATCTAACAAAACAAAGATGAATTATGTTTACGGCCGTTTACGTAGTATAATTGCTTTTCTATTAATGCGACAAAAGTTTTTTTAAATAAATATATGCGCAAATTGCCTCAAAATTCTTCTCGTTTCGCATACCCTCGTAAAATTTTTCTCTCGTTAGTTTCGCGTGGATTTCTGAAAGAGACGAAAAAAAGAAAATAGAAATTTTTCAATAATATTGCACGCATGAAAAAGCATGCAATTCTATTGAAAGACAATCGATACGATTCGAGAAGGGTTCGAGAAACTTGGCAATCGTTTGAGAATCGTCCCAGAAGGAATCGAATCGTTTAATTAGCAGTTTTCCTTCTCGATAAATCACTCAAGATGTTGAAAGAGTTGGGTGAGATCCAAGATAAAATTGTTCTCGATTCACGTATATATAAACTTTAAGTACAGTTTCTGGAAATTTACTAATAATCGTGAATAACGAGAGAGGGAATTAAGGAAAAATTTTATTTCCGAAAATTATCAATTCTCCTCTTCTTCTTATCAAAAATTCTCTTGTTAGAATTAAATTTAATTATTTTATTTAAACGACGGAATTCTCTAGAATTCTCTAATTGTGAATGACGTGGAAAAAATTTTATTTCTGGAGATTGGAAATTCTCCAACTCTTCAATCCTTATCAAAAATTTCATTCCACTGAATTATTCAAATTAATTTTAAAAACTACTTAATCGTGAACGAGGTGGAGAGAAATGAATTAATGAATTAAAAATGAATTTTTCTATTCGTGGAAATTAAAATGTTTCCCGCATCAAAATATTTCATTAACTCGGTTATATCAAATTACAAAATCTAAAAGAAAAGAAATCCTAAAAAAACTTGCCAAGACCCATATTCCAAAAAGAATTTAAAAAAACAACTCACAAAATACAGATATAATAATCTTTCTCTGCACGAACAACAATTTATGAAATCCAATTAAAATTTAAAGAGACGAAATGATCTTGACTTTCATTCCAAAAAAAAAAAAAAGAAATCTATCTTTTTACACAACGAAACACTAACAACAAATTCTTATTCCCGAGTTTAACGTAATAAAAAGTCCCTATATCTCCATCATCTGGCCACTGGATCATTCTCATCCAATGGATGGAGCTCCTAGACCAAAAGTAACGCGAAAGCCCGTGTATAGTATCCAACTGTACGAGTAAATCCTACTTCCGAAAACTTCACACAAGAAAATCCCGCTTGCGAAAGCCAGGAAACCAGAATCTTCCAGCTGGCACGCAACGTGCCTCGTTCGCTTAAAGGATTTTCCCGAACTTATCAACGAAACTTCGAAGCACGGGTTTCCGTTCGAAAATTTTTCGACCAATTTCAGAGGTAACCCTCCCTTCTCTCCAATTAGCGCGCCAATTTCCTCCACGTGTCCACGTGTGCCACCCTCGATAATTCCACGTCGGGATCAACGGGATTTTTGAGCAGAAACGAGGCGATTCTTCTGCAAAGACGAGCGACAATGGCCACTCATCAAGAGAGCAACAATCCTCTCCTCGGTTATTATCACCGGAGTCCGTCGTTCCCATTAATTCTGCCTATTCAACGTCGCATTCCTCGGCGCGTATATGAGGTCGCGTGTCATCCGACGTAAACCTGCGGATATCCATCCTCGAAAGACGACAAAAGCCTGTCAGGAATAATCGTTGCAATTCGAGTTCTCATAGTCGAGGAGATCCGATCGTTCCTCCTTGGATTTAGCCAAATCGTGTTTCAGAATTTGTGAAATTTGAAGAAGTCTAAACACTGTTATCTTTACTTTAATAGTTAAAATTTGTTTCGATTTAGATCGTGATAGAATGTATCATAATCGAAGCGTTTATTTTTATGGTTTTTATTTAATTGAAAATTTTAGAAAGGGGCCATTTGGATTTATTTATACCGTTCTCATAATTACTGTTCGATTAATCGACGATCTTATGATTAGTCATCAATTATTCAATTCGTTGTGAACTTTGTAATCCTAAACTCCTAAGTTCCTTTCAACGCACGGTCTCTTGTTTGACTCCAAGCTCTTAATCCCTCGGCGCATAAGCTAAGCACCGGAACTTGTAAAGCTTCCTCCGCTATCTTATTTCGTTGTCGTATAAGATAAAATTGCCTAACACTTGCATTATGGAATTTTAACGGGATACGACGAGGTTTTAATTGACGTAGCAAAAAGGAAAACGATCATTGAAAAAAAATATCCTACTCGTTGCAATTCTAATTGTTGTGCTACATGTAATAAATTATCTTAGGAATACTCGTTCATCGAATATTCAGAACAATGGAATACGCGAAACGTAAAAATCTTGGTAACAGAAATCTCGCATAAAGAGATCGCGAGAGGATTCAGAAATTTCGATGAGCGCAAAAGTTTTTATTCTCTTCAACCGCCAGTTTTTTAAGGGAGCAGATTTATTCCAGTGAATGAGCAATCCAAGCAAGCCGTCCTCCCCCCTCGTGGCATTAATATTAATGTACTTACACACGACTACGGAGCATCGAATGGGCGAAAAGGAAACCGTTCGAAAACGGGGAAGCGTTAAAAGTTTCCTAAAGCCTTTCACGCGTGATTACACGGGGGAGAGGAGAAGTGGGCAAACACGGTGAAATATTTTGACGATGGAGCGCACGAAAATCGGATATATTATTCAGCAGAGGGGTTACTTTAAACCTTGCCTGCTCGTTCCTACTCGATAACCACGTTACTCGTCAAAGCTATCGTTTGTATATCCTCTCCCTCTTTGAAGAAACGGAATCGTCATCTCAGAAGTTGAGTGAAACGTCAAAGAAGGTTATTGATGATCTCTTATCAACATATGAAAGAGCTCGCGGAATCGTAAACTCGCGTGTCTAAAAAGTTTTTTCCGAATTTTTCATTCTGCCAATCGTGTCTATCGTTTTATTGACAGCCACCAAGAATTGGATAGAATATGATACGGCTCGAAAGGGATTACAAAAGGGGAGATATGATTTATTAATGTTCGTGTAACGTGTATAACCGCGTATATGTTTGCGATCGTTCTTTTCTTACCATCATATACGATAAACACAAAAATAGAGGAGAAGAAAGGATGATTTGGAAAAAAAGAAAATTTGATTTTTAACAACATAAATTTTAATATATAAAAGATCATTTCTTTAAAATACTCGAAAATTCATATCGACTCATTGATAAACGATTACCATCTACGATCAAAAGTTTCGATTATTATTCCATATTTTAACTCGAAAAATAACGCAGAGCGAAATAACTACGATTGCGCGAATTGGAACGAATTTACCAGCTCCAATACTAATACAAACATAAATGTGATAACAAAATATGTGTATTTCCGATCTGAAATCAAAAATCTTTCTCGCGGGAAGATTATACGGCGCATAGAATTATTATCCAGACGAAATTCGTAGTCGGTTAAAATGGAAATCGTGTTCGATATGGAACGGGCATCCCTGATGTTTTACGTCGCTCTATTTCCGTCCATCCTTTTTCCAAACAATTCGAAATTGTGTTCCGCGCGCGAGATGCGTTTACCGTTTGTGTACCTTTATGCATCTGCCTTCGTCCTATTTGTTACCGACGTCGCTATGGAACACTTTTCGACACACCGATTTATACGAAAACAAAGGAAAACGTTGGGGAGGAGGAGGAGGAGGAGCCTTTGGAGAGCTGAAAACTGAATTTCGCTCTGCAGTTGAACGGTTCCGAGAAGAGGAATACTTCTTGCCCCTTCCTTCTGCAACCGGTGACCTTCTGTAACTACCTATCACAAAGGCAATCGAACGTGTTCGATAATAAATTCAACGAGAGTATTTTCGTGTTCACTTTGAGAACTGCTTGGAACAATCTATTTCCGAATCTAATCCAAAAGGCAAAGCATCCTTTGTGATAAAACAAAATTTTGCAGACGAAAAATCGAATTACTTTTATTTCTTCATTGGATTTGGAATTTTATCAATTGCAAGAGGAAATGGAAGATTAATTTTCGCTGTTGTTTGCAATGTGTTTCGTCGAGTTTAAAAACTTTTGTTTCATAGTCGAGAATTTGCATAGAAACTGTGAATTAAGCGTCTCTAAGGTTTAAATTTATCGATACGAGGTAGCAGATGCACGCATTGTTAATCTTTTGGAATGTTGATCAAGGTTCTGTTGGGATATAATTTTAAAGATTCACGAATAGAATTATATTTTCTTATGTTTTAATTTTTATTTTTTTTCTTTTTCATCTTGAAAAGTTGAATCGATCGCGACGATATATACGAAGCGTTTCGTGATATCGCACATTTGGTATAAATCTTAAAAGATTTGCTTTTCGAATTTCATAGTTCGCCGGTATTTTGTTGGTCTACCATTGAAAAGATGAATGAAACAAATTGGAAGGAAAAGGTTTGGTTCAAAGTCAAAGCAACATTGCATTGCAGCGAAGCGTTCAGGTAAATAGGAGAGGATAAGAAAGATAGAAGAGGATTTCAACTGCATGACGAAGCGATGGAAATATAGACAGAAGATTGAATTTTATCGGAAAAACTCGAGTGAGAAATATGAATAAATTGCACGATTTTTATATTTGACATATTTTGGATGTTATTTCGGAAATTAAACGGTAAAATTTTTAAGAAAATTCTACGAATGGATATTTTTATAGAATTATATCAAAATGATGAAACTTATTCTGCGTAGAAAAATAACGACTAATTTCGATGTACCAAATAAATATTACTACAGATAATATAAATGGAAAAATGAAATTATAATATATCCAGTAATCTTTTAAAATAATTTTATTTGGAATGGGAATTTCGAACGAAAATAATTTTCTTCCGTAGTTTATTCTGTATACAGAAACACACCGATACCATCAAAATTTTATCTCATCTCAGAGACTTATTATTTATCAGAGAGAAATAATTATTAAAATTTTATTTCTATTTAAATTGAACACGTAATATAATAAAATATGATAAATTTGATATTTTCTACTAGCTTTAAATAATCAAGAAAAATCATTGTTCACGTTCAATTTCTCAAATTAAAATTCCCTTAATTTCCAAGTTGGATGAAATCCACTCATCCCATTAACGTGGTTATGCGTAATTATGATAGGCGGACACGCGATCCTGTTTTCTATCCTGTGCAAATTGAGTGCTTTTAGCGGGTGGAATCAATTCATCGGCGCAGTTTCAATCGAAAAGCACGTGGTCTGATGGAAACGGACGGCCGTGTTTAGGCAATATCGGCCTCATCGCTCGATTGGAAAAACGGCCGGCAAAACTGACGGACATACGCAACGAACGCACGATCAATCTTACTTTTAATTTAGCGTTTTCATCTTGGCTCGTGCGCATTCGCGAAACATTCAGAGAGAGAACCGATTCATGGATTCTGAATGCGTCTCGTTTATGAAACATCTAGCTAAAAGCGAACACAATGAAAAACTAAAGGAAAAATAGAAATCAAATTTCTAAAGGCGTTGAATTTTACTTAATTTCAATAGATGAATATTAATTATACGTAGCTTTTATAAATAAATCTTCTTTAGATTTCTATTTCATTATGAATTAAAATTAAAGATTAAACTTTTAAAAAATGTTAGAATTATTGGACAAACGAAAGATAAAGTATGATTCGCAAAAAATAAAGGAAATTTATTTCATTCGCTAAAATAAAACTAGAGAACGTGTTCTTTAAAAAGATAATTCTTTCAAAATTAGAGAAGAAACTGTATAGATTGATTGTACGATATCGATTTGAGCTAAAATAATCATCAGTTATGTTCCATTAAAATATATTTTGATTGAAATAAAAGAAATGTTTACTACGTACGATATATCATTTAAAAATTATTCTCAATAATAATCTACTCGATATTAGACATTAGATTTTTTTTAAAATAATAATTTATCCATCGATAATTTAATCGAGAACAGAACTGACCGAACACGTCCTATTTATCGGATATTATCGTGACGTTGACAATGTCGATTGCAGTACGACTGAATATCTGAAATACCAGTGCGTCGATTCGCATCCGTCGCTCGTTAGCTTTGAATCGTGGAAAACAGAACGTCCATACGGACGAAATTGCTCGCTCCGTTTATTGTTTTACAACTGGTAACCAGCAGTGGGATCCCTGAACTACGATTGTCGTCGATTTGCAAAATCTTTCCCTCATTCATCGGCCAATCGCGATCGTTAGAGATTCGAATAAGCATAAATAACATACATGTATAACGGGATATTTATTATTTTTGGTTTAGTTCACATTACATTCTCTTTGATATTATATTTCAAAATTTTCTTTTTTTTTTTTTTTGGGGATTACTTATTTTTCAAATAAAGATTCTATGTCAAAAAAATATTATACTTTTATGATAATTGAAATAGAAAATGTAATAAATTTGAAAATTAAAGAGATTGAATATAAGAAGATTGAATACTATAAAATCATTGTTGAAGCTATATTTTCAAGAAAAAAGATTATGATTCGTACTTTATATCATATCTATAAGATTCTCTATAAGATTCGTTCAATTTTATAACATTAAATCGCCAAATGATTGATAATACTGCTTACGAAATTGATTAAATTCTAGTGAATAATTTTATTAATTAATTGCTATCAATGAAGACCATGTCTCGTTTCGCGTCTTCCTTATTAAAAGTTCAATTTCCCGATATGACATAGAAAGAGCGACGAGACGTTTTTCACTTTAATATTGACAGCGATATTGTTGAATAAGATTCTTAAGATTTCTGTGATCCATATAAAATCTAATATCGTTTAAAATCGTGAAACGTATCTCTTTGATGAAAGAAATTATATATAGTCTATATATTGCAATAAATTGATTCAAAACGATATAAGAATTAGATCATTTCATTATGAAATCGTAAAATATATTCTTGGTAAAAAAAATTCAGAGAATATAAAGTAACAATAAGAAATATGAAATTATCAATATATACAGTATCGAATATTAGATATTTTATATGAAATTCAATATCTTGTTATAAATACCTTGTATGCAATCTTCTAACATCTTGTATCATGTACTGCAACATGGAAAATTAATTTTCTATGTCCCACATGTATCAGTCAAATATCCTGTAATATTCATATTATTCTATATATGCAACATAACCTATATACATATAATACAATTATTGAAGGAAAATTTATTACCAAAAATATGCTATTCATTTTCATATAATTATCCACTATAAGAACACTTTTAGAATATTCGAGAAAAGTTTATAATATACATTCACCAATTTTTTTATATAATATTCATTGATTTTTATTTTATCACAAAAGATATATGAAGTACCACTTGTATATCGATACTGTTATATTTATTGATGATTCAGAATTCACTTTATACTATAAATCTCTAATTTATGATTAACAACAATCGATGATTAATCACAATAACAATAATAATAACTTATAATTACAATATTTCGGAATAATATTAACAAAAATAAACACTCTACACAGCAATATAGCACGACTCTTGGCGGGAATTTGTATGCGCAGAGCAACTGCGCAGAGCAACTGCGCATAGATGTACGCGTCGACGCGAGCGACAATAAGTGGAAAACAGGACTGTCGTCCATCTTGTAAGCGCGAATATGAGTATCAACAGTGTCGTGTTGTTTTCACCTGTGCAAGTGTTTTAAATAATTAATTGGCCAGCAAAATGGGAGTCACGAATATGAATTCGGAGCCATTCGTTAATTTCATGGTTCATTTCGCACGCTCTTTTCTGCTCTTTGTGTTTCGCACCAGTTTTAGCCATCTTCTCACTCTTCGAGCACATTCAGGTTAGTTTTTTTTTTTTTTCATTGCGCTATACACACACTCAATGTTTAGAAATGCTTATCGAAGACCGTTATTCTTTGCTTTTTTCACAATGCGTACTGTTATTATGATTTCGCTCTATAATTTTTCTGTTTCTATTTATCGTCTTCTGATTTCA
The DNA here is from genome assembly GCF_003254395.2 of Apis mellifera. Classification (NCBI taxonomy): domain Eukaryota; kingdom Metazoa; phylum Arthropoda; class Insecta; order Hymenoptera; family Apidae; genus Apis; species Apis mellifera. The sequence goes on along the minus strand of NC_037643.1, from coordinate 10,726,966 downwards.
ATCGTTCTGAATCCCAAACATGTCGCAGATATTATACGTTGAAAATATGCATATGTCTAACCGCCATAGAACGTAGAAACGTATTCGAATGTCAATGCCAATAAATATATAAAAGCAGACAAAATTTGTTAATTATTTATGCATGTTTAAATGAGGTTGAAATGTGTTGAATCTTTAACATAAATATATATATATGTATATATAAATAATCTATATATATAATAATCTTTAACATCAAATAATAAAACTTTTGAATACGAATCATAATCTTTTCTCTTCGTTCAATTTATTTCTTTTTCTTTTTTCTTTTATTATTTCTTCTCGTTTCATTTTTTTTCTTTGGCGTATTCTGATTATCGTTATTGTTTCTTTTTTTAGTTTATTCACATTTTCGAGCGAATGTTCCCTGCGGCATTCATTGCAGCCAACCACGAAGACTAATTTCCATGTCTAGGAACATTCACAAACTATCAACCATTATGTTTTGGTGATTATATTAGATAATGATTGTGCTGATTCATTACAATTAATTGGGTACGTACATTGAATTTTTTTTTTATAAACCTATACAATCTAATAAATCGATTTTGATTTAGACATTTTATTTTGCGATACGTAATATTTTTGAGGTTATAATAATTCTTACAATTCTATAAAATCAATTTCTATCGATTAAAAAAAATTTGATATCTTTTAATTCAAAGATATTATTAATCTATTCATTCGATCTATCATTTCCTTTCGAATTTAATAGCCATACGATCAAAATATTCCATTCATCCGTATAATTGTATATTTCAATCTACTTCCATTCCCTTTTTCCATGTATTCGGGTTTTATTGAACAGTAACTCGGAAACCGGACGTTATATTTTCGTTCTCATCGGGGAAAGGCCAGTGAATTGGTTAAATTGTGTCGAGTCGGCGTTATTTGACCGCATAAAAAAGTAGCGTTTATAAAATTGCTGTCGGCTACTCGATATTGCAGTATCAAATGAAGAGATCATCCAGTCCTTTTCTCGTCCTACTTTTCCCTTTATTCCGCTTTTCACCCGATTCCCTGTGTCCGTCTGAGTTTCACGTTGTTTTCATTTATTCGAGGTAACGAAATCTAGCACGTTTCGAGGGAACTCCCCGTTGTTAGTTACTCGAGTTCTAATTGAGTAGCGAAGTCCGAGAGAAATCTTAGCTGGATATCTTTGAATGCCTCTCCAGACAGAGAGAGGCGATGAAACGAGAATATTAATCTTTCGAGTCGTGATTTCAGAAAGCATTCAGCAATGCCGGACTTTTCCTTTTCCGCGTTCCTTTATCCCTTCATTCTGTGAACGAGGATGAAATAATAATATAATCTTGAATTTTGTATAAGGAGTACGAAAGGATGTTACGTAGTAAATTTTAGATTTCCGAGTCTGATGGACATTCGAATTGGTAATCTGAGTTGAAAAAAAAAAATCCTGAGTTGAAAGTAAACTCGTTTATTTTAATTAAAGGAATTATATATTTCTCGAATAATTTTAATCGAACGTATCAGAGAAAATGATATTGATATAATGAAGATAAAATTGGTAACAAGAGAGGAATTTAATATATGTTGAAAATAGCAGAACGATTATCAATCAATCCTTTTAAATGGTTATCAGATCTTTTTAATTCTACTTCGATTTTCACGAACGGTTTATCGTTAACGATATAAATCCAACAAACGAATCGGGCTACTGTGAAATCGAATTATGTTCATCCACCTTGAAAGCCTAAAGATTCGAAAACCAGAGTGGTCAGAGGTAGTGGAATGACAACGAGCGACAACCATTTCGAATTTCAATCCCAACCATCATACGCAAAAATATTTCATCGTTCCATTGTGTACTATCGACATATGTGAAAGATTAAAACAATAGCGTGCGACGTTAGTTATATTTTGATTTTCATTGTCGTATTCGTTTTGATTTTCTTTTATCGACTCTTTGCCATTGATTTTATTAAAAAAATTTACTTTTTTCGTGCGCGATATACTTCATAGATGATGAATTGTGCCTATTAATTAATTTAAATTAATTATCAATTCGATTTTTGCTATAAATTTAGAGACAATTTTGTTGAGATAATTTTTATATTATTATGTAAAGCTTTTTTCTGGAATTTTTGCCACAATGTTGGATTGTTTCGTGGATATTAACTGATCAGGTTGACCACATTAACCACTCGAATACCCGTAAAGTAATTTGTTAGGTCGGTGTAGCAGGTTGATAGTCGGTTTTGGACATTAACTTGCTTTTAACTGCAATTATGGTGAACAGTAATTACCTCATGATACCCGCTACATTATTTCTGAATGAAAAAAATTTGACGTAGAATATAGTGGATTAAATTACGCTATGGGGTTACGCTTTCAGTATTAAATTACGTATCAAAATTATAATCGAAATACTAAAAATATCCTTAAAATTTACAAGCGATTCGATTCTCTTTTTATTGGTATTATCCAGAAATACAATTTTAAATCAAACGAAGGAAAAAGAGAACGGCATTTTTCTCGAAAAAGGTGTGCCAATGAAAAGCGTGATACGATAGAAATTTCACGATCGAGAATAAGCTTTTACCCCCAAAAATTCAATTCCATTTCCCGGTCATAAGAAGAAATACAAAAGAATTGCGAGCATGGTTGCCGTGGAAAGGTGAATTTTGCGCTCAAGCTAGGAGGGAATCGGCATCCTCCGCAGGGAGAAACAGTATTTCGTGGAATATTTTCCATCGGTGGGTAATGGGCACGGTTGAATGCAAGATCAATAGGTGGAAAACGCATGGAATGAATATTTCCCCGTATCCGTATCTTTAATTTCTATTGAACACGTGGCGTTCGATCGGAAGGAACGAACGGTTTTTTTACATTGAAATAGGGATTCAATTTCGAAGAACGATCGACGCTGTTAATAACACAACTGGGATGCGCAAAATCGATTGGGCAAACACCGATTTTTTCTCATATCCGACGGTTTATCTTCCGCAGGGAAATCCCAATTGGCTCTTCCGCCGAGTTTAATATTTGATTACGTTGTATTAAAAAATCTGGTTCCTGTACGAGGGATTATAATGTTTCCTCCGGAGATTCAGACAAAATAATCGAAGTTTGTAATGCGCTTTCGTGCCTCGAAAAGGGGAAATAAAAAAAAGGGAAAAAAAAAAATTAATTCGATGGCTCTGTTGTTGAATAAATTTCAAAAAGAATTTTCGTTCGAATCCAAATTTCATCGATACTCGATACAACTGATTAAAATTAATCTTATCTTGTGCTTGAAATATTATTTTTATTTTCTTTCTTTTTCTTTTATGATAAAATTCGACGATTCTTATAGAAAGGATCTTACAATTTTTTTAAATTATTTCAGATTTTTATTCACATTTTTTAAAACAAATTAAATATTGTTTTTCTTTAAACTTTAATAATAATTGGTTCATTATCGTCTCCTCGTCCACTTTGATACAATACCGCGAAAGAGAGCAACGAGTCAAACTTTAAAATTGAAACCCTTTGACGACCTCGATTCCTTTAATCGTTTTTCAGAACTAATTTCTCGGAACAAATTTCTTTGTCATCACGGTCGGATACTTCGAATCCTCGATACTTCGAATCAACTTATCCCCCTTTGACTCAAATTGATTTATTTCTCGGATTTAATACCTCTTTTAAAATTCTTACGTTAACAGCATCTAGAGAGAAAGTCTTACATTCGGATCAATTAACTCTTTTCTGTAGAGTTCCTTTATTAAATTACAAAATTTCCATGAAAAGAAAATTTCATTGTGATATTATATTAAAGAAAGACGAACGATAAACTCTTATTAATAATTTTAATAAATATTCCAATTAATTTTAATTACCCATTAACATCGCTCGTTAAAAAGAGAATTTGTCAAACTTGTTTTCATCTCGATCAACCAACAACTTCTATAATCCTAAACGTTTCCTATTTAGCGGAACATGGGGAGCATATGCGGCAGGGACGCGAAAACTTTCCAAAAACAATTCAATCGCTCTTTTACCGCAGCGTTACCGCTGGATCGCGGTCAGATTTACATAATCTCGTAAACGACAGAAGCAAACGCGAGAGCTAATCGGGTCGGACACGGGGCTCTTGCTACCGGTTCGGCCAGTGGGTAATTGGATTTGGCCTCGTAAAACGGGGTCGGTGGTCGCGATAATAAAAGGTACAACGATCGTAAAATTTCCATGACCTATCGATCGAACTGCGAAAAAGTTGGGGAACCTTCGTAAATGTTATTTAGCCGGAAGTAACGCCGCGCGTTTTAAATTTTTCGACTTCCCCTTAAGCGGATATGCTTAAATTCCATAGAGAACGCATGGATGATATAGAACGTATCGATAATCGGTTAGTAGTTGAAAATTTATTATTACACGGAGGGATCGCGTGCGAAATTAAGAGCGAGAAATAACACCGAAACAACGGGAAATAAAAAGTAAGCCCGGTTTGTTTAAAGAGGCGGATGATGGATAGAATAAAGTTTAATTAAAACGTTGGTTTTTAAAGGCGGGAACAGGGACATTAGGGCGAGAATTAAATGGGAACGAGAACATCTTTTTTCCTCTTCTTCCTTTTTTCTAAAAAGATGAAATTAGCTGAAATTAAGCGGGCCCCCTGCTTTATGTTTCGCGAACATTAATTACCCTGCCTGTTTCTCGCGCGACAAATGTATCGCTTCGAATACAAATATCGAATTAAAAACCATGGAAAGAGGTGGAGGAATAATAAATGGTGTAAAGGAAGGAAGGGGAAGAAATAATAGGAGGGAAAAAATGCGACAAGATGGTGATGGTGGTGGTAGTTGAACCGTCGTAATGAATTCCTCTCGGCAAGTGAAAAAAACGTAGGGTGGTTTTTTCGTACACGTCTCTCTCTCCCTTTCTTTCTTTCTTTCTTTCTATCTTCGTAGATCTCCCTCACTGGAGGCCTCTCAAAAATCCGGGGGAGGGGGGGAGAAAAAAAATTACATCTCGTTCCATCGCTTTTATTTTCTTCTCGCGTTTCGCACGTAGGGAAGGAAATATCCAGCAGGAAAACTTCTTCAGACGGCGCCGTATTCACGTGTGCGCGTGTGTACATTGGGAAGAATTACGTTTTCCAGAGGCTGCGGCTTAAACATTGCCACAGGATTATTCCGACGGTGCATGAGTAATGAGAATTTTTATACTTAAGGGCGTAACTTCACTCCGACGATGCTTAGAAAACCATTTGTAACTCGTAACGTAAGGGGTGGGTTAGGATGGTGAAAAAAACTACGATTAAAAGTGCAGTTCGTTATGGGTAGTTGTAGGTTCGTACAAGTTGCCTTGTTATGAAAGAAATACAAAAGGGGGGTGGAGGCGTGTATGAAACACGAAGGATGATTAAAAGTTTAGGAAAATGCGTATATACGTTATTCATATTACACGTTTTATATTTATTTCGTAAATTTCTCTCTTGATAATAGTTGTTATATTGACCTACGTTTAATTGTATTTACTCTTTTTTGATTTTCGCAAACGTAGATGAAAATATCGTGTAGAATATAGAAGGAAATATAAAAAGGTATTATTATTTCGGTATTAATTCGGTATATTATTTTATAATTATTTCGAAAATAATTTTTATCCCATAGCTTTAATCACGTTTAATTTCTCTCTCGCATAATTTTTCTTTCGCGTGTTTAAAATATCCAGAATGGCAAGGCAACTCTGTAATTCAATAGGGTGTTTTTGCCATTTTTTTCGTAAATTTCTTTCCCCGAGAATAAATTTTTATTCCTCGTCTTAGTCCTCTTCGTTTATATACCCGCACAACATGCACGCCCCGCTTTCCTCTTTTGCTCTTATTTCTTTCACACAGTCGTATTTTGTTTCTCGCCAGCTTTTTACTCACCGTTCCATGCGTTTTACGTTTTTTAGTATAAAGCGTAACGTTGGAAACGTTTAAATTTTTTATGAATGAAGCGGCAGGATATATATATCGATAGATGGTGCTTTTTTACGTTTCTTAAACTTTTAATCTCTCTCTAATCAACCGGTTAGAGAATCTCGAATCTTCGGTTGGAACGAAAATAAAACAACAATTGTTCCAAGGATCGTCGAACGACAACTCGTGACGATATTTCGAATTTATTTAATTTCCATTAAATGGCTGCCAATTACTCGAGCCACTTTTCGAGGCCCTTGACAAGCTTTGTTTCCGCCAAGCCGTCGTACAGCTGCCGAACAAGCAACTACAACCGATGACAAGGGCGGTGTTATCGAGGCGGCGCGGGAAAGCATTACTTTGAGGCGTGTTCGCATTTAAATTAGGTGCAAGAGACCGAGACTGTCTCTGTATTTTCCTGTTGTTCGTGCACCCTTCCCCCCGTTACGTGTACACTCGTGTACAAAACGCTTGTTGGAAACTTGGCCTGAAAGCCTGGGCGATGGGTTTACTCGTTCGTTCGTGGAAAGCGTGGATATCTATATATCTTAGAATGTCGCAATTAGTTGACGGAGGCAAGTACGACGCACAAGTTTCATAATCCCCTGTAACGTAACATATATTCCCCTTTTTGTCGTAATTAGTCGACGAGTACGAAGGATGCGTTATTTTCGAGTTTCGCGCACGAGATTTGCTCGTGCTTTCTTCCAAACTTTCCCCGGTTGCGCAGCTACTTGCCATCTTGGGAGGAAGTCGCGCGGGCAATTGTCGTGTAAGGGCTTCGTTGAGTTTATCTCGGTGAACGAAAAGAATTTCAATGGTAATCGGTAACGTAATTGTTAAACTTGGCAGGGATTTGAATACGATAATACATCTTTAATATTTTTTGAATTTAAATAAAATTAAATTTAATTTTAAAACGTGTTCGATTGATTTCTTGATGAAATGATGAAAATATCTTCAATGTATAAAATAGTTGTATTAAGGTGGATAATAAGAATAGTTTTCTATCAATTTTAAAATGACCGATATACTTGATAAACTTGGTAGGGATTTGAATACGATAATACATCTTGATGGTTAATATTTTTTGAATTTAAATAAAATTAAATTTAATTTTAAAACGTGTTCGATCGTTTTTCGATGAAAGTGATGAAAATATCTTCAATGTATAAAGTACTTTCATTAAGATGGATAATAAGAATAGTTTTCTACGATCAATTTTAAAATGACCGATGTACTTGATAAACTTGGTAGGGATTTGAATACGATAATACATCTTGATAATATTTTTTGAATTTAAATGAAATTAAATTTAATTTTAAAACGTGTTCGATTGTTTCTCGATGAAAGTGATGAAGATATTTTCAATGTATAAAGTAGTTTCATTGTATTAAGGTGGATAATAAGAATAGTTTTCTACGATCAATTTTAAAATGACCGATATACTTGATAAACTTGGTAGGGATTTGAATACGATAATATATCTTGATAATATTTTTTGAATTTAAATGAAATTAAATTTAATTTTAAAACGTGTTCGATCGATTTCTCGATGAAAGTGATGAAAATATCTTCAATGTATAAAGTTTCATTGTATTAAGGTGGATAATAAGAATAGTTTTCTACAATCAATTTTAAAATGACCGATGTAAAATTTGAGCAAGTTGTTCAATCGTGTAGTTCGAAACGTTAAACGCATGTTATTCGAATATTTTAGATAGATGTTATACGATGAATAGCGCTTTGTAATTTAATTCTCTGTAAATACAGAAATCAATTAACGATTAATTAAGCAGCGTTCAACTCAATTTAACAAATTCAACAAATAATACGATACTGAAGGAATAAAAGTGATAAAATAACGAAGCTTTAAATATTGCAAACATCTGCGAATTATATTAATATTTCTTCTCAAGTTTTTATCCAGAAGATATAGATGAATAATTATTGACGTTTGAATCTATTATTCAGGTTAAAATAGAAATATATTGGAAATAACCACGATTTTCGTATCAATGAAAATTATTCACAAAAAATACTATCAAAATTTACAATCAAAAAAAAAGAAAAAAGTACCCTAAGATTTTTGGCATCTATAAATCATCAACCAGGTATAAATCTCAAATATAGCTTTCCATTATTCTTCTTCCATCTTCTTCTGTCCATACCAACATAAAAAGAACATACGAAGAACGAAACCTAAACATCATCCCTCGACAATCACCGAAAGAACGAATTCCCCTTGAAACAGGGGATGAAGTATCGCAACGTAATAACTTTGGTCGTCTTTGGAAGCAACTCCATTATCGTTAACGCCCGCAAATTTTCTCGGAACGATAAAATTAATCGGAAGAGAATCCAATATCTCGTTTCTCGAACAAACTCCACACCACACTTCTATTACACGAATAAAACCGTGGCCATTGTCTTTCTTTTCCTTTTTTTTTTTCGCGGGAAGAACGTGTGGTGGGCGGATTTCTTCCCCTGCCAAGATGAAAAGAGACACGGGGAAAGAAAAATGAAGATGGATGATGGGGAAAGGGAACGAAGGAAAGGGCGTCAATACCGCATAAAACGCGGGCTACGTGACATGAATAATTCCGGCTGCGTTAAAATGTCACAGAATCGAGATTCTACGCGAAGAGGAGGCGCGTTTTCTTCCCTAAAATCAATTAAATCGAGCAAACTGGGCAGATTCGCCCCGAATAAAGGAAAATATTTGTCGGTTATCGATTAATCCACCGATTTCACCGGCCAGCAAAATGGCGGAAAATAGGAAAAGGGGGGAAAAATCAATGACTGGTATTCATTCGTCACAATTTATCTTGTTGGGGTATATGAAGTTGAAAAAATGAACGATCCAAATAATAACGTGTTTTTCTCGAATGATGATATATTTTTATTCTCTATCTTTTTATTTCTTTTTTTCCTATTCTTCGATAGAAGAAAGGATTTCGAATGCGTCGAGGTTGTGTCGATATTTAACGAGCCCGTTCGTATTTCGCGAGAGCAGGCAGTTTGATAAGCCGACGAGGATTAATATTCAATAACGAAATACGTCAACGTCTCCGGCAATATTCGCTCGATGCCGATTAGGGGATGGACGAGAATGCTTTCGGCTCGAGATGTGCTGAATGAATTCCTTTTTTTTATTTTCGAAACGATGTGTTTGAACGAGATTGATCGATGGTGGGATTTTTATATATTCAAGAGGTTTTCGTGAATTTAGGATAAGGATTGAACGAAGAAATATATTCGATTTTCTTATTGTTGAAGAACTTAAGCATCAAAATTTCGCTCGTGAATAATAAACAAGCTTTCTGAATTGATCGATCTGAAAGTTTGATATTTGCAAATAGTAAGACAAAGTGTAGAAAGAAAGATGGTGACGATATCACGTTATAATAAGAACGAGATGAGGAAAGGGCTCTGTATCTCAGATCTCCCTTGGAAATTCAGATCAGGTTAGACACCGGAATGTCAAAAGACCAACTACAACTCTCATCTTGCGCGTAATATAGCGACAAATGTCAAGAAACCCGGCTTCCTTCGAGAATTGAAATATCTTCAAATATTAAACTGTTATAAAGAAAACTTTATCTTCCATCCTCACGGATTATACATACATCAGTCATTCTTCAACATCAAGTTACAAATATCTATTTCATATTTCTGACATTTTTAATTTCAATGTAAATTCTCTCTCGATCGAGGTTTAAACGGACGAATGATAAAACAACCCTCAACATCAGAACCACCCTAAGAATCACACGCAGCGAAAGCGTTTCTCACCTCGATTCATTTCGTTCCAAAGAACGCGCAATTACGAAAAAATGAAGCAAGGATGAAATCTTTTTTCTTTTTCGGTCCAACCCTGGTATCTTAAACATAGATAAAGAGAAAAAGGGAAAAAAGAAGATGAAAAATGAAGTGAAATTCGGATGGAACGTTAACGGGTGTAATTTGATGAGCCTTCAAAATTTTCGAGACGGTGAGCCGCCTCTCGTCAAAACGATCGTGGAAAAAAAACACGCAATTAACTTACTGCCGGTTTTAATTAACGCATCCAAAGAGATGGAAAAAGAGAGGGTTGGTAATGAGAGAGGGGGGGGGGCGGAGAGACGGGAGTTGATGAGCGCGCGAACGGGGTTGGGGCGATGATTTGTAGAATTTTAATTAAATAAAACGCGCCGATGCGCACAATATCGGGAACGTTTAAAATGATATTTTTGTTTGCCCCGGTTATAGGCAGGCGTCGTTAACCCTCCTAATTGGGTAGGACGCGCGGCTTCCAACTTTTTACGCGTGAAAATTTTTTATCGCCGCGTGAATTGACGCGTCATGCGTGAAAAAATAAAAGGGAAATGATGAGAAAGCGAGCGTGTATCCTTGTCGTGTTACCTTTTGTCGGGCTAATTTACAAAACTAGTTGTACCGAGCACAAGGGTTGAAAATGATGCCCCCGGATCGAATCACGTTTCCCTTTTTAACTACTGCGATTAATCGACTCGTTTTTTTTTTTAAACGAATATTCCGACGATGAATTGTGCACAGGTTGGAAATATTTTGAAATCGTGATTTAATATCTATGAGAAATTGAACGAAATTAAATTCTGATAAAAAAAAGAATAGAAGAAGTATATTTGTTGTATATATTCGAAGAAACTTCTGCTTACCTAATTGTGAAATGTTACAACGTGGAAAATTGTGTTCTAAATTTGTGCGACGAATATTGTACCAACCTGGAACAGAGAAAAAAAATAAATAAATAAATATTATCGTGTATTTTTATTGTTATTAAGATTTTAATCATGGAAATAATAAGTTTGTAGAATGCTATTAAGAACACGGAAATTATTTTTCATGAAACAATATTGAATAAAGACTTCAAGAAGCTTCGTTTTCAAAAAGAAGGAAAGAAGAAGGTTTTGTTAATTGATTTAATAAGCGAGAATTCTAGTTAATGAAAAATGGAAATCTCAAGGAAATTTAGCACGGATAATTAACAAAAATAAAGGGAAGATATATCTTGTTATTTTCTCGATTTTAAGCTACTTTTATTCTAGCGACAACAATAATACGATATCAATTGAATAAAATGTTACTTTGATTTCTTTTTTCTTGCAATCGTAAAATCACTTATGGATTACAATTTCCAAGAACTGTTATATTGTAACGAAATTTAATTTCAACTCTAACTTCAATTCCAATTCTTCAAACCAGGAGGAATTATTAAATGCAAATTATATATATTATCCAAACTATTATCCGAGCAAACTAACGTCCAATGTTAAGTAATTATCAAAGAGCTTGAGAACTTTTTAAAAGAATTATAAGACTAAAGATTAAAAATTTAAGAAATGCTGAAAAATAATTAATGCAAGTAACTATCAGTGACGCAATCCATTATAACCTTAGAAATTACTAAAATTTTAGAATTATTTAATTTTATAAGAATTTTATAAGAGGATTATTAAAATTATAATATTTTTTTAATGGAATTTTCAATATCAACATTCAAATTTTCAATAATTCTATTCTGAAAAAGGCATTAACAATCATCCTTAGTTTTTTCACAATACACTTCACAAATTCAAATTCAATGAATTATTTTCGAACGAATAAATACCCGCCATTCTTCGGATAGAATCGCTCCTCATTAGTCCATAACAGCACAACATTAATTCCATTTACTCGAATACACGCAGTACGCGTTCGAAGACCGGATCGCTTACCGCAAACGCTTGAGAATATTGCGTGCCTTATTCCACCGCGATTCCGATCGTTGTTCAACCAGAGCTCGAGGATAATATTATTAGGTCATCTCGCAAGTAATACGATTTTTTCGAGGATCGTATAATGCGGCGATAAAACAGGCAGTTCTATGCATTCATTCGCTTACGTCGCTTGTTCTCATGAATTCACAAACGTGCTCGCTTGCAATAAAGTTGTGCGAGTGAGTTTGCAAGCAAATAGATTTGATAGGAAGCGCGATTTGAAATAGATATTTTCTATAATATGAGGTTAGATCATTTCTAAATTTATATATATATTTCTCGTTATATTATGAACGATCTATTGTATTTTTAATACTTTACTTTAGAAAACTTTAGAGAAGAATTAATTTTATTCGCGCTTAAGAAATATAAGATTAATTAGAAGTAAAGAAATTGTAAAGAACAATTTCAACAAGAGATTATATATTTGGTGTAATTACTTTAAAGCTAATAGAATAATCTCAAACAAAATTATTTAAGAATTACTGCAATCTTTATTATAATACATTTAGTATTAATAATCTCTATAATACATGTTAAAAGTTACGTTTAAAGTTCATAATTTTTTTTAGAATAATAGAACGTAATCAACACTTTTATTTAGTTACACTTTTTAACGAACATTTTCCAAATATCAATCTGATACTCCTTCACATTTCCAATTTCCAAATATATTACATAGCTATAAACCATCCAAGAACTTCCGAAACTCCGCATATTTCGCACCACCTCCAAGGGCCTCTTTACACCACGATCGTGCATGCAACTCGCAAAGCCGTCCTCGACGTATATCTCGGCGCCGTCTAATTCCGCGAATTCTGCAATCTTCCCTTCGAACATGCGGTTGCGTGTAGGCACGCGCGTGAATTCGCGTGTGCATATTCGCGACTACCCCGAGATCAAAGCGAATGACATAGTATAACCGAAAGGGGGACAGAGAACGCGTCGAATCGGAATGAATAGGAGGGAGGGAGAGAGCTAGCGAGAGCAAGAAAGAGACAGAGAGAGAGAGGAAGCCAGATACGAGAAGTTACGAGGCGAATTTTTCGAAGGCCGCGTGTTGGCTGCCAACATCTCCGAATTCACGAAGACTTTCGTTTCTCGGTAAACACCGACGTCTACGATCGGACAACGTGCGAGGTATATCAACGATGGCTGCGAATAAGGAACGTTTATCCTCGAAGCGAGCATAGAATGCGGATTTTCAATTTCTGCGGAGGGCAACTTGTCCGACCGATATTGCCGTTCCTTTATTCTCGGATTCCTTCCTTCGATCGTGTTTCCGTTGTTTCCTCTTGGCGCGCATGCGCGACGAAACGCGGGTTTTATTTCGAACGGGACAACGCGTTAACGTAGCCGCGATTTATACAAACGAATTCTATTTTTCGGCGAGGCCAATAATACGGCGGTGCGCAGCCTGTTAAGAGCGAAACGATGTAAATGTCGATTCGTGCACGAACACCGACGGAATTAACCTCGGGGGTGTGAAGAAGGGAGAGGGGAAAACGGAGAGATGTGTGCGCGACTTTGCGGTATGTAGCTCTCGTGTCGAGAAAGAGGTGGAAACGACTGACAGGCGAGACAACCGAGGATAATATCCCGGTGAGAGTTTTTAAGGGAGAATGTATGAGCGTGTGTGTGTGTAGTTTGAATATAGGATGTGTTTTTCCGTGTTCGATCGAATGGTTGAAGGAATGAAATATATAAATATTGATGAGGCTAATTGAAATATTTCACTTTGGAAAATTGAAATATGAGATTGTTTGATGATAAATTTTTAAGATTCTTCATCCTATGGTATTTATTAAAAGTAGTTTTGTAGATTAATTATTTAAAAATTAGCTGTTAAATTTTTATTATAATTTTTATTTTGCGAGAATAAGTAGGTGTAAATATTGGATTAATTTATCGCCGTGTTAAATATTTAAACCATCATTCGTATAATTAAATGCCGATTTAATCCCACGTTAAACGCTATTTGAACATGCGTGAGAGCACCTCGAATGAGTGGCCATTGTTTTGAGTGTGCAACTTCATTTGCTTGATAAACGCAATATGCAATTTTGACTTTCTATTTTAATAAGAGGCAGAGCTGGAATTGTAAAAATTCACAGTACAGCATTATTAGACAATGTTGTATAATACAAATGTTTTATTTATACGATCTTTAAATAGATATTTTAATTAGAATTGAAAGCTATCGATGGTATTAATACTTTCTCGAACTCGAGGAAAAAACTATACAAGTAATTGTAGCAATTTATGTTGTCAATAATACCGACAACGTTAAGATTTCTCACAATGAAATTCATTAACCAGATTCTAACTTCTTCTTCTTCTTCTATGAAAGAAAGTTAAAATGGAAAAGGAAACGCGTAAAGGAAAAGAAGTTTAATTCCTATGCTTAATGGATTAAAAACAAACAACGTTAAAGTAAGAAACTTTTATACAGAAAATTAGAAACAGAGTTTGAAAAGATTAAAACTGGTTTCTTGCCTGTCTGTGAAATATTTTTTTCCTCAGAAGAACCTAAAACGATCGAAATTTATTTTATAGTTTTTTTTTATATATTCTTTCTTAAAATATCGAAATATGCAAAGAAATCGACAATTCACAAGATTATCAACCTTCTTCTTTAAACATTTTGATAATTTCACAATTTCCACGTTACTTGTTCCTATTACTAGAACTTTCAACTTTATTTCTTTTATAAGTTACTTCATTGACGCTGGTAACTTCTGAAAACTTTACCAATAACATACTTCAAATCCAAAATCTCAAATCTCCCTCCCAATAAGCCGAAAAGAAAGGGAGGGAACTATCGTATAACTTTCACACAATATTTATTCCCTTCGGTTTCTTAACGTCAAGCTTCTGCAAATCCCATGAACATAAACACGAGAAAGAAACTACGACGTCGCGACGAAATTTCTCCGCTAACAATACAAACATTTCCGTGAACCGACTGTTTTCGCGTCTTTAATGGACGCCAAACATCTCGAAACGAGGATCGAAACGAGGAATGGAGGGAGGGGCAGGTCTCGTTAAAACGTCCATGTGCTTCTTCGAGGGTTGCTCGTTCCGGCGGAAAGGCAACTCGACGAACGGATAGGATAATTTAACACGAATCGACGAACGAAATTACAATTTTCCTTCGACGTTGATTTGAATTCGAACGAGCGAGGGTCGAAGGATCGATACGCGACACCTTCGCGCTTTTCTTCAAAAAGCTTGCACGCGGTTTAAATCCGCATTATGCATGTTTCCGACGACGCGAGCAACTTTTACGACCGCCTTCTTTTTTTTCTTTTTCCTTTTTTTGCGAAACGAAAATGCGCCTGTTCAGACATTCAGCACTCTGGTCGACTTAAATATTTGATTCGAGCAGCTGCAACGTCGTGGGTAACGTTACATCACGCGCGTATAATTTATAAATATTAGCTGGAAGAAATTGAAACACGCATTTGTATTTCAAGTCGAGCGAAATTTTCACGTTTTTCTTGTATATTCTAATGTTTTAGTCGGTTTACAATTGGAACTATAATTGCCAAAGATCTTCGAATTGTTCGATGAAATATATACGGATATTACAACGTGAGAAATTAATAGAAAATTTTGTGATGTAAATAATTTTGGTTCTTTCGTAGACGTATGTACAAATATGAAAGGGTTATTGTTTCATTTTACTTATACCCTTAATATTCTTTCAATTTAAATTATAATAATCTCGGATTATATAATATTCCAATTGCTTTTATCTTTATATATATATATACATATTATTAAAGAAACTCTTTTGAGTCTTACAAAGCTTTACCCGTCCGTTTTTTATTAAAGAGTTACAAACAAACAAAAAAATTTGTTGACGAAAGACGCAAATCCCTTTCTCTTCTCTCGTGTAAAACTAATATTATTAAAAAGTTACAAAGTATTACGTGGATCTTTTACCCTTCATTTTATTAAGTCGACTTCTTCCCCTAATAAATTTCATCCTCTCAAAATCGTTGAACTTTCATCACGAATAATAGAATGGAAGATTCCATAAAATAGAGAAAATAGCTTCTCAGAAGCTTGTGCATATAAAATGACTTCGAAAAACTCGACGAGACCTGTCACTGCCATTCCGCGTATCCAGATGGCGCGATTGAGTTAAATATCGGCGCGATTCCCAAACTCGTAAGGCGCACAATTTCACGAAACCATTGCACGATAAACGGAGCCAGCTGCTCGAAGGAATGGCGTGCAAGCAACAAGTATCGAATTCGAAACGTGCAACAAAAGAAGATCGGTTTTGGAAACCGATTGGAAACCCGGTCGAAACCGACGCAGACCTGGATGCACGGATGCGTGCATCCGTGTGACACGTAAACTGGTCCCCGTGTTCGTGTCCCAGCGACACGGCGCTGTTGTCGACGGATGCAAGAGACCGGCACATAATGCGGTCTCTGAATACGCCTTTGTACGGCCGGGCCACGTGCACATAATCGCGCTACACCCGTGCAAAATGCAATTTGCAGCCGTGGATACGTGCTGAAATCGCGACCGTCGGATAGACGTCTCGACGCCAGATTGCACCCCGGAGAACGAGCTTACTAACCGGAGGGTAGACAAGGGCGAAGGGAATCGTGGCTCGGATAATGGTGGCCAAATCTTATCGCTATTATACGCGTGATAAATATACTGAAAAGCCACGTTCTTCATTGGAAATTCATCTGTAATTATATTATAATATATGGAATATTCATCGAACGATAAATGGTGTAAAAATACGGATGACGTGACTCGCGCGTGATTTCTATCGGCCTAGAACGAACAATTCTCGATTCTGCTTGATTGGGTTAATTTTAGAGAGAAGAGCGAAGCGATGATTTGTTCTTGATAACGTTAAATGAAAATCTGAAGACGAGATTCGAGAACAGAGTGAATATATTGATGAGTAATAAATGAAATATAATGGAAGAATTAGAAACTTCGAGATTTAAGAGTGTTATTATTATTAATGAAAAATATAATATAGTTTGGAGGTTAATTAAATTGAACGTAATAAATCTGTTCCTATTCTCGATCCGCTATAAGACACGACCAAATTTAAATTTATCGCGGATCTTGTTTACCGATTCGATGAAACGTCATCTCGAAAATGAAGGCAATTTATTAAAATATCGTGGAAAAGGGTTTAATCAAAATAACGACATGCGAGCATAATACTCTGATACTATTAAACGGTTAATGATCCAGCTAATCCGAGCAAGAAGCTCGAAGACTCGTTTCAACAATAAAGTATATGTTATATATATATATTCCGGTGGCGGTTTCTTGCTCGAGCACGGCCGTTTCACGGATGAATCAAATTAATGAACTTTTAACGAGAACTAAGTGCTTTGCTGAAAATCAACCGGCGAGTTTCGTTAAACAGAGAAAACAAAAGAGTAAGGTTAACAACTGGAAACTGGAGGGTCATGATTATGACGCGTTAGTTTTCAAAGACGTATCCATCACGCCACGCCGTTTAATGCGCACAAAGAGAGACAGAGAGAGAGAGAGAGAGGAAGGGTGAGAGAAAGAGGATAACCTGACCTATTAACTTCTGCTTTTAGCGAGTCTCTTATCTTCTCGAGAACTTAAATTCCAAAACGAAACAATGGCCAAGCGTAATCGTGCGCGGCGAATAGGAGCGCACAATAGTAACAAAATTCTACGCTACGTTAATAATCTGTAATCGTAAAATATGCAAATATAAGAAGGAAAAAGTATACGATTAAAATTAATTTTTAACAACTCTCTGCAATCATCGTGCAATATTCATTCTTCTCGTGAAGAGAAATTATAAAAAAAAAATCTGAAAAGTTCGAATACATCTCATATCTCGATATCCACCCCCGCAAATTCAAAGAAATATTGATACCTATAATTATGATACAATCACATAATCACATGTATCAATACGTTTGAAATAGTTTCCTGATATAATAAAATTTAAATTTTCTCGAGTTCGAGGAAAGAAGGAAGGAAGGAAGGAAGGAAGGAAGGAAGGGAGGAAAAAGAGAAAAGAAAGAAATGGACGAAGTGGGAGGGGGGACGAGGTTAGCGGAAATGCGGTCCGATCGGTATTTATCGAACGGATAATCGACGACGCGGCGATTCCGCAACAGAGGCCATTGTCTTCAGTTTAAAATTGATCACGGAGCTCGAAACGGTCGGACTTGGCGGGGGTCCTGAATCGCGACACCGACTTCCGGCCCGGGGGAAATCGAACGACACGAACGATACATCCGGCGAAGAGAGAAGATGGCGAAGGATTATGAGACTTTCAATACGGGCTGGCCATTGTTACAAGCAAGATCGTTAACTTTATAATGACACAATTGATAAGGAGGCTGGTCCGCGTCCCGTGAGCACACGGGTCACTGGCCTGCAGAGAGAAGAGAGCACGTTCTATTACGGTTCAGTGGTTCTCACGTCCCCCCGTATTCTCTCTTTCTTCTTATACCGTTTCGCTTTCTCGATTGTGTGTCCACTTCAAAAATATAACGAATCTGGTCTGGAAAAAATCGGAAAAGTTTTCTCGGAAGAGTTTATTGGAACGCGATGCGGCTGCGAGTGATGTTAATTAATACGAGTTTTTATCGATATTTGTTTGGTTATTATTATTTGGTTCTTTTTTTTCTCTTTTTTTTTTCTTTGAATATATTTCATCTATTATTTTTGTGTAGGTCGATGTATATTTCAATGCTTTTAGGACCGATTGTTCTTTCCTTTTTCAATTATGAATAATGGAAATGTTATTTTCTGATATTTTAATAAAAAAAACTTTTATCAATACTGTATTATTCGAGGTATTATTACTTAATAGAGGAAAATAGGAAATTTTTCAAATTCCTTTCTTTAATAAATAAAATCACTTTCTAAATAAAATACATGTTAGATGTAAAAAAAAAAAAAGGCTAAAATAAGTGTTAGTTTTAATAAATGAAATTTTTTAATAAAATATACAACAGAAAGGAATAATTGTAAACCGAATGATATTTCGAATAATACATCTCGATCGTTGTTTTCTATGTTTTTGCATTTGATGCATCATCGAATATAGTTTGTGTTGCGGATAATTGTTAAATTTGATAAAAAATACCATCACCTATCGTTCATTGGTGAAATTCAGCACGGTGAATGGTCATAAAAATTCAATTTGAACTAGACATGTGTATACTTGGAAAGTAAGCTAAAAATATCGTTTGCTCTTTCATTTATATTCTTTCTTTTTTTTATTGTATTTCTATTCTGTATATAAATTTTTTATTTATTCAATTTTAATTCTCTGGGTACAGTAATAATATTTTTACTCTGTTTCAAATATTGCTACTAATTTAATTGTTGAAAAATTTTTTAAGAAGTTTTAATAATATAGAGAATGATTTCCATTTATATGTAGCACGATAAATCAATCTTACTAAAATATAGAAATTTTCAAAGCATGGGAAAACTTTTTCCATTATTTTCCAATATTCCGAACATTAATATTCTTTAATAGTTGAATCTAATTCATTGGCGAAGAAGATAGAATCGATTTAAAATATAAAAAATATTAGAAAAATATTAGAAATAAAAAATATTGAAAACATATAGAAAAATCGAATCTCGAAAGAGATTTTCGTATCGATAAATAAAATCTTTAACGGCACATCTTCGTGTAATTCCTTTTTAATAATAAACCAACTATAATCTCCGCTCGGAATAATCTCTGGATGCGGTTTTCTGAAAATTTCATTAACGAGTAACGTGCATTGCGCCACTTCCGATTCGTTAAATTATAAATTACAAGGTTGCTGAAAAATGCCTGGTAATTCCTCGCGTATGAATAGCTCGTCGTCGACGAGTCATCTTTGCCCGCGATCGATTCTCAATTCGAAATCTGTGATCGCAGAAAGAGTATTTACATTTTAATCTTTAAATAACGGTATTACGGATGGAAATGATGGCTGGTTTATTTTACCAAATCGCCCGTCTCATTTAGTCTAACAAAACGTCTCTGAACGAGTCCAATTTTTTCAAGTATCGATTGATTCGTGGCTACTCGATATTGAAAAAAATCCATTTCTCTTTATTGGCAAGGAAGAATTTGTAAAAATTCATCGTCCATGTAACCATTATCTTTAAGATTTTACGTATTACAATTTTCTAGGTTTTATAATTATTGTAAAATTATTATGTAATTTTAATAATTGAAAACAAAACAATAACAAAGCGATTATGATTCGTGCAATAAAAAATATGAAACCTATCGGAAGTATATCGATTGCAATTTAACGTGTTATGATTTAAAACATTTCGTAACTTCGTCAAACAATCGTTCAATTAATGTGATGAAATGTTAGCTCGAGAGAAAACTCGAACGTAAGAATTTGCAGCGATGTAGAGGATGGAATTATTGAAGTGACAAAAATTAACAAATGCAGAAACCCTTTCTCCTTGTTTTTGTAACGATTATCATAATCGAATATCGACGTAATTCATGTTAAGTTCACAAATTAATATATATATACAATTCCGTGTATATAATTCCATGTAATGTTGTGTATTCCATGCACGTTTATAACACGTACATAATAATACATTTCCACGACAACGGTTGTTGCTTATTAATATACAAAGTCTGTTCCTCGGTCAGAACTAATACAACTAGTCACCTGGCCGGACAAAGGACCACGTAATTTTCTGTAGAACGATCGATCGAAATCGTGCGTTAATATATATAATCGCGATTCTCTTGAGGAACGAAAGAAAAAAAATCGAAAGAAGTGTAATAATTTCATTCTTCTTGTCCAATTAAATTGTACTAAAACTTGCGTTTCGCGCAGGATTTACGTAATACTCGAAGCCTCGTTTGGACAATGGAGTAACGTTGTTTGACGAGCATGCATTATTAGTATTTGACAATCGTAAAATAAGCACAAACGTACGCAATACGTAGGATGCATCAGGAAATCGAGATAAAGGTCTTTGTCGTTTTCTTTACGATGAAATAAAACGATCGTTAGGCTTTAAAAAAAAAAAAAAAGAGTTAAAAATATCGGTAATGAATTACACTTTATGTAAGTGTAATTCCTTGTAAAAAATCGCGGCAAAATTTCTTCCACAGTTTATCGCGATTCCCTCGAACATAAACCACACCATCTCAACACCGAGTAAATAGTGAACTCGGATCAATCCCATCGAGGATCGATATTCTAACGGTGCTAGAAAGTAGTAGAAAATTGACAAATAAAAGCCGCGGTCAAAATCGGTTATCGATTGTACCGAGATAAAGCGAGGGGAAATCGATACGGGCGATCGGTGTCGGCTCGACACGCTCCGCTGCCTTTCACGATGCATGCATTTCCTCGAAATCGTTTCTCCGCTCCCTTCACCTTTTCCTTCCGTTTGTTCTGTCTGACTAAAGTATCCATCTTCCACTCGTACGACCTCTTGCCCCGATTCGCATCGATTCGAGCACCCGGCCAGCACCTCGCTTTATACAGAGGGATGACGAATACATTGAAACTATTAATCAAGATATTTTATTAACCCTTTTATTAACCCTTTGATTCAAGATACATATATTTGGTATTTTATTTTCGTGGTAGACTTACAGAAGATGGATTATTTTTAAAATTGTTTATACATTTATCAATTAATATTTTCGTTCCTCGAATCATTATTTCGACAGGTTTGCATCTGAATTTATTTTTATTTTCCGTTTTCGAATTATTCCCATTTAACGAAAGTTTTGATTATAAACAGGAATTTAGAGATATCCTCAAAGTGAGTTGAAATGACCAAAGGCATAGTTGGAACACGATATCTTGTAGCGAAGTTCGATAATAAATTATCCACGTAGTAATTTCACAACGAATCTTATGCGAACTCTCGTATCGTCATATTATTATCTCTATTATCGCGAGCATCCATTTACCGGCGAACGGAAGATCTGCATCTTCCGGCATAAAATTTTTCTTTCTCCCGCCCCTTCGACGCGACTTGATTTACGTTGTCGCCGATCGATGCCCGCGATAATGGCCACCGCACAATTGGAAAAGTCGGGATTAAACCCGGTGACGAATGAGGCGCGAACAGCGAAGATAATGCTCCTCGATCGCTCCGGACTCCGCCTCCTAGATCCTGGCACCGATATGAACCTTGTCGGCAGATAAGCGGCGTTAAGCATACCCTTTCCAACCTGGGGAGATCGTGGCGCGGATAATTCGACCGAACTATTCGATCCGTGTACTATTCCCCGATTTGTTTGCATCCGGACGGGACGGGGATGGAAAAGCGGCTGTCGAGTGGGTCGCGTGCGGATGAAAAAAAAAAGAAAAAAGATCATACGCGACAGATGCGTGCGCGTTCAAGTGATTACGTCGGATGCCGCGTAAAATCGAAAGTGTCGCGTTGGTTTTTCTTTTTTTTTTTTTGGATGTGGATGGATTCGATCGTTGAGGGCAATTTAGAGGAAAGGGTGGAGGTTTGTGGATGAAATTTCTTGTGCTGCTGAATAAGTTTTTTTTTTTTAAATAAAAGAATATTTCGATTTATCCTTTCGTCGATCGATGAATGGGCAATTTTTTTGTAAGAGATGAAAGTTGAAGACGTGGAAGGGTGTTGGGTTTGTTTATTATTATTGATCGAGCTAACGATTTTCCTCCGTTTTTATTTCGATATCTGTGAAAGCACGAACGTGTAATTTCCTTCATTCTTCATCCCGTGCGTGGCACGAGTCTTTAAACACCATCCATCCCCTCGATTTGTATTTGACAGGCTTTCGGGATAACGTATAGAGGACATTTACGTTGATAAAAATGACGCGTGCAATGAAATCATTGTACGAAATGACAAGATTGATTCGGTGCCGCGAGAGGAGGCTAGAAACCATTATCCACAATTTTCATCCACATATCATTGGCACATCTTTACATCTTGGAAAACAGAATTAAAATCGACCGATATGTAGTAAAATGGAACGGAAATGAGCGGAAATTTAATTCGAGAACGTGCACGTATCTGAAAGAAAAATAATCAAGAGAGAAGAAATAGATTGTCGCTTTGGAAATTAAGAGAAAAAAGGAAACCACTTAATTATCCAAATCTATTTTCCATCGAAGAAACACGATCGACCAATTGCTCTTGATATCGTATATACAGTTTTTCGACACGATCCATACGTTCCTGGCAAAAAAAAAAAAGAAAAAAAAAAGAAAGAAAGAAAGAAAGAAAAAAAGAATAACGTTGGTCAGGCGGTGATTGCCCTGCCAATACTCGGATATCGACACATCTCGAGATATAAAGTTTCGGTGGAAATAGTGGCCAACAATGAAAGTCGTGCAAAATGAAATTTCATTTCCTTCCTCGTTCTCTATCGATCATCGATTTGCCCCTCCCCCTCCTACTCTAACGAGGAAGGACAATATCATCCCGAGCACGGAAGCATTGTCTCTAAATATTAATATGGAGAAACCTAGGATACCTCATCATCTCGCCATTCGTCTTTATCCGAGGAAAAGCGAATCTCGTATTTCGGTATTTCGGTCGTTCGATCATGCATCGAGATTTCTCTTGTCGAAGCGGGAAGAAAGGGAAACATCTCGAAGAGAAACGACTCTAGCACCTCCTCTCTCTCGGAAAGGGCAGGAGTTGGATGATAAATCGAAAAGAAACGCGGTAGACGTATGGGACGCGCGAGCTTTGATACACGGTCGAATTTTCTTTTCCCCTCGTTGTTTCATTTAGAACGTTACACACCCTCTTGTACATAAGTTTCCGTCCTGATATCGATCCATCCATTCCCAAACGCTTTTGTCTCTCACTCTCTCGACCATTCATATTTCTCTCGTTGAACGCAACGATTTTTCTTCCGAATTCGAACGAGAAGTCATCTTTATCGTCATACGATGCTATGCACATTTCGATACCACCGTTATACGTATGAAGGAAGAGAATGAATGTGAAAAGAAAATAATGGGATCCTTATCGATAAGAAGAAACATTATTGGGAATATGTCAAGAATTGTTTTTCTTTTTTTCTGATTTTTGTTTAATTTTGAAATATGTAAATTGATCAACGGGAGGCTTCTTGAAATGTTGTTTTTGACAAAGACTTGGAGAGAGAATAGAATTTTTGCACGGAATAATGCAATTAACATTGAACGAGACGCTGAGTCAGCCATGGATGGTTGGCACACTTGAGTTCCTGTGGAGCTACGTCAGCTTTATGCGACCAACAGAATTGATTTTGGAACAGCCTCGATACGTTAAACTATGGAATTTTCGTTGAAATATTTGGAAAAATCAATTCTTTTGAACGAAATAAGATCGAAATACTTTCTGTTAACAGAAAGTGTAATCTAACGCGTTTGAGATTAAGATTAGATATTGCGTGGATTAAATCGTGTTTAATAAATCATGTTCAACTTCGTCTCTCAAATCTGAGATGATTCTGGTAATAAAGAATTCCTTTGTTGGTCATTCGGCCACGATTTTCCAGGAGGATCGAAGAATACACAGATGCTCAAAGTGGCACTCGTGGAAAAATGGGTTGGCATACAGCCACCCATAAATATTTTACGACTCAAAGACGAGTATATCTTATTACACGGCAATTCAGTTCGAAGCCAATTTCCTTTTCTTTCTTTCTTTTTCCACCGATAATTCTTCTTTTATGATATTACTTTGCCTCGTGAGTAAATACAAATTGTTATTAATCACGTGAATATTTTATCCGTATGATGCATATGTTTCTATCGTTTAAAATCCTCCGATTTTTCTTATATTTTTTTTAATTAATCGAATATATTTTATATTTATAAATTAACATTGTTTAATTTAACGTTCATTATTTACTTTTACCGGCTACGCACAATCACTAGCACAGTATTATTATTTCCTTTCAACATTTCATTAATCTAAATTCGTAAGGATATTTATTTTATCAATTTTAAAACAAATATATCGATACGAATTATCAGGTATCATTTTATCTCTCGTATCAATATTACTTTAATCTCCGTCGGCCAGATTAATTTATAGAATTGCGTGAATCGAGTTTTAAATTTTATTTCATTAAATATATACGTTACATAAAATTATCGAGACAATAAGACAATCTTTTAAAACAGAGAATAAATATATTTCCTTCCCGCCACGATCGAACAAACCATTTACCTGTTATTAAATAGTTATATAATTTTTATACAATTCAATGCTTTCTTCATGATAGAACGAAGAATATTATTATATTAAGTATTATGCATTATTCGAAGAATCCGCTCTTGATTTGAAGTTTATCGATTGTTCGAGCAAAACCTTAGAGCTGCTACTTAAGACATCTAAGACGGTTTCACCGGAAGTTAACGCTCCTCGCTCAGAGATCCACCAACCCCCTTTCAACGTCGTTGCAAAGACGATTTTCAACGTCGCTGGAATTATCTGCGAGTTGTTATCGTGCAGATTTATAAACAAATACTATCCTATCTCGTATTCTCCTTTTCTTCAATTAGAATAAATAAACATATTTATATACATGAAAATACTTAACGTAGTATAGCGAGCATTATATTACACGAAGGAATATTACAAAGATATTTGTAAATTAATCGAAACCTTCCTTATATTATGATATATTGTTAAAATAAGAATGAAAATTATGGATAAATAATTATTCTATATCGCAGGAGATAACAAAGGAATTAGTTTCTTTCGAAATCGAATCCGTTTATATCCGTGTTCGGACGATAATGATGCATTTGTGCGCATCAAAACTTTGCATAATAGTTCATCGTATATTTAGCACACGATAATACACGAATGACGGATCAATAGAACACGTTGGGCCTGATAATTAGTTTAAAATACCGTTGCAATAGGATGCGCGCGCGCGCGCGCGTTTGCTTTGTTTGCGCGTGTTAATTAATTAACCAATTAATAGCCATATTCTGTCCGAAACTTGAACGTACGAGCAACTCCACTACGGCGATCGAATCATCCCGTATGCGTTGACGTTGTACGCCATCCGAGTGTGCGGGCGGAAGGTGGTCCATTAATCCTCGGGAAAAGCGGAAGAGATAAAACGTGGCCGAGGGAAGGACGTGGCTCGAGCCAACGGCGAAAAGAGATAAAAACTGGCAAGTTTACATTCTTTAAAAACGAGATTCATTTTTAAGTCGTCGTGTCTCGAGATACTCTATCACGAGTGCGGTCGAGAGGATTTTTTCGGGAAGATTGATCGATCTATTGCCCATTGGGTTGAAAAAAAAAAAGAAAGCATTTACGAGAAGAGAGCATTTTGAACCTTTTAAACACGTTCCATCATTGTCGTCCAATCTCTCTCTCGCTAATTCGATATTGGTTTCATATTTTAATATTAATGGACGAAACGAGCTAATTGTTTAATTTATAAATTTGAAGAATTCGTGATAGATGGTGAGAGAAGAGAATGCTTTTAATTATCCAACAATTTGAAAATGTGAAAATATATAGGATAGAAGAAAATAATAACAAGTTTCCTTCGAAACGGTGTTTAATAAGGAAGAATCGATAAATTTTCTATTGGAAAGTTGAAGGTATTGAAGAATTAAATGATACAAAGGATTATTTCTTAGTTACATCTTAATTTCATTAACGTGGAATGATTAAAGTGTTTGGACATTAAGTTTGATAATGCTACTCATGAATAGATTGCTTCGAAGCAGATTAGACCCGATTATAATCGATGGTTCTCTCTCTCATCTTGGAACACGCGACTAATAGTTTAGCTAAGGTATATGCATAAGCTTGATAAATTTTGCTTAACAAGTTTATTGAAATTTGCTCGGTTATCCGATGAAATTTGTATTTATTTACAATATTGGCACGTAAAGTATCCACCACGATTACTATAAAGTAGAGAGATTCTGAAATTATTGCCATAGTGAAATTTGTAAATATATTATCTTTAGAACAATGAAAAGAAAATGAAAGATATACATCTCTTTTTTTTAATAAAAATTGATCTTTGAACAAAAATAGTTTCAAATGTTCAGGGTATGATATCAGATAATAATATTATATTTATTGGATGTTTATTATAGTAAGTATCTCATAAATAACCGAGACACATTCGCTCATATTTCAGTTAGAATTAACGTTGAGGAAAGAAAATCAATATTAAGTAAAGTATGTCGAAATACCGCAGACAGAGAACTGAGAGAATACAGCATTAACAAGTTATAGATGCAACAGAGTCGGATTGTATACTACTGCTCGTTGTTATATGCAAATATTACGAATCTTGTTAACCAACTCTTGAGCAGAATATCAGCACGATAACACATTCTTCGCTTCAATTGTTCGCGCAAACTAATTTTACAATATCCCATAGAAGACATATTTTATAAAAGAAAAAGAAACGTCAGACATATTTTCCGTAAAATTTCTACCTTACCTTCAAAACTTGAAAAATTCTATATCTCGTGATCTTATCTAGAGATTTTATATCCACGTATTTTATTTTTATTATATTGAAAAAAATTCGATAAAAAGAAATTTTTTTATTTTTAAAAATTAACTACGATGATCGCATCACGAGGATGAAGGATAAATTACTAATTCTTGATTTTTAATTATTTTCTCCAGAAGATGGGAACAGATTGTATCAAATTATCTTTCTGATTTTTAAAGAACAAATCGAGGACTCTCCCCGTGTGGAAAGATTCGTGAAATGATCACGAACCGATATCCAATCCCTATTCCTAGATTGGAAACGAGTCGAGGCGACGACGGTTTGCTCGAGACAAATGATCGGGATCGAGAGGCCACGGTGTCTGACACAATATGCTCGATCAACGTGGATTGATGCCCACATCGGAGAAAAGTACGTGAAAGGTACGTTTATTCTAGATCCAATTACGCAATCCATCCGATAAACCAACTATAAATAT
Source organism: Apis mellifera (assembly GCF_003254395.2). Taxonomy (NCBI): domain Eukaryota; kingdom Metazoa; phylum Arthropoda; class Insecta; order Hymenoptera; family Apidae; genus Apis; species Apis mellifera. The sequence goes on along the minus strand of NC_037643.1, from coordinate 10,699,292 downwards.
ATATCATGAGCATAAAATCACGCGATAAGATACATATTTCTGCCACTCTATTATTATTTAGAGAGAAATACATCTATCACTGTTTAAAAGTGAAATGTATTTTTTAATCATATTAAAAAAAAAAGAAATGTAAAATCGAGATCAAAGAAATTGAAATCTACTTAGTTTAGATTTGTATTATAATATTCATCATTTATAATCATCGATACAGAAAATGTATTTAAAAATACGATTAATCAGTCGTTATTGGATTAATTGTGTTTCCTTCACAAGGTGAACAATTAGTAACAATGAGTTTACGCTCCATCTTTGTCTTCCCGAGTCTAAAGTTTAACCAATACCAACGTGTTACACGTCACGTTTGCGTTGATTGTCTACGATCTGATTCACTCTCGTTATCAAATTCTCAGAATTCTGCGCTAATAAGCATAAAATTCCAATTCTATTTATACCGATTTCCACAAATCCAATATCATATCACGTAAAATTTTAAAACCTTATCCTTACCGATAGGTGACAACAAATTCTCGGAGGAATATATCAAATTTCTTTTTTTTTCTTTTTTTTTTTTATTCTATCGGATAAAACGACACATCCCATACATACGTATCTTTAGATTTATTTGAAACATCGAAACATCGGATAAGAATAAAACCGAATTCCATCGTGGAAATATCAGGGAAAAATAACGGAGAAACAATTCTCGCCTCGTATCCTCGTTTTTATAGAAGGAATGGAAAAAGCAGGCGTCGACCGAAACGAAGAGGAAACAAATGGGTGGCCCGATTTTCGAAATATTCGCGACTTATTTCTCTCCCGTTGAGAATTGCGAGACGTTTGTGTACGAATTGACACACGCGAAGGCTTCGAAGGTGCTCGAGGCAACTAGGTAAAGTCGCGTTTGAACGCCTCTGAATGACCGCGACCTCGGCGACGGGACGCAAATATGGAAGAAAAGAAACGAACGAGGAGGTCGTACGTCGCGGTGTGTCGACGCGTGAAATAAGTAACTGTACTCGGTGAATGAAACAGGTATTTCGAGAAATGCAGAGAATCAACCGATAGATAGATTTCATCGGTTATTGAAATCTCCTACTGTACCCTTTATTTTCTCCGGTTAACTTGGGTATTCGTGCAGCTGGTAATATTGCATCGAAAATCTCGATCTCTGGAAGTTTAAAATTACCCCTCTTTTGGGGGATGATGAATTATTCCGTATAACGCGATTTTACTCGAGAATTCTTCGAGATTTAAACGAGGGTGAATTTTAAAAAGTTTTATTGCACGTTGGAAAAATAATAGAAATTAATTTTTTAAATTTAAAACTAATTTTGTGAATTTATACTAATTGCAAGTGATATTGATTTGACGTTTGAACGATTATATTAAATAAATTATATTAATGTTGATGAGATCTTGGAATGAAATAAATATTCTAATATTTAAAAAGATATTTATCAAAAAGGTTTGTCACGTCGAATTATTTTAAGAATTTGTAAAAAGAGAAATATTAAAAAAGAAATGTGAACAAATTAATGTGATATTTCGTTCTCTGATATTATTATTGACTATGATTGAGTTAAAAAATCAATTTAATAATTCTTTTCATTTAATTATCGTGTACTTTTATGAGAAAAAGATGGAGGGATATTGAGTATCGAGGAAAATATGAAATTAGAGGTTAAACTTTAGCAAGGGCGACGGAGCAAAAGTTACACTTTGAACCCTGTTGTAAGAAAGGTTCTCGCAACTTTCTGCTGTTACTAGTTATACAAGCGTGTAAGTTGTTTTTTGAAAGCTTCCTGCGGAGCTTCTTAACCAACGTTGCAGCCATGTATTTCCAGGTCGAAGCGTTACAATATTAAGTTTGAATCCGGTGGTGCATGACCTTACACAAGGATTTGCAACGAATAATATCGTGGAAGGATACTATTCGTATCTTTTATTCAAAACTTGTACAAAAAAATACGAACTTTACTACACAACTTAATATTAAATCCAATTTCGTTAATTACACGATTAATGAACAAATAATGCAAGAAATAAAAGGAGAGAAAAGAAGAAAAACACGGAGAACAAAATCGAAAATAAAGAAAAAGAAACCGCTCGAATTTTCTCGAAATGAAAGACAGTTTTTTCTTGTTGCTCTCCTGAACTGAAAACGAAAATCGCAAGAAAATATATAAAAAAAAAAGAGAGATAAATAAGTAAGAATGTAGAATAAAGGGAGAAATATAGAGAGAAAAAGAAGAAATACAAGATGGCCGTCCCACCGACGCGTCCTCGTCGTTCTCGCATATTCGCATCGCGTCCATTGCATTATTAATAAACTTCGTGTTACGTCGAAGACAAAGTCACACGCAATATGCAAATTAGGCATTACTCATTCCTCCGTCGTGTGGAAATCCACGGGCGGTCTGTGCTCGCTTCCGCGAACATGGAAACGGGGCCAATGGTGTAGGAACGACCGTGTCAGATTGTTACCGCGAAAAGCATCATCGTTTGTCGTTCCTTTCTTTTTCCAGTTAATTTCCTTTCTCCCCTCCCTCTCTCGCTTTCCTTCGTTTAATCCACGAGGCTTCTTAAAAAAAAATTCAATACTTTCGCAAGAAATCAGAAAAAAAAGAAGGAAGCGAAAGAGATATCGTTTGGATTAATTAATAATTGTATCTATTAATAATATTATTTATTATCGTTATTATTGCAACGTATTATTCATAGATATGCGTGTGCACGCGCAATAAAGAACTCATTACTTTATTAATATATCGTTATTAAAAATTTAATTGAAATCTGCAATTTTTACAAAGTTTCCAGTTCCAGTTGCGTGCGATGTACGTATCGCGTGCGTGTCACAATCGATATCGCAAATGACCAAAGTATGCTTCGACCGCTTTGAATCGCTAATTTATGCTCCCAGCCTATGGAATATCGTGGGCCTCGGTGCGTGAACGGTGGCCCGCCATTTTCGTTATCTCATCACGAATTGGCGATAAGAATGGTTGAGAAGAAGTTTGAAATTAACCGCGATCTCGTATCGATATTCAAGAGAGTCACGAGAAAGTAAAGATTAAGTAGTCGAAATTAGAAAGAAGCTATCGATCGTTTCGTTAATTATACCGTTTATTTTCCTTTCTCTTCTACGCGATTGTAAAAGAGAAAGAGAAGCGTGACACTCGTGACTTCCCTCAGCATGAATTTCTTTTCATTTGAGCGTATCTCGCGTCAGCGTATCAGAAAATATCAGAGAGATTATAGATAACTCTCCCGATTCTCGTAAAAGTCACTCGAGGATTAAAGAGATGGATTCGCGAACGGATGGAATTGCGAAAATATCCTTTCGAAGAATCTAAGATATTTCTCGAAGCATCTGGATCAGTCAAATCGGCGTCAAACAAATAAGTGTATGCAAATTTGACACAGGTACAAAAATATGGTGTAACAGGAGATATTTTGAAACGTAAAGGGAAAATGTACGAAAGTTTGAAGAAGTTTGACGAATTTTTGAAAATTCTATCCGAAATGACATATACTTTCTTCTTGTGTACATAGATCGTTTGTTTTGCTTTCAATCTCGTATTCCACGGTCTTTTGATTTTGTCGTTCTTGATGATTTTCTTGTTAATTCGTGTATTGTGCCGAGCCGAGTTTACACAGGAAGGTAAATGGGAGAAGAGGGGATGAAAAGCTATTAAAACCTGAGGAAATCTAGAATTTTTAGTATATTTATAGTATTAGATAGTCGAGAATTCTTCTTTATACTTGATTATTTTATAAACGATATATTTGTTATATTTTAATTCGATTAATGGAAATATTCGATTAACTTTTTAGAAGATTCGATCAAAGTGACAAAGCTATACGTGTGACAGACACGATGGTCGCCGTGATTTTCGCAAGAAATTGCATCTCAAGAGTTTCGAACGTACTTCGGGAACGCGCATCTCGTTATTTCAAGATCGATAATTTAGCTAGAAAATCGTTGCAGAATTTCGTATAACGAGTTTGACAATTTTATTTAAAGTTCACTTGACGAGGCATGCGCGCTTTAAGATGTTCGTTCATTTTAATGAAAATATACGCGAATAATTGTAACTACGTGAAAATTATGTTACGAAGCTCTTGTCGCTTTTTTTCTTTTTATATATTAAAAAAAAATTCGTATTTGCGCGGAAAAATAATTGTTTTAAATGTGACGATATCGATTAATTTATAACAAGAATTAATGCGTCTTTAAATATTTAATTTTTCTTTTTTTTTAATATCAATCAAGCACAGATCCACACAATGCTCTTAAAAATTACAAAACCATCACGAATACTCGACTATTCAAAATTCGAAGCAATAGAAAAACTTTTACTTTTCATCAAATAAAAATCTCTCCCTTGCAAAATGCAAAAATCTCTTCGAACTGTGCCAAAATACATTATCAGACACAAGATGTGCACTAAAGAGATACTTCGTCTAATCGCGCATGCTTTCACGGTTTTGCGGTTTACGAATCGCAAGAGAGAGAGAGAGATCACTCGTCAGCGTTCTGACCGACAATAAGGCAACCGGATAAATAATTAATCCGCGAAAACTGACCTCTTTGTCGTGCTCGTTTTTAGTGTTTAGCTGCGATAGGGGGCGGCAAGGAGAGGGGGCGGCAGGACGAGGCGAAAGAACGGGAAAATAAACGCCCCGCGTCCCAGTTTACATTTCATTTTCCTCTCCAAATTTGGCGCGACTGTATTCCCGCCAACATTTCATTCGCTACTTTATCTTTGTTCCACGGCTCCAGTGCTTCTCAACTGTCGCTCCTTCCCCTCCCCTGTCCCGCGTCGAGGTGTTTCAATTCCCTCGCTGTGATCCATTAAAATTATGTAAATAGAGCAATGGCGTCGGCGCATAATGAAATTCTCCGATGGAATGAATCGAGAGTGCGCTCGAACCTGTCGCCTCCGCACTCGCTAAAAATATATGCATTATGTGTATCCCTTTAAACAGGATCTCTCTTTCGAAAAAAAAAAAAGAAAAATGGAATTAACGCAATTGGGATCACGCGGGGAGCGGAGTGTCCTCGGGACGAATTTTTCTTTTAAAGGGATTGAAAATTTTCGGATCTATCGTGATGGAATAATTATGAAAATTCACTTTGGAATTGAAACGAAAGATATTTTACCGAAATGACTGAGGGAGGAGGGGGGTAGGGGGATTTTTGAAGTCGAGAATTGCATACGTGTAGTTTTTCTTTCTTTTTTTTTTCCTATTTTTAATTATTATTTTATATTGTTATCGAAATGAACTTTGTTGCTTTTTAATTTTATCTCTTCAGGATACATGGTACGATTTTAATAAAAATAGTTTTTTCAAAATTTAAATTTTGAATATAATCCATCTATCATAATTATATATATAGTTAAGTAAAATCGTTTAAATAATTCGTCAAAATGTACAGGATCAATTATTTCTCATGATCGATCTTCGAAACCAATCTTCTCCTTCAAAATTTTCCTTCAAAAAAAAAAAAACATTGGTTCGATAATAAAAATCTATGTAAAATGCTTGTATCACAAAAATTTGAAGAAGAATATAAAAAATCATGGTACAAATTGAAACAAACATTTTGTATAGAAGTTAAAAATAATCCATTCTTTCTGGAACGAAACTTTATATCAGGAATTATCAAAAATTATCTTTTTCTCTAAGATCACGATTTATAATGCATTTTTAATTTACGAAAAAAATCGATTATACGTACACCAATATATTTTCAAATACAGCAGAAAATTTCACAATTCATTTCTTCTCGAAAACGAATCCTCATATCAAAAAATTACCATTCCGTAGCACTCTCTTTACTTACTTTTGCACTGGAGGAATCATTTTTTTTCTTTTTTTTTTTTTACCACGATTTTCGAAACACCCGATATAACAAGGAAGAGGAAAAGAGGCCACGTGGACGTAACCTGCCACGGTTACCATTTAAAGCGCGATCACTGCCGGGTTAATCAAGCTTCCCGGGGGATACGGTGGAACAGTCGAAGGGTCAAAGTTTACCGAGTCGATAAAAATTTACGAGAGGAAGACCAAAGGAAACGGTGTGCTCCACTTTACTTTGTTCCCCCCCTCCCTCCCTCTTTCCTCATTGACGTCAAATCTCTGTCCCGTTCGGCCCGAATTTCAGCCCAGTCACTCTTGTCGACGTCGTCGCCACGCTTGTCCCGCGTTTATTTATCGGAAAGGTTTACCCGACGAGACGCCTGCACATTGTCGACCGATGAAAATCAATCTCGTGTACAACATCAAATAAATGACGCTCCTATATCCTGCATCTATAATTGAAAAGGGTTAGAGGGTTAGAATTTTAATAGATCGAATTATTTAGGTTGATACACGATGTTTTTATATCGCATTCCAAACTCGATCGATTATTTGTAAAATTATAGGGAAGGTAATTGAAAGTAGAAACGAATTAATTTTAATGCTTCTTGGAAAATCTTTTGGAATAGAAGATATTTCGCGTAATAAAGGAATAAGAAAATCGTGTCGGCGTCCAATACTTCAAATAATCTTATTATTAAAAGAATTATATACGAATAAATAAACGTATATCACAGAAAAAAACTGGATGCGTTTATTGCAAACCGTACGAACTAGTTGCAAACCAAAAATTTGTTAACTAGATCCAACAAAAAAATCCGGCATAGAGCTTCAGCGCGTACCGTTGTTAAAATTACTTTTACACCGCAACAGCTGCCGTATAAAAGCGCGTTCGACGAGAAACAACGAAACAAAGGTGAGGAAACAGTTCCATAAGAGATTTCCAAAAAAAGAAAAAAAAAAGGAAGAAAAGAAGAAGAAGAAAAAAAAATACGCATCGTATAACACGACCGTACGAAGTGTACGAGCTCGAAGAATAGAAATTCGCGTTGTGTGTCGGCCACTCGAAAACTTCGTCTTATTTCTCTCGTTTTCCCTTCGTGTTTCCGAGCACGAGCGGGTTGCGCGAAAATGGGAACGCGTAAGGGGAAAAGTTCCTTCCCCCTCCTCCCTTTCTTTCCTTTTTTCTTTTTTTTTTCTTTCCTCCATTCCTCCTCTCCCTTTCGACGTCCCAGGTGGAAATCGGACGCGCGTCGAAAGCACCCAATAACACACAATCGAGAAGTCGACTGCTCTCCCGCTCCCGCCACTCGATATTCAGGCAAAATGGAACGCGTTCGTGGCTCTGCGTTATCGTTCCACCCGCGTTACCCATTTTATATCCATCCAGCGTGGCTCAGTTCGCCTGTGGCCTGTTCTGTCGCGCTGGCAAAATGGATGGTAAAAAAAAAAAAGGAAAAAAGAAAGAAAGAAAAAAAGAAAAAAACAAAAAAAACTAGCTCAGTCTACGACTGCCACGGCCACGCGTATATCCCCCACTGATTTCAAAGCTGCGAGGGATCGCCCAGAATCGTCTACCTCTCGTAAATCTTTCTATCTCTATTATCTTTTAATCCTATTTTTATTTTTTATTTTTTGCTATTTTTTTTTCCATTTCTCCTCCTTTTATTTCGTTTATTTACCCGATATTCGTTGGAACCGTGACCCTTTCAAGCCTTTGGACAGGATCGTGAGCGACGAAAATGATCGAACGAATCAATATTTCGTCGACTGTTCATTAAATATAATCGTGCAAATAATACGAAGTCGGGTAAATAACGGATTGCTTGATAATTAGAGATATTAATATCTGTTGTAAATAAACGAGAAAATCGGGAATCGTATGGGGTGGCCGTTACAGCGTGGGAAAAACATCGAGGGGTGATGATGTATTGATTCAACTTTTATTTTATTTTATTTTATTTTTTTTTTTTTTTTTATCGTCATTTTCGTATACCGAAAATGAACGTTCGGGCAAATGTTGTGCAATGATTGGCAAGAGTTAGTTGAAATGATATAAATCGTATAGATTTATCTTTCAAAGTGTATCGAATATCGTCCAATTATTCTTTTTTATCGTTTTTATTGTTTTTCCCGTTTAAAATCTAAACTTCTATTTAATCAATACGTGTTTCCAAAATTTTCCAAACTTTCGATTGGATTTAATATCGTTACTTTTTTTCTTTTACATTTACAGTAAGCTTTCTTTATAAAAACCTTCTTTGATTATCGTTCGATGATTCGTTTAATGAAATTTAATAATTCATCGATTATGTTCAAATAATCAAATCTTTCTTATCTTAATTTTTCTTGTAAACTCAATTTTAAATTCGAATGACAATAACTTGATTAACTATAGAATATACTCAACAAAAATATTAAATTTTCTTTGATCAACTCATCAGCAACGACATTACATCAACGAGAAAAACAAAAAGAAAAAATTCATACCATCGTGTGTTATGGAATTAAAAATTTAAACCATTCTCTCAAATTTCATTGAATTTTCGCGCGGTGAAAAATAACGAAAAGGAAAGAGGGGAAAAAATCCACATACGCGTCGGGCGTCTGTTTGTGGCCAATATTAATCTTAGTTTCGCGGGGGAAAAAATTCGATTCTCACGCGAAACCGCACGCACGAACGATCAGATCCGGTCGACGTACCGTTGCAGAGGCCGTTGCTTCGCGATGAACTTTCGAACTCGTTTCGAAACATGAACAGATGTTGCCTCTCTTTCGGGTCCAATTTATCAACCCGTGGATCCGTTTCGTGGCGCGCTAAGTGCTTCTGAATTGACCTTCGAGTAGCCCACGTTAGAATCCCGCCATTATAGCGTCGCGTGTGACTTATGCTTGCGATTATGCTTTTCCCCGACCGCTGTTATACTTATTCGTCGCTACATTTTCTCCTTTCGATACATATATATATATATTTCTTACAAAGATGAAGAGAGAATGATGGATATCGAAAACATATTCAAATGTATTGTATTGTGCAAAAAAAAAAAATTGTAAACAATTCGTAAATATAATATACCCTCGTCGATTAAAATCTTTAACGCGCGAAATTGTGGAGAGAGAGAGAGAGAAAGGAACGAAAAAGAAAGAGAGAGAGTGAGAATAAAGAAAAGAAAACGTCTCTCGACAAGAGACGTTTAGAGCAGCACGCGATGGAACGAGGATACGGAAGAAGCGATCCACCGCGAGCAATTTTATCCTCAATTTGCCAGGTAGAAAACGACGCCACTCAGACGAGCGAGAAGCCACTCACTCTCGTGGCACAGTAGACACGTCGAAAGGCTTGAGGCTCGGACAACAAGTGGTGCTGTAACGAGCTTTTTATGATGAATGTGTTGTCCCCTCCCCACGTGCGAAAACGTGACTTTCTCGAGCACGTGCTCACCTGGCCGGTCCGCGGCTCCTTGACCCGTGAAACGGCTCCAGGCATTGTTTACCGCCGCGAATCCGTACAGTTCCCCGGGATAAGAAAGAACGTAGCCGACGAAAATATACGAGGAACGCGAGGGATACAGGATACTCTGCCTGCAAACGACTGGGAACCGATGAGATTCGAGCTGGGATTCGAGGGCGAAACGGACAGAGGAAATAGGCAGAGTGATGAGAATGTAGGTAGGTTGGAAATGGAATTTCTTTGCAGCGATGCTACTTTGCGCTATACAGGTAAGTATAGGACGGTGGAACGGACGTAGCTCGTAAATTCTGTCGGGAAAATTTGCGCGTTACGACAATGGAGACGTATAATTTGAACGAGGGGGAGTCTCGTCGGTGAAACGTTCATCGAGGTAACAATCGCGATTGAAGAAATGAAATAAGATACTTTTGAGTCTTTTTTGACCTGTAAAAGTACTTTATTGTATGTAATAATTCCATCAAACTATAGTAAATTAGAAGATCTATTATATTTCGATGACGATTCGTATTCCGGGGGAAAAAGATTCTCTCGGATAAATCCGAGAGATTTGGAACAGCTATGGCTGCATCGTTAGTCCAACAGACGATTCTTTCCCACTTTGATACGAAAGTTCAATGGAATACAGCATCGACGGCTTCTAGTTTCTCTCGAACTATAATCAAGGGAACCCGCAAATAAATCTTCGTTTCTTTTCCTTCATCTTTTTCCGTACCATCGTTTTCTTTTTTTCTTCTTTTTTTTCATATTTATTCGATAGCTTTCGGCACTTTGTCGAATATCTCGAAGCTGACAGAGGGCGCCACCGATATTTGAATAATTCACGTATTTCGATCGTATTTCCTCAAAAATATCGCGCACCGTAAGGAAATCGCATTTTCAAAAATATCGGAAGTATTCGTCAGATATTGCGCGAGGTGCGATCACGTTTTGACAAGCATTCGAAACGTGATCCATTTTCTTGGGGTAGATTCAATCACGACCATCCATTATCTTTATATTAATCCTTACTACGTTTCGTTTGTCATTTTCATAATCTTTTTTTAAATAACTCTCTAATAATAAAATTGTAACTTTAAACCTTGTTCAAACACTGATGTACCAAATAATCTGGTTGAATTTTAAAATCTTCTAATAAAAATTTAAACTTATAAAATTTTAAACTCAAACTGGATACTCGAATATTAAAAATCAAATAGAATATATATATACACGAATATTTTTTATTATTTTATTTTTAATTTAGCATCCACCATGTACATAAACATATACATGTACAATAGCGCGGAAATAATTTTTTATTACAACGAATTCGCAGCAACGAATACATTATATCTTTGCCATACTGGCATGGCACGAGAGAGATAAAGTTTTAATTCGTTCTCACTGATGCGTGGAATAATGCGCGGTGCGTCATTGAACCGTGTTATCGAGACACGGAAATAAACCGGCCCGCCACGGCTCATACGTTATTCATTACGATTTTCACTTTGCAAATTGTTTTAACGACGCGCGTTTTCACCGACTGTGAAACTTTCAGGAATTCGATCTCCTCTTTGTCGCGGCCACGCGATTATTATTATTAAGACCGTGATAAAGGAGACGACGATGGTGATAAAATATCCGAGCCCGTCCTCGTTGTTTACGTATCGGTCTTTCTCCATCTCGCCCCTTTCTCGGCGAATTAGAATTCGATTCGCGACGACCTGCGCGGACAACTTTTAAATTTCTCTCCACTTTCCGCGATTCTTTGTTAACACGGAGCTTATGAAGCGAGGTGATAATATTAACTTGGTCGTATTGTTCGTGTTGTTCTGTGTGGAGGGAGTCGGGGGAGGGGGATTATTCGGCGAAAGTTTTTATAGGATTAGAGCGAGATTGAAGACGGATACCCGAGGTTAAACTTATAAAAACGCGGCCAAGTTTCACGAGGGAGGGGGGAGGGGGAGGAGGAAGAAGACGGAAGGGGATTATAGAAACGAGAGTAAGTGAAAATTATTTCGCGAAACTTTTCACTGTCTACTTTGGCGTCCTTTAAGAGCGTTACGGGGATAGATTCATGGTTTGCAATATCCATTGTACCAAGTGTCGAAGTTTAAATTAAAAATTTCCCGTTGGTTGTATTTTTTTTTTTTTTTTTATTATTGTTTAAGCGTTTCTCTTAATAGAAGAAAGCTGTGCTTGCTTCTTTATCGCGAATTAATTTGTTTCTATGTGTAAGTATGTATCACGTACCTGCATGAAGTTTTCTCGCGAAACAAGTTTATACAATTATCTGGAACAGAAGAGAAGAAAAATAAATGTATAGACGTAATTACAGTTTATTAATGTTCAATATATTATCAATCATAATGGAGCAAATTAATAATTGAAATATACAGCCTGAATTACTTGACTTTCGAATAAAACTCATTGTTTCACGCAACAAGGAATAGAAAATTCTCTCGTTTTCTTAATTCAACGCAATAATTACTACAATCATCATCAAAAGATTTGTTGGCTTTCAGAAACCACTATGATGATAAGAATACACATGTAATAGTCGACAGATATTAAAATAATCGTATCTTCTTGGGATTCTTGTAAAAATTCCGCGTAAAAATCCCCCCCTCATCTTTGAAGATCTTTAACCAACGTCTGCCCGTAAAAATCTGCAAGGTTTGTCACGCAAATCGTAATCCCTGGATCCGAGGAAGCCGAACACCCCTACCTCCTTCCACCCCCTCATCCATTATCATCGAAAGCGGATTCGAGCGCTTCGGCAACTTTCAAAGAAGAATTTATTATAATCGCATTCAAGAGCGTCTTATGGCAACGACTGCAAAGTAGCTATTCCACGTGGCGCGGGGGTGGGGCAGAGGGGTGGAAGCTGATTGAAACTCTGAAACATTTGCTCCGTTGGGTAACTTAGCAGCCAATCGTCGCAGATAAGTCGGTTTCTCTTCCCCTCCCCTCCCCCCTTCAGTTAACGGTTTCCTTAATTAATCGTCTACCGTCTCGCGGTTCGCATTCCCTCGCGACGACGACGACGACGACGAAGGGGATGGTGATAGTGGTGGGGAAGGACGGATATCGAAAACTTTTCCCAACGTCCTTTTCCTCCCCTCCCTTAACTGTTACTCTATTAATTCACCATTATCGCGAAAGTATAGCAACAAACCGGAGAGAGAGGCCTCGTCGAAGAGGTGCAAGGATGGCCCGAGTTAATAGCTTCTCTCCGTTCTTCACCACCGCTTAATTGCTCGGTAGATAGCGCTCGAATTTCGCGCGCATCGTAACCACTGTGAGGTTATGTAATTAAGATCGGCACGATTTGATAGAAGAAGAGCGACTGGAATGTGAGCAGAGGATGTCGATTAGGGTGTGAGTTCTAGTTTCTTTTTTTTTTAGAATGGAGGGATGTAATTGTTTTAAAATAATAAAAAATTATTGAATTTAATATATACATATTGCTCTATTAATCCTGATTTTTGATATTTATATAAATCGGTAATTGTAATGTCAGGGATGAAATAATAATAAGGTGGTTATTTCCTCGTCTTATTTGTGAGGGAACAGATTAGTGATTGGAACTCGTGATTAGCGGTTTGCGGTGTAGAAGTTGGCTAAGTGTGGATTAGATACACATGACTGACGTTTATAGGAAATTCCACTTTAAGGAGTGTTCACAAGAAGAACACTCACAATATCGTTAATGTTCGCTTTACGAGGAATTGGTATATAGAAGTTGTATATACAGAAGAAGTGTTATCGGAGATTTAACTTCTTTCTCAAAGCAAGATAAGGAAAAATTGCTTGTCTGTCGGGGAATTTCTTCTTATACTTGGTATAAACGATCTTTGAAAGCTCGAGGAAGGGAAAGAATCGATCGATAGATGTTGAGGTTTGAATCGTTCGTTTGAGCGTTGAACGATTTTAGTTATCGAGAATCGTTGATTTAAATTTTTTATCCGATCTGATTTTTCTTTTTTTTTTTTTTACTTGTCTTTTCCCGCGCTGATCGATGAATGAATATTAATAAAATAAAATTAATTCCAGCTTTATCAAAGGATCGTAAATTGTTCTGTTCGTTTCACGTTTGAAATGGTGTGTACTTTAATAACCACGATATTTGAACTTGGATGTTCTCTTTGTTTGCAGGCGAGCAGACTTTGCTCGTACCGCGCACTATGTCTTTATTTGTCATTCTCCACACCTGCCAACTATGCACAATTGAAAATTAAGATGTAATATGAATTTCGTATTAAAAAAGGATTAAACGAGAAAGAAAGAAAAAAGATTTCTAACTTTTTTCTTACCAAATAAATATCTTCTTCTTTTGGTATTGTTTTTTATATATAATTATTTATAATATTCCAATATTAATAATATTATTTAATTTTATATCTATCATCTTTAGAGCGAAAAGAAGAAGAAGAATTGGAAATCAAAATACCAAATGCCGGTAGTGATAATTAATAATTAATAATTAAAATAATATTTGATCGAAGAATTATAAGTAAATATTTATATTTCTCTCGATACATTAAATGTCAAAACAATTTTGTCAAACAACCAAATCGAACTATTAATTACAACCATTCACGCAAATGGAATTACGTTTCCATTATATTCAAAGAAAATGTAAAAATATATATTTCACGTTTGAAAGATCTCGCGATTCGAGTTTTAATTATGCTTTTATTTTATGATAATTATAAAAAAATGTTTCTTCAATGAGAAAGAAATTTATTATGAAGAAATAATACTCGAATATTGCGTTTTATAAATGGTAATATCAGCTGGATTATATGATAATTCATTATAATTATTCGATTTATTAGTCTCATTGTGATAACACTATCGTCGCTGGGATAAGTATAATAATAGCGGAATTTCAGGAGAATAGTTGACCATTTCAGCTGTATGTGGCTAATACAGCTTAACTTTGATAATCGAATGAGGATTGTCCTTTTTGCAACGGCGCTTGATACCATAATTGGAGCTTAAACCGTGCCAGCCAGTTAAAATTTACTTTTTCAAATTGACTGTTTTAACTGTTGAAATTTCACGGAGATTAATTAATATATTTGTTTTATCAGCGAATTTCCAGAAATCGTATTATTCACCGATCTATATTTATCATAGAATGTGAATGTAAATTTTACGCAGGTATATCGAAATAGCTTTAATAATTGGAAATTTATGTCGACAAGCTGCGATACACGCTATTTAATTGCGTGTACAAGAAACTATTATTGTTGCAAAATAACTATCGAATGTTGTTTCGAATGTTAAATTCGATCATTCGCGTAAACAATAATTAAACAATATCAATTCTCCCCGTGATTTCATCAATTTATACAAAATACATTTTAATTGATGGTCCAAAAAATTAAAATACGAACTTTCGTGTACATCGTTCGTGAATATCAAAAATAGCAAGCATCTACTCGTAACGTATCGGATATGCGTATTTCCTGCGACAATTAAAAAAAAAAAAAAAAAAATCTTCTCTCACGTCAAAATTTTAAAATATTTTTTGCTAAAAATTTGCTTTTCAAAACTTTCATCCATCCATTATTTACGACAGGCTAGTTAAAAACGTAGTATAAAATCATCATTAATTTACAGAAAACTCGAATTTTGGAAAGGAATAAGAATTTCCATCTCGATATTTCGCAACGAATCGAGATTATTGCCGATCCATTTTATGATCACGTTCCAAGATTTTTCATGTATCGAGTTAAAATAAAATAAAAATCGAATATTTTAAAATTAATCACTGAATAATTCGAATATTCGAATAGAATTTTCGTCATCGGAAGTCGTAACCGATTTCCTGGCGTGGACAGGCTGTCGTTATCTACGAGGGTCAGCTTGGAAAGGAAGGAAGGAAAGAACGAGGCCACGAAGGTCGAAGCAGCAACATTGATTCGAGTTTCTCGGGTGCGTGGAGAAAGTCATCAACTGATTAAACGTGTATCGTCGTTTTTTTTTACGCGATATCGACCCGCTGAATATTCAAAGTCGGCGTCACGCCTTTTCCGTGATTTGATTAATTGCTCCGACCCGCTGTGCCCTGGAATTCTTTCCCTCGCCCGTGGAATTCTTTTCCTTGGTGAACGACGTTTGTTCTTGGAAAAATATTTCGAGGCGAAGGAAGACGTAAACGTAAACAAAGAAAGTTTCAAGAGGAAGGAAATGGAGCGAGATTGATCGACGAGATTGCCTCGAGATTTTTATGGAATTTTTATCGTTACAATTTTTATCCTCATCGTTATTTAAACATCGGGAGAATTCGAAAAATCTCGCATCAACGAATACGTAGCTTTCTTATCCTACTTATTTCTAAAGGGAGAAATTCGTCCCTTTAACAATCATTCTCACTAACACTTTGAATTTAATTTATTTCTCATTCAATGAATATCGAATCTCGATCGAACAATCCTCGCACTCGACGATATCCGCGCTCGCACACCTCGCCAACACCAACGTGGAGTGGCAATGAAAGGACAAAAGATAGAATTGAAGTAAGAACGTCCTGAATAAAACACGATCATTTCGTCGCTCATTTCGACTCGTTCAATTGATTCGCACGGGGAAGCTGAAGTGGTGTTTCAAAAGGGGTGTTCCTCGAGGATAAGGAGAGCGTCGAGTGGCGGATAATAAAGGAAAAATGGCCATTAAGGGGAGGGAAAAGAAAAAAAAAACAGTGTTGATTGAATCGTATAATTTAATTCGTTATTAGGGACGTGAGTTTGTGAATGGTGTTTGTTTGGAGGAAACCGCGGGGTCGCGAAGCTTTATCGAAAAGACACGCGGGATTAAAGCGAAGGTGGGGAAGGGCGTGGACGATAACAATCGACGATTTGGATCCATAATCCGCGTGCCTCGTGCTCGTCCAAACAGTTTAACTTGGGGCGAAACTTCGGCCTCGAAACGCGCGTGATAAACGATCGAAGTTTCTCCTTTCATCGGTGGTCGTTCGACGAATACTCTCTGGATTCCGGCACGTCGTTGACGCCTCGCCTTCCCACCCTTTCCTATCTTCTCGCCTTTTTGGTAAATTATTGCGTCCCGACCCGTCGATCCATCACACGCGTTCGCACGTTTTTGAAACCGTATATCTCCAACGTCGCTTCAATCTTTTCAACTGTAATTTTTACTTATTTTACTCTTTGCATTCTCATATACATTACAAATTGCGAATTTGTAACGATTGTGAAATTGCTTATATATATATACGGATATTATCTCAGATGTTATCTTTTACTCTATCAGCGATGACATTCGATTACAAACCACGTGTTTCTTAAAGCAGCATTTATATTTTAAAAATTTATATCGTATTTAAAATCAAAGTCACTTTAATATTCAACCAAGAAGAAATGAAATAACTTTTTCCTGGAGAAACACGTCTAGAATTGTAACACACGATTAAAATTCTGCTTCTGTCGAATCGAAATTATACTTTTCAAGTTCAAACGGAATAACATCAAAATCTTCTCGACGTGGACGAAGCGCTCCAAAGTTTCATTCGTTAGAAAACTTTTCGAAAGCAGGAGGAATATTCGCAAATCTCTTTGACACCGCTTTGTCTATCGACACATTTGTTCCAATGGGTTAAGATAAAAATTAAAGACTCGCGTGGCCCGAAAAGGAAATGAAACTGTTTCGAAAATTTCGACGCTGATCGAGGTGTGCCCTCGTTGAAGGCGTTGAAGGCGCTTTAAGCCTTCGCGGTCGAGAAGTTAATCGATACTTGAAGAAAGATTCGAGAGGGGTTTGAAAAGCTGGCTTAACTTTCGCTCGGCTGGTAATAAAGCGGCTTACTCACGTCTTGCCGAGCACATCCGGCCGGGTTCAATCGCACCGCGAAATTGGCAAACTTGGCCGGCCTTCTGCTCCTCCCTTCTGTTTCTCCTATTTGTCCTCTATCTGTTCACCGTCACTGAGCACGATCATTTGTGAAAACTCTATCCTCAGCTTTCACGCTATGCCGTCTACGATGCACACGTATTTTCCACGAACGCTATAGTTTTTTTTTTTTCTCTCTCTTTTTATTCTGCATTCAATGGTTGTGTTATTCATTGAATGGTTCGGTTGTATTTAAGACTCGAAAGGAAACGTGGTACGAGATTGAATTTACGCCGCATGATATAGCTAATAGATTAGATTAGTGAGAAAATCAATGATGGTATAAATACAGATAAGCTTTGTCTTTTGACTTTTATCAAATTTTTCAATTTTTTTTTTTTTAGATAACGATTCTTGAAAGTTTTACGCTACATCGTAAAATTACTGTGTCACTCGAAGAAAAAAATATGTTAACAATTTAAATACTATATTTTTATCGTATATAATTATATTATATATTTATCGTACGAAAATTATAAATGTATCGAAATAATCCTTATCAAACTATTTTTGATTCTTGCTTATCGGGATATCAGAATCTTTTTTTTTCCCCCCTAATGATTCACGTATATCGAGTGAATAATTACAAATACTCTGATATTTCATTATCAATTATTTAAATGGAATTGTACTCGATTTACTTGTTCCTACAATCTACGTTTAAGCTAACTCGAGTAGAATTTATTCCTTAAAATTACTTTCTCACCAATTCTTTCGATTCTTTCTAAGATACATATATCATTTTTTGACGAATACTTATATATTTCAATTCCATTTATAAAGATCTAAATCCAAAGTACAGCGAACGTAGCATGATCGAGACGATAAAGATTATGATTTACGATGATATAAACCTCAAACGAGTTTAAAAAAAAAAAGAAGAAACCGTTAAATCACATGCACTTTGTTAACACAGAAAACAAATCCTTCCTGCATGCTATGAAAATCCAGTCAATGAAAACAAGAAGCAAATCTTGTCGGGATTCCCCGTTAAATACCAAACCGATCTTCTTCCAACCAAACGTGTATATCTCTCGCCGAGATTAATTTGGGACGCGTGTTATACGTCGATTCACCGTCATCCACGCGTGTTTCGCGAGCCCTTTGTAAAAATAGGAATGACCTGTGCCAACGATCTTCAAAACTCGATCTTCAAACACGAGCGATCTCGTCGCTCTCGATATCCGCTTCAACGCGTTTCAAAAAAATACCTCTAAGCAGATATAATACCGTTCTTATCGCGATACACGTTTATTCGCCAGCAATGATCCGACCGTTGTAAAACGTCGACGAGGATAAACGTATACAGATATCCAGTGCCAGGCGTCCGGTTCCACTGTGAAACTTTTATTTTACGCGACCGGGTAGGCGGGTGTTACGTTAGCAGAGAGCCTCCTCTGGTCGAGGAGAAGAAGTTCGCTGGAATATCCGTCCACGCAAAGTGCAGAGAGACGTAAATTGCATGGAGGACTGGATTCGAGTGAAGATTCGAGAGAAGAATGAGGCGGTGGGCCGCGAGAGCCTCGAGCATCGGATCGATTGCTCTCTCTCTCTCTTTCTTTCTCTCTCTCTGTACATAGCTGCGTGCGAAAGAAACTTGAGACCCGATGAAGAAACGCTGGTTCCATCGTCTTCTGGAAACGAGTTTTTCCATCGAAAATTTTAACCGTTCTTTGAAACGTTTTTTTTTAGGTTGAGATGAGAATTTTAGAGGATATTTAATTATTGGGATGATGGATGGTTATTGATTGTTTCGTTAAAGATTGGTAGAAATTGTAATAGTAGTATATTTTTGATGATTGTCACTCGTCACTTGTGTATGTTTAAGGATAATATTCTAAGTGATTGAAAATTTTAGTTGTTTTTGATTGTTTGGAGTGAGAAGAAATTTGGAGAATTGAGATTGATGATGAGATATGTAGATAGAAATTAATAAGTGTTTTGATAATTAGAATTGTGAATTATATTTTCCAGATAGCATAAATGATATATTTAAAAGATATTGAATTTTTCTATCCAAATTTCGAATACTTTATATTAATAGCTGAATTGAAACTTTATGGTTTAATTAATTCTTGTATATTAAGTATAAATTCATAAGGAGTGATTGTTCAACATTTATTATCATTCTTTTATAAATAGAAATGAGAAAGTTTTGTTTGATTTATCGTTTATCTGATAATCGTTAGACTATGATACTTAATTCTTGACAATATCAAAAAATGAAACTATAAAGTTCTTTAAATCTCGTCGACTTTGAGCTTCGATCTAATATCTGAAACTCTTTGAAAATTTTTAATGTTTTGAATGTCTAATGACTTTGTACAATTACTTTATCGTTATAATGATATGAATAATATGAAGATTAAATTCTTAATTCTTCTGCCTCGTCAGACAACTTGATAGATCAGAAATTTTTAATTTAATTAGATATAATCAAATCACAAAGAACAGTCAATTAATAGCAATTAAATAAATTTTAACAATATTGGAATATTTATTATATTCTAATTATAATCATTTTTAATATAATTCACATTTTTATGATTTAATTAATTCTTAAATAATATTATAATTATATCTACATCTATATTATATCTACAATAATATTTTTATAATTTTATTTTTTTCTCTATTTATATATATATAAAGTCTTTCATAATTGTAATAATATTGAGAACGAAACAGACAACTCGGTTATCGGCCGAAGGAATTTTCTTAATAGATTGATAGCAACGATAGGTCACCGATGATCAATACCATGGAATTTAATTAAAACGCTTCGAACAAATAGTCTTTGACAATTTTAAATCATTTCTCGATACCTTTTATTTTAATTGATATAGGCAATATTTTATATTAATTCGCATATTTTATATTAATTTTCCACTATGTATTAATTATTTTAATTTCGTATCAATCATGGAACGTTCCATTTCCAATATGATGATACATCTAAATTTAAATTATTATCACCGAGGCTCGAATAATTAACGAGTCTTTATAAGAAAATAATTCAACTGAATTTTAATACACCGTGTTACACCTAAAATGAAAACTTTATGAAAACTTTAAAAGTCTATCTATAGTTGTATACCTATAATGTAATATCGACGAATTTCGTTAAATACAAAAAGATTTATACACGCCAACTAACTCTATTACAAAGAAAATTGAGCGCTACGTGCAGCTTTCCTCAAATTTCTCCGTGAATTTGAGGATCCTATCCCCAGTGTTATGCGTAAACTTCGAGGAAAAGCTTGCTGCTTGTTGAACTTTAATGATAGGCCAATATACCTTGCATGGAATGTTTATTATAGAAAAGCATATCTCTGTGTTGCGTGCTCACCAACCTGGTTAATATCACAACAAAGAGCGTCGGATTTTAGACAATTTGTTCTTCGTCTCGGTATTTCAGCAGATACGTATGTTATCAAACGAAATTTGCGCACAACGATAATAATTTTAGAATTTTCCCTTTTCAAATTCTTCGATTGTTTCGGTAAAATTTATTAAATTACAATTTTCGTTTCGCTGTCTAAATCCGAAATCTACCTACGTTATATAAGAAAATATATAGGAAAGTAGGGAATTAATTTCGACGGCACGATACTAATTTTCATAGATAGTTTCAAATTAACGGAATATTTGCAATTAGCGAGCAGAATTTCCATTTCGATCTACATCTACATAATGATGTCAATTGTTCGAAATAGTGATATATATATATGTATATCAATCCCTGAATAAATTATATATATACATATCTCTATTCATTTATGATTTGAAACTGAACTTCAATCATTTTCCCTGATGAATCTACATACATACGTTCAAAATCATTTCTAAGTATTAATGATTACAGTTAAAGAAAAGGGGAAACGTTTCAAATCATTCCACAAATAAATTATATATTGGAATACATTCATACGATTGTATATTGAAATTAATATAATTCCGTAAACTTTTTTCAAAATTAAACTTCAGTTTCCAAGAGCAATAACAACATTCTCTTCCATTCATCGACTCTTAAAATTTGCACAGCATCGTGTAACGGGCGCAAACATCTTTCGAAACTTTCGACTTTTGACGAAAGATCGACATTATCCTCGAATAAACTTAACTCGAATGCTATCTCCTTTATTCCCAACTCGAGACTACAGATGAATACAATGACATTTCAACGAGAATCAGTTACCGTTTCCCTCCGAATTTAAAGACACAAGTTTCTCGGTAAGCAGTTTCTAGGATTAAAGCAATTTTCACAACGAATCGTGTTTCCGCTAGGCGAAACCTGTTAACCTCCTTTATTTATCGGCCCGTTCAATCAAGGATCGTGGAAAAAGCAAGCGATAACGCATACATGCGAGAATCCCGATTCGCAAATATTCCGCGCACGTCTATCACCATCAACGTTAGAATCCCTTTGACGTGCTCCGTGACGAGTAAATTTTCGATTCTGCGGTTGCTCCACGCCGATTCCATATACGTTCGTTTATTTTACAGCGCGAGACCTGGGTAAATAGAAGTTGCAGAAAGTGCTGCTACTCGAATGAAAACGAATAACGTATGCGTAAGTCGACACTGCGAAATTCTACAAATTTTCATTCACTGTTGTGAATAACCATTCTAAAATCGTCGTCCTTGTATTTTTTTTTTAAATATTTGAAGTTATATATATATAAAGAGTGCTCCAAAAATAGGAGAACCACCTGTCAATTGATCTTAGGATAATTTTTTAGCAATATTTTCCCTCTTTCATTGAAAATTTTCAGTTAACAAAGAACACATGTATATTCTAATGAACATGGCTAAAGAAATCTGATTAAATATTTCATGATTGAATACAATTTTACTTTTACTAAATCTTTTTCAATCTCTATAACAAACATTCAAAATTTCTGCGCTGTTTTAAACGCGAGGAACGATTAAAATAATATTTTAAAACGAAACGAAAAGAAATTAAAGCGAGCATGACGAGATGAACTTTTAATCGTTCGAGCGATATTAAAACGACGGGACCCTAGTTAAAACACTTTGAAATTCCAGCGGTACAGGGCGGTACACGGAGATTTCCGTGGCCACAATCTTGCAGTTGAATTTCCGTAGTTTGCGACGGTGCGTCGTAACGGCGAGAAGGTCGGTTAAAATATCCCTCCTCGTTGGATGTCATAGGCTTGCTTAGGCGCGCCTGTGTTATTTCTAATTCACGAGTTCGCTCAGAAGCTTGGAGTTCAGGCATGCAATACGATGCGACACTGTGCACTCTGTTCCAAAATAGAATTCCGGCTGTTTTGCCGGCCGCGGGAACGGCCGGGATGCTTGGAATTCTTCTAGCATTTTTAGGGCGACGTTTATGTTCGAAGAATTAACGGCGCCGCTAGTTTAAAATCGGGGAAGAATTTCGGTGGTCGTGATAAGTGGTTTTGGAATTGGGTTAACCTTTCTGAGTAAAATTTTTTTTTTTTTTTTTGGAAGAAATGTGATTTTCTGTACACGAATTAGAAACAGTTATTCGAAGATATTTGAGATAAATGAGGGACAATGAGCAAGAATTGAATGAGAAAATAAAGATTTATAAGTAGTTTTGGAATTGGGTTAACCTTTCTGAGTAAAATTTTTTCCTTTTTTTTGGAAGAAATGTGATTTCCTAGTGCACATACGAATTAGAAACAGTTATTCGAAGATATTTGAGATAAATGAGCAAGAATTGAATGAGAAAATAAAGATTTATGAAAAGATTTTATAAGTACATTTGTTACATCAGCCATGATCAAAGAATATATAAGAGTATAAGGATAAATGTAAAAAATGGTTTATTAAATATTCAAAATATCAAATAGAAAATTATAGGAAGAAAAATTTAATAAATTACCGATCGAATATCAGAATAAGAAAATTAATAACTAAATAATTAACGAGGATGTAAATTCAGTAATATGATAGCTCGATATTTTTACAGACACGTTTACATTTCAAGAGGTAACTAATTTGCTTTGATGAATATACATGTGTGAATATGCCTCTGAAGAATAAACGAGGGCATATATTTCGTGAAAAAGTCAATTTAGAGTATGGGTGCACGACCGAAAGTCTCAGAAAATTGCAATTTATGATATACTCCGAATAAAAAAAGAAAAGAGGGAGAATTTCGGGGTAGCAATTGCATTTACCTAGTTATTCCGTGTGCCTGATTCGTTAGCATATATATTTGTTTGCATATATTCGATATTTTCAAACATTTCCCCATTCTTTTCGTTCCCTTCAGAATCCATGCAAATTATCTCTTGGATAGATGTTTGTAATTGCAAGCATGAAATACAATTCGAACGTGAACGTTCTCGTATCTGACACGCTTCCCTTTAATATCCTAGAAAAACATAATTTTATTCTATTGAAAATCTAATGTTATCAAAAATTATTCACTAGAAGTTGAGAAAATACATCATAAATACGAAAATTCCTTTAGGAAAATACATTAATCGTCGATTATCATTCACTTGTTTCCTTTTCGAAATCTCGAAAACAAAAAGGAACAGAAAAGAAAACTATCCGTTCAAACGAATCACATTAATAAGAATAGGATAAATAATTAAACATAAATATCAGATGATTCTTTTCGCAAGCAGGGGGGAGCGAAAGTTTAATCGTTCTATTGAAAATCTAATGTTATCAAAAGATTATTCACCAGAAGTTGAGAAAATATATCAACATCATAAATAAAATTCCTTTAGGAAAATACATTAATCATCAATTATCATTCACTTGTTTTCTTTTCGAAATCTCGAAAACAAAAAGGAACAGAAAAGAAACTGTTCACAAAACTATTCCTTCAAACGAATCACGTTAATAAGAATAGGAAAAATGGCCATTTAAACATAAATATCGGATGATTCTTTTCGCAAGGAGGGGGGGAACGAAAGTTTAATTTAAACTTATCAAGCGAGCTCTCGCTTACCAGCAGCCGAAGAAGCGGCAAGAAGGAGCGAAGAGTGAAAAACAGGGGGTGCGAGGGTGGTGCAAGTGGCTCGAAATGCAAAATGACTCGCGTGAAAGTCTGACACATATTTCGCCCGGTAAATATTTAATGCGCGCCCCGAGACGAGGCGAATAGTCGTCCCGGGAATGGGTTGAACAACGTTATTTCATAAAGGTGTGACGTGTTCCGTCCCGTAATAAGTCCATCGCAAGTTGAAAACGTCGTTAAACGATCCGTGACTCGACTCCCCTGTAAATCCAGTCGAGAGACACAGAAATACGACCCGATAGATCCATTATTCTCCTTCTCTTTCTTCTTGATTCTATTTCTATTTATTTACTTTTTCCTTTATATATTTTACAACGCGCCCGTTTTATGCGTTCGACAATTCATCATTGATCGCGAGATCGCAAGAATGAATACTTATCTGGACGGCGGAGGCGATGTCAATTTAATGATTTATCGATGATCACGTATATAGACAAGGTGTTCCTAGCATTATGCGTAGGATTGATGCTAGTAATTAGCTCGCGCCATTTACGTACTACATTAGCATTACGCAAAGCCTGTAATTGGTATTGTACATAATCTGTATATACACGATGTCCGCGTTATCGCCGTGCAACGTTCTTCTTCTGAAATGGTGATTTCGGTATACCAGAGGCGTGTACCATTCTATACGAAAGAAAAATGTAATTTTTATAAAAATGCATCGACAGATGTCGCGCTGACGAATCGTAACAAATCGAATTTATCATCCGTATTTTCGTTAGTTAGATTTGTCCTTTTGCCCGTTTTTATTGCTTTATCATGTACACACGCATGCGCATTCTATCCATCGAATGGGAAAAAATAACCAAGTTAAAAATTCTACTATTTCCTAGCGCGCAAACAACACGGTTATATGAAAATCGGTTGTAAAAAAAATTCTACGACGTTATTTTTTAATAGAAAAACGTGGTGGGTAAATACGGTGAAAGGATTAGCTTGAAAATGTAATTGATAAATGGTAAATATAGATTGGAAAATTTTTTTTATTTTCTCTCTCGGATTTGCTTTCGCTTTTGTTTGCAAGCTGGGACTACTTTTCGAGGGGAAACTCTTTTTTTCCTAAGAAATGCACTAGCAGTGTATCACCGTGTAACGAGGTATCGACGAAGGGATAAAAGGGGCCAGTACCCTTAATCACCCGCACGTTAAATAACTCGACGCGAGGAATTAAAAGTACTTCGGTAAAATACTCGTTTTACGAGAGTTGTTTTCGCGGACCAACGGAAATTTATGCTCCAACTTTCTTATTGCATATCTAAAGAACGATTTAACGCGTTAAATCGTTTTAATTTAATTTATGTCCGTCTCTACAACATTTCTCGTCGCGTAGAGCGACGACGATTCTTTTGAAGTGCACAACGGAAACGAAAATGAAAGATAGTCGCCAGTTTTACTGCAATCGATTCTTTCGTTTCCCTGTGAATTATTTTTTTTAAACGCTTCGATCTTTATCTTTCGTGCGTTTAATGGCACGTTGAAAGAAAGAAAGAAAAAAACTTTCGCAACTTGGAATCGAAAATAAAAATGGAAATCGTCATTATACGGTAGGTCGTAAAAGATGCATCGATTGTGAAAATTATTCCACGCACGAGTTACGAGATATCTTATCGATATCTCTCGTTGTATAATTATTCATAAATGTAATCTCACTTCGTTCGAAAAAAAAAAAAAGGAGGGGAAGGGAAGAATGAAATGCAATCGCGTTTAACCTATATAAATTCTAGAAGAAAGGAATAATAATACATCAGTGTAATGTATTCAATAGGAGAATGCATAATTTAAAATGTTTCCAAGAAAACGGAGACCTCTCGAAACGAAACGCGAGAATTTTTTCAAAATCATTTACTTTGCCGCGTATCAATTTAACACGAACGAATATATGTCGAACATTGGCTAAAAAAAAAAAAAAAAAAGAAAATTCTCCCGATGTAAAATTAACGAGCGCATCCATAATAAATAAAACGTTAAAACGCAAACAGAGCAATTCCATATTTATTGAAAAATTCATAATCCCGTGTTTAACCCGTGTTGGGAAAAAAAAAAATCGAGAAAGCGTTTTTTTTTGTCGCTTGTGGTGCTCGATCGTCGAGCGTAAATGCGATATAACACGTGAAAATAGAGGAGAATTCTAGTTGGTATATCTGCGAGCGTGTGTGGATATATATCTGTGGACGATTAATTCTTTTTTTTATTTAGCATACTCCGTCGAGTACCATAGACGACGAAAAATTCGATTTTTCAAGGAGGATCGATTATTTTTTTTTTCTTTCTTTTTTTTTCTTTTTTTTCTTTTTTTTTTTTGATTTTTTTTCATTTGGTTCCTCCCGCTCGAGAATACTTGTCGAGATAGGTTCTTTGATACTAGAATAGAAGTGACGGACGAGCTAAACGGACGAGTGAAAAATAGAAAAATTCGTTATTAAATTTCGCGGTTAAATCGTGGCTTCAATACACCTCGATCGATCGAGTGGTATGCACGCTTCAATAAAGGGATTGGCGAAATGTGAATTCGTTGAAATTACATTCTGTGAATTTTCGGATTTATGGTTCGAAACTTTTTTTTTTTACCAGATATATGTAACTTTTTTTTTTTGCCTTTCTCTTTTTCTTTTTTTTTTTTCTTATTTCATGTGTATTCATTTCAAATGTATTCAAAATAAAAATATCTATCGATAGTTCTTTCGAAGTTCGTTTCAAGAGATTATTATAAAAGATATAAAAATGGTTATAAACGTTGTGATAAATCGTTCGCTTTTATTTTCTATTAAAACGTAAAACTTCCTTTCTTTTGTTAATTTAAGGAATTTTAAAGTAATAATTATTTTATTAATTCTGTTACATAATTTAACATCATACGAGATACATGATATCATACTTGGATATCACACGAGATTATCTTCCTGATATCTCCCTAAATATTATTACAAACACTCTGTGAAATACACATAATGCATCATACGTTATATTGAATAGACATTCCTGTAATAACATTGTTCGAACGTGTTAAAATCAACGTCCATTAGGATTGGCTTTTAATCCTATTGTAAACCGAATCGCCTTAATAACACCGGTTCTCCTTTAATTCCCTTAATTATATAATTCCCGCCGACACTTTGAGGCCGCCCTTTATTTTAAAATAAATTTCGGGGAAAGAAGATGTACAAAATGAAGAAAATGAAAAAAAATCATTTCGTTCTCCAAGAAGGGAAAGAAGGAGTTAATGAATTATTCCCTTGAGAATTTTAACCGACAAATTAAATTTACCTACCTTTGTAGCAACGATCGTGAAAGCACGTACGTAGCACATACGTAGGCATTGAAAAATCAATGAGCAACGAAGGTTCAAAGAGGACGAAACACGACGAGCGATCGTACGAGAATCGAATTGGTTGACACTCCTTTGCAGCGAGCTACAGGTAAACAGACATATCAACCCTTCAACTTGTGTTCATCATCCCCTCTAGACCGTTTCATCAGACTTAACCCCTTTCCTTTGCTAATTACGCCAGTCCAAGTCTTTTTCAGAACTCGAGGAATTAAAGGTTAAAGAACACAATTAGGACACAACCTTGCCCAGCGATCCTCGATTTAAAATTCCACCTTTAATCCTCCTCCGTTTTTCGAGTCCCGGTTAAAGGGCTTCTTTAAAACGTTCCACTGTTCCGTGTCCACTCCATTCTAATTTTCCTCGATCTTTTTCTTCCCATTTTTTTTTTTGTCTCGATATTTACATGCTCTTAATACAGTTAATAGATTCTTGATCAGATTCTTGATGACTTTTTGCAAAGCAAATCTCCATCCAATAATAATAAACGAATACTATTTAATACTTGAATACTTCATTTATTTCTATTTTTCCATATAGAAAATAATTACACGAAATCCCAATCGAATTCGATTAAAAATTCATCCGAATGCATAAACAGAAGAATTTTCTACTATATACGAATAGTTTTTATTTAAAACTCGAGAATTCTTCGAGAACCACGTCCTCAATACGTTAAATAAACAGAATTTCTTGAAGCAACGTGATTCCACCACCCCTCCAAGATAACCCCTTCCTCCAACAACGCACCGGTGCACCAGCATCGATTTTCAATTTGCCTTCCCAACTCCCCCTCCCCTTCCTAAAACTGTCCCATCTGTAGTTGGGAAACTTCGTCACCTCGGTTTCTCGCATTCCACCCTTAACAACCGATCCGTGATCGATCGTCTTTGTTCACACGGGCGTGCACTCGGAGAGGAGGCCGCTAAGTAGACATATTAAACGGAACGGTGCTTGGCTGTCAACTCTCTCTCTCCCTCTCTCTCTCGATTCTAGCTTCCTATCGCTGTGCTAATTGTACGCCGGACTACACAAGCTGTGTTGTTCTATCGGGAGCGGAGGCAGAAAGGATTAAGGCGCCGCGAGATTCTCCTCCTCCTCCTCCTCCTGCTGCTGCTGCTGTTCCATGATTGCACGCCTCTCACGAGAACTATCCCAGGGGTCGCCGATGCGATCACTGTACACGTAAGCACGTGACCGCATCGGGCCATGCAATTAACGTGAACCGCGCCACCTGGTATTAAACGCGATAAATATCGATACGAGAGGGTTAGGTCGCCATGGAACAGGACCATCTGACCCTAGTTTAGTCGAAGAATCGAATTCTGCGTGATGATTTTTGAGAGAGAATTGGGAAGAGAGGGAAAGAGAGGTTTAATCAGTTGCGATAAGAAGTTATTTCGGAGAGATTATTTTCTTTAAAGAAGAGGTGAAGATCGAAGTAGTAATGGTTGAAAAAAGTTTGGAGAATATCGAGTAATGGAGGCGAATTATAAAGTTTGGAAAGTTTTGAAAGGGAATTTTAATCATTATTTAAGGATATTTGCTCTTGTAATTAATTATTATTTATTTTTTTGTAAAGGCTATTTGACGAAGGCTATTTTTGTAAGATAATTTAAGTTCTGTTGGTTTGTTTGTAAAATTTTTTTTATCTATTTCAATTGGAATAGGTTTGCTATCCTATAAATTCTATCGAATTTTGTCATTAAGTAGTTTGTTTATTTTAGTCCTTTCGCGTCAACAAATGGATAAAAATACACGTGAACCTCAAATCATAAACGTAATAAATCTTTTTAACGTTCTCTCGATAAATAGAGTGAAATAAATTGTGGATTGTTCGTCATTTTTTAAAATGATGTGCATACGATTCAAGGGAGCAAACGTATACAATAAAAAAAAAAGCAATATTCTATAGATCATAAGGCACAACTTCAATTGAATGCTTGAAAATACGAAGGAAGAAGAAGAAAAAAAGGAAAAGAAGAAATACACGTAGGGGAAAAAAATCTTATTGAATATTTTCGCTCTCTTCTTTTCTTGATAAACGAAAGATTTTTCATTCTGAATTCCTCGTGAGTTACATACGCGGAAGATATATCGAAAAATTTGAGAAACAAAACGGTTTATTTTTGGAAAAACGAGGCAAAAATTTATCAATTAATTTGAGATGAAGGATATCGCGCGAGAGTTGAAATTTATCCACGTAAACGTGTCATATGTTTCGTTTTGTCGTGTTTAAAATTTCAGTTACTATTTACATCCTCCGTCAATTTTCATTCCATCGTGATGGACGTCGACCAATCGAAACAACGATTTACAACATTCCAATAATCGAGCGGGGAAAAAATATCGGGGAACATTTTTCCACTTTATTTTCATTCGGTCTACTATTTAATAACAAATATATCTCGTAGTGTGACGTGTATTTAACAGAGTTAAAGAAAATTCGGGCGAAATGACTGTTATTAAATTGAATATCCTATTATTTTTTCTCTCTCGAAAAAAAAAAATTGTTCGTGAAAGTCCAAAAAAAAAAAAAAATAAAATAAAATAAAATTAACAAAAATTCCTCGTTCCAATACGTTCGAAAAATGGTTAAAAAAACCTAACCCTCCCCATTCCGTTACCCGACTAATTACACCGTGAAAAGAACCTTTCACATCCCATTTACGAGTTTCGTTAAGTAATCATAGGATTGTATCGTCGATTCGA
Source organism: Apis mellifera (assembly GCF_003254395.2). Lineage (NCBI taxonomy): Eukaryota > Metazoa > Arthropoda > Insecta > Hymenoptera > Apidae > Apis > Apis mellifera. Next base: position 10,668,992 of record NC_037643.1, on the reverse strand, counting down.
TGAAAAAGTGAAGCGAAGCAACGATCTGTGTACGTGTCGGTGTGCGTGTAAAATCAATAGCTCGAAGCAGAATTTGCGAGAGGTAAATGTTTCTTTTTAAACCTTCCCTAAAAGCGGTATAATTACCTTGTCGAATAATAGATTCGTTTCTCGAGGGTTTGTAGCTGCCGAGCCGTTGTTCAGTTTATCGGCGGCTGATCATCACCTTAGGGGAGTCGTATCGTTTCAACCTTCATCAATCCTTCTCGCCCTTTCTCGCCCCGCTCTTTTCTCCCCGCTCTTTGATTAAGTATTTCAAAGAGGAAAGGGGGGATGGCGGGGAGTCAAGAATTGGCTCGCGATCCCGCCCGGGAAAGTGAATTCAAAATCAGCCCGGTGGATTGGGCGTGGAACAAGTACGCGAGTCTCGGGCCTCGCCGCAGCTTCAATCTGCTTCGTGCTGATCGAGCTAGCTAGGAGTTAAAATAGACGGAGAAATTGGCTGATTTTCTTCCCTCGATGCGCGTGTATCCGGCGAACGTAGAAAGTTTTTGAAATTCCTGATTTTGAATCTGGAACGTAATGTGATTTCAAAAGGAATTTCGATTCTATTTACGCAGAATTTATCGTATGCGTAATTCGAATGATTGAATTTGACGTAGTAGGCATAGTAGAATTTAAATAAATATTTATATCTTTTTAACTCTCATGTCACAGGTTATATTCTTTTCTATTTGGATTTACTCGGTGTGAAATTAAAAGTTTGTTACCTTGTCGTTGAAAAAACTTACAAATTTATTGTTTGGCATAGTTTTTTTTATTAATATTCCAAACTTAGAACTCAATTACCAAAAAAATTATTAAAAATCAGAAATCGAATCGAAAATTTTGGTATAAAGATTAAGTATAAAACGAATACTATACTTTCGATATTTTGTGTCTTTTTTTTTTTCTTACATGCATTGTACATTTTGTAAATTTTTATTCCGCTACTTAAATATTCTCATTTCTCTACTTCGAAGTGATTATCTAAATCCAATTCGATTCTTTTTTTAATCATATCCCGGAAAAAATGGCGAAGATGGAAACGAATAAGAGGAGGAAATATGGATATATCGATCGATTTCATCTATCCAGACCCGTGTTACGCGTCTGGAGAGAAAGTAATATAGAGGGCGGGCCTCGATAAACGGTTTTAATATTCGAAAGGGACACGAACGATAAAACACAACGCACGATATTTACGCGGGTGGATCTCTCCAGGAATCATTCGCGACGAAACATTCCCCATTGAATAGGATGAAATTCCTTTTTTTTCTTTTTTTTTTTTTTTCCTTCCTTCCTTTTTGTTTTTTTTTTTTACTTCCAGTGAATTTCAATCGATACTCGCTACGCCGCCAGTTATTTGCTTCAGGCACGGTTCTCTACATTCGAGTGGCACGCATATAAAAGAGACTAGGCGAAATGAAACAGAAATTCGTGTACGAGCTCGAGGTGTATTTAGTCGTTCGTGTTAATTCTTTTTTCAGTCAGTGTGGCGAAATAATTCGATTGAATGTTGAAATAAAAAAAAATAACGCGTTTAAATTTCCTTTTCGACGTTAGAACTATTGCGATTGATATTTGTTACAATTCTTTTATTTATTTCTTATCTTTTCTCTCTCTCTCTCTCTCTCTCTTAATGCGAATAAATGCGAAAGAGAGAAAGAATAATTAATAATATAATAATATGTTCGTCGATGACAAAGTTGTCGAAGGTAAATAACGCGTAACGAGGTACAACTGAATTCCATTAGCCAGTCGACTTATCCCCGGCTCGTCGATGTACCAACATCTATACTCGAGCTATAACTCAATTATTACACTAAGATCTCTACGCCAGTCGAGTGTTAAACGTACTCAGACGTACAGACAACGCGGAGACGCCGCGATAAGGTGCTACCGTAACACAACTTTACGAGCTAATCATACTCGAACCAATTGATTACTCAACGTAGCATGAAACATGCGAACGTGGCTGCCAGCTTCGACGGGGTGGGGATTAATGGTATCCTATAAATCTGGATTTAACGAGGCGAAGGTCAAGGGGTAGGCGAGAAAAAGAATGGCCTTTCGATTAAAGGTGAATGGCTTCTTTAAAAAGAAAAAAAAAAAAATCATTCTCCGTTTACATTCCATTTCTATTTATAAGAAAGAGAGTGATTTTAGAATAATGTAATTGAATTGAAGGAGAAGATTCTATAAGAAGATTCTATTTTTATTTCAATCTATGGAAAATAAAAAAGTAATTCCTTGATTGAATTATGATATTTCTTGTTACGAGTTGAGAAATGAATAATGTGGATAAACAAAAGTATAAATAAAATTAGAATTTTTTAAAAATTTTCGTACAATCGCGTATCGACGAAGAGAATTTCTCTTTTAAATAAACGTAACATACGATATTATTGTTGTTAAATAAAAAAAAAATTTTTTTTTTCCCTTCAAAAATACATACATTGGAACAAAGCAGATATTTCATTTTCACCAACGATTAATATGTCATAAACATGGATCCAGGATCCAGGATAAAAAATAAATAAACCCGCACATGTTGCGCGGGAAATTGAATCAGAATTATGAACTATGAATTTGCATGAATATTTTTCTCATTTTTCTTTTCTTCTTTTTTTTTTTTTTTCCAAATTTATATACGCAAAAAACGCTGCCACCATTTTGCATAACTGCTATCACTGGGGGGATCTTGTTTAATTTACAGGACACGCAGTTATTGTATCGAAGCTTATCGAACATATTCCACGTCCCAATCTATGCGACGTCAAAACAACGGAAATCACGCGACGCGATATTATTTCAAAGCCCGGCTTAAACGATAAACGATTATCCGCGAAAATATTCCGCGTATTCAAATAATTCTATTTCTCTATTCGCCCCTCCCCCTCTTATTTATCGATCCAAAGCTTATTATCATTTCATCGATCCCCTCCGTCCGTTGAATTACGTTTACACGAAATTCGGAAATTACCCTCGAGCGACAACAACGAACAACGAAAAGGAATAGCGCGATTTTTTCTCATGAAACAATTATATCTACACCTGTCATTCATCGTGGAGGCAACAATTTTCCCAATATCGCAGGCTACGATTCACGTAGCATTTGCGCGGCAAATGTTGATTGTCATTGCACGCTGGAAATCGCGGAATGATTGCAAGTGAAGCAACGACACCGGGCGAAACGCGCGTGTAAATTGTATTAAATATCGATTAGGTGATCGAGTTTCGCGCGTCGATACATCGATGGTGGATGGAAGAACCATCTTCTCCCGACATTTGACATTCCGCGACACACCCTTTCATCCGACCACGCCGAAACCGATTATCGTTAATCGTTTAAAAAGGTTAGAAGAAGGTCCTCCAATAATATTTTCAACCGAATATTAATCGAAATGTAAAAATAATTAGATCGACGATATACGTTGTGTAATTTATGTGCACATCGATAATAGGGTTAAACTGCGAGATATAATTGGTCGCTACAAGTTCGAAAAGTTATTCATTGTCGATTTAATTGAATTCCTCTTCGTCTCCATCATCGGTCTCTCGCCTCTTTAAGCGGTTCCCATCTCACGGCCGCAGGGCGACCTTGTTTCGCGGTGACTCATTTTTTCGAGACGATTCAATCGAGACAACGGGCGACCCCGCCCGCCATGGCCATCGAGCCGTGCACTCGATGATAAAAACGAATCGAGAAGTTACGAGGGGAGAGAAGCGATAAAGTTTCGGAAGAAAAGTATTTTCCCTTTTTTTTTTTTCCAAGAGAAGAGAACGATGGATAGATATTCGAGTATGATGATAATCTTTCTACCGAGTGGCAGGATAAAAATGGCGCGCCCCTCTTGTAATAAATATCGCTTTCCAATCGCGAATTCGATTCTCATGGATGCGTGTCGAGTTTTGTTCGCGAGACGGCGAGGATCTGTGCGAGCCCGGGGTGTAATCCTCGACGCGTGGAATCAAACATCGACGGGGTCGGAAACGTTTAGAGCCACTTTTTATTCTCATCTCCGTGCACGCCACGGCGAATCGATCGGGGAGGGAAAAAATGAGAAAAAGATTCGTCAAGTTTGCATTTGCTCGTTCGATGAGGGAAGCAGGGGTTCCTCCGAGAGACGTGTTTGGCAAATGGTTTAAACGAAAAATTACTAGAGTAAAACTTTTTTATTTGCAAAATTATTAATAGAATAGAATTAAAATTAAGAGAATGTATGGATAATAAATAAATATATATTTCTAGAATACGTAAATTCTAATGAATATAATTTTTAAAACGATATAAAAATAATTATCATAAATTCGTTCTCCCTCCTTAACTTAAATCTCATTATTCTTCGCTTCACAATTATCGAGAACGTATATATTTTCGCGAAAAGAAGAAAAAGAGAAAAAAAAAAAACTCTCGAATCTCCTTTTTCAATAACGAATCCGAAAGTATCTCGATGAACTTTTTAATTGGGTCAAAACACTTTCGAACATTTATCTCGACTACCATCCTTATTAACGGGGGAGACAAAATATCTCTTTCTCCCCCTCCCCAGTAGAAACCCAATCGAAACAGCGACGCGTGAAAATCGTCGGAACGGTGGGAAATTTGCGATACGGTTCGAAAACGGAAGCTTTCTAAGCGGATGACCCACATACCGGGGGTGCACAACTATTTCACCCGGATCGATCGGTTAAACGGTGGCGAAAGGGTGGCGCGGTTGCACGCGTGTACCACGCGTATCGGCCACGTTTGTATAAAGCCTAGTATTCGTCCATCCTCCCCCTCGACACCGATACCCGAACACCGTGATTGCCAAACTGCGGATCGCGCCAATAAAACCGTCCCATTGTCGGGGAGATCCGCCACCCCACGTTTTTGCCACGTAATGGAGACGTTGTTGGCGGGGAAGAGAAACGAAGAACAACCAAGTGAAATTCGTAAAATGTGTGTTTTGTGCGTTTGAAAATCCTCTCCAGCTTTCGTCTTCTTGATATACCTCTTATAATTGTAAGTCATGTGACTTGTGTTATTCCTGTGTAACGAAAAATCGAAATGGATCGGAATGGACGAAAGGAGAACGCGAAGAGGAGGGAGGGGAGTGCGTTTAATTTCTATTTCTGGGTTTCTTCGAGGATACGAGAGATGTTGATGAGGTGTTTATTGAAGGAGGGAGGATAATCTTCTTTTTAATAATTCGCGTTCGACTAGATGAAATTTTATATGATAATCATCCACGTCATTTTTTTCAATCCAACGTTATCAACGATTCCAGAGTAATGATTTCTGTTGTTTCGTCGGAAATATTTAATAACATTTCTTCCTTTTCTTTCTTTATTTCGTTTCCACCGAGGAGAGGAAATGATCGATTGTCTCGTTTCCTCGCGAAGATCAATAAGCTGGGGTTCACGAGAGGTTAAGACTTAACAATGCGTCATTAACATATTATGGGAGGGAAGGGGGGAGAGAGAAGGAGAGGATGAATTGGTCGAATACGTATAAAATTTTACGAGCCGTTCGCGACGGCACAAATTTTAAAACAGTTACTGAAAATTTGCATGTCCGTGCACGGATTTGTAGTGTGAAGCGGACGTAAGAGAACTATTATTCAAATCCAACCTATTTTCCCCCGCGTCACGAACGACCGCGGCGAATTAGAATCGTCGTCAATCGTGGTTTCGTGGAAAAAAGGCGGCCGTTTCAGGATCCGGTTTTTTTTTCCACGTCCCTTGTTTCGTATCCTTGTTAAAATCATTATCGTTTAAATGGGCGTGTAAAACGCGCGAGTCGCATTTGAAAACAAAATGGAAATGGAAACGTGGATTAAGCGATTATCTTTTAAATTTGTAATGTAAAGACAAAAATTAGGATTGGAATTTTTTCCTTTTTAAAATATAGTTAAGAAATATTTAATTGATGATCGAATCGGATATTTTTATATCGAAAACTTTTCTTTTTTTTGGAAAAAATTTATTCGGGTTGTATAATTATTTTAATTGAAAAGATATAAGATAAAAACGAAGTATGAGAATAATACTGATCCGTTTTAATTTGCAACATTTTTCCTTTTTAAAATATAGTTAAGAAATATTTAATTGATGATCGAATCGGATATTTTTATATCGAAAACTTTTCTTTTTTTTGGAAAAAATTTATTCGGATTGTATAATTATTTTAATTGAAAAGATATAAGATAAAAATGAAGTATAAATGAGAATAATACTGATCCGTTTCAATTTGCAACATTATATGTTAAATCGTCACCGCTTCGAAGCTTAATAAACGCGTTAAAAATTCAAGCGAGGGGGGAAAAAAAAGGAAAAAGAATCCAAATTTATCCTGTTCGAACGAAAAGCGGAAAAAGTTTCGATTAAAAATTCATTAAATTCGGCGAATCGCGAAAATTAGAATCGAACAGTTTTCGAAACGACAATTGAAACCGCTTTTGAAAACGTGCTCGTATTATTCCACCCTTTTCAAACGATTCTCGTATTATTCCATCGGATCGTGGTTATTTTCCGCATGAAAAATTGACCAATCCTTTCGCAAATTGATCCTTTTTACAAGCATCTGTTCCATGCTTAACGAATACCGCACAATTTAACAGGCTGTTATGCCATTACATTTGCCACGCGTGTACCGTGCGGTTTATCGGGGAAAAAAGTGTGCTCGACTGGAGGGCAATCGAGAGTAGTTGGTCAGTCGGTACTAAATGAGCTTTTCTGTACTCAAAGCTCTTAATTTGGCCACGTGAATGCGGGCCTGTGTATACCCGTTCACCTCTCTCCTCGATGGAACAGCATGCATGGTTTAATTATGCACGAGACCGACGATATTCAAATTTTCCTTTCAGATTTTTCACGTGGTATATAAAAAATTCTCTATCCGCGATTTCTCGTGTGGATCAAACGACTTTTTGACTCTTGTCGGGACGAGAAATATTCTTTGTTTTTTCTTTCTTTCTTTCTTTCTTCTTTTTTTTTTTTTTTTTTTTAAATGCCGTTCAGTCAATACTATAATCTATAATCGCCTTTATCGGGGAGGGTATCTTTCTTGTGTGAGTTTCGAACGAGTTTTGATATTTTTTTTAGTACAGAATCGAAAGTTTCTCCGTTTATAAAGAGATTACAAGTTGTTGACTTTTATTTTGCGGAGATAAATAGAGATTTGAATAGAATTGAAAATAATATAAATGATATAATATAAATGATTTTTTATTTCATGATTGTTAAGAGAATTTTTATTAAACAGCGATCTGGTTAACGTTCATTTATTTTTATTTCGGTTAATTTACTTCAGTTAAAATCAAGCGATTATACAGGTTCATGAATATAAAAGATGTAGCTACATTTGGTACTTTTGATCAATGAAAATTGTTAAATCAATATTTTTTTCCCCTCGAAATTACTCTAATAACACCGATCTTAATAATGTGAAACGATATTAAGACACGAAATACATTAAGATACTCTCAAGCTTGTTCTTTTAAATTAAAGTTTTTCTTCTTTTATTTGCTTTTATAAAATTTACATATTGCAAATAAGATTTACATATTGTATACGAATAAAAATTTTATACAATTTTCGAGATTTTATTAATTCAAAATTCATTTAGAACTATTAAAAATTTTTAACCTTTCTTTTCGTCTCAATTTACATGCACGATTAATTTTATTATCAACTCTAAAAAATATCTTCGATCATAAAATTTCATTACATCCATTCTTGAAATCGAAATTTCATTCAATGAAATATTTTTAAATCTTATCTCTCGCAAAATATTTATTAAATATTGAAACTTTGTCCTTGTTTCTTTTTTAAAGAGGAAAGAGTTCAATTTTCGTGAACTAACATTTTTCATAAATTCAATTTTTCAATTTATTACATCCTCGCTCTTATTTATTATTACTCTACGACATTTTTAATCCCCTAAGTGGATTAGTTTCATAATTACAACGTTAATACAATCAAAACGAATACGAAGATAAATTTAAATCTATCTCCGTGCATCATTACTCATACCTTTGCTCGATTTCAACGATTAAAAATAAATAATCTCGAACAAAATGTCGCGGAAAAAATCGGGTCAGAAACATCGGGAAATAAAATTTCCTCTAGAGAACTTTCGGAATCATATCTGACAAATTTTTAACGCCATTAAAATTATTCCAATATTACCGGGCAAACGTTGCAAAAGTTTTTTCCCCCGATTTACCGCAGACCGCAAATAAAAATCGGGATGGTCGAAAGAGGCGTAGAAAAATCGTGCATCTACGTACAACTTTCGTCACGCACGTGTCTGTATATGTGTGTCTGATATTCCCCTGAATAAAAATCTAAATGGGTCACGGTAGAAAATGGTTACGAACGTACTCGACCGATTGCTCTTTCCAGGTTACGAAATTCGCGATGGCGAGGGGTTGATCGCACGAGGGTTGTACCGACGAATGGGGTTGACCGCGCGCAAGAGGGTAAGAATCAAAGCGAATTAAGCGCCGGTATCCGATTGACACTCTGCCCCTGTAAATTGTCCGTCCCTTTCCAATAATGATGAACCCGAACTAGCGATGGGTTTAAGCGGATTTATGTTGCGCAACATCGTTCCAGTAAAATTTGCCTCGGTTAAATTTACGCTTTTCCACTTTTTCTCATCTTTCTCTCGTTCTTATTCCTAATTTAAAAAGAAAGATAAATATACACAGCAGAAGAGAAAAGAGATTTGAAAATTTGTGTAATTATCTCTATGAAAAAGGAGTATAATAATAACTTCCTTCGTTTTATCGAAATTCAAAACTTTCCTCCACTTGTTTATTAAAGGAATTCCTCTTTCGAAAAAATTCGATTTTTAAAAAATTCTTCCCTTTCCTTTTATCGAAATTCAAAACTTTCCTCCACTTGTTTATTAAACCGATTAAAGGAATTCCTCTTTCGAGAAGATTCGATTTTTAAAAAATTCTTCCACACTTTATTATTATCGAAATTCAAAACTTTCCTCCACTTGTTTATTAAAGCGATTAAAGGAATTTTTCTTTCGAAAAGATTCGATTTTTAAAAAATTCTTCCCTTTCCTTTTATCGAAATTCAAAACTTTCCTCCACTTGTTTATTAAACCGATTAAAGGAATTCCTCTTTCGAGAAGATTCGATTTTTAAAAAATTCTTCCACACTTTATTATTATCGAAATTCAAAACTTTCCTCCACTTGTTTATTAAAGCGATTAAAGGAATTTTTCTTTCGAAAAGATTCGATTTTTAAAAAATTCTTCCCTTTCTACGCTTTATTATTATCGAAATTCAAAACTTTCCTCTACTTGTTTATTAAAGGAATTCCTCTTTCGAAAAGATTCGATTTTTAAAAAATTCTTCCCTTTCCTTTTATCGAAATTCAAAACTTTCCTGCACTTGTTTATTAAACCGATTAAAGGAATTCCTCTTTCGAGAAGATTCGATTTTTAAAAAATTCTTCCCCTCTCCCACACACGTGTCCACGCGTGTAGGAATGTGCTTAAGCATTCAATCCGAGTATCTTACAAACTCGTCCAATTGGGCGCAACTATTCCTCACAACTATTAATCCAATTCCACGAAACGAACCTTTCGCATTATATTAGATTTCACTCGCTACATCGCGAGTACATATTGAACTTGGAACTCCCCCTCCCCCCTATCTCGCTCGCTATCAATCCGGGCTACTGTTCAATCCTCCGAAACTCTCCGAGCTTCAAAGGAAACTCTCACCGACCGGATCGCGCGTGTGCAGTCACCGCTTACACGTATCGCGGCGTGTTAATTCTCGACGATCGAGCAGCAATCGTGGCGGAACTTGTTTTCCCTCATTTCTAATTACGATCAACCGGCGAGAGGAAGCAATTGTCGTTAACAGCTGTTCGAACAAGCTGTTCTTTTTTTTTTTCCTTCTCCTTTTTTTTCCCTCCTCCGTGTTTTATTTCGCGCACGAGAGAGAGAGAGGGGCATCGAGGGAGGCAATAAAATGGCGCGACCGTCGTCGATATCGGCCACGTTTCCGTTTTGGGGAAGGGGGCGATAGAGCGTGAAACCGGAAGGAAGGAAGGGGATCCGCCGATACGTGAAAGCACAGATGGATAAACCGCGGATCCATCGTGTAAATCACGATCCATTAGGGCGCGCGTATCGGGTATCCACGCGACTACGACGCCATATTGCTTTGGGAAATTAAAGATCTGCTCGATCTGCTGTGTACGAATTGTGTGGGCGCGCGTGTATATGCGGATCCGGACGCATATATAGACGGAGAGGAATTTTGATCCCGGTTGATTTATTCGCAAATATAGCTCGAAAAGTTACGAACGTGTTGGGCGGGTAATTGGTTTTTCTGCCGGGGTTTTATTATTTTCCGTGTGTTGGAACACACGCGTGTATTCGGTATATAGGTAAATGATTCCCTAATGCCGAGGGCAAATATTGGAAAGATTAAAGGGTGTTGAATTTTCGGTGAATCGAGTTTTCGGCGAAAACTCGTTTTTTTTTTGTCGAGGTGTAAAGTCAACTTTCAAAATCTAAAATCTTCACTTCTATCAATCGAATTCAAAAATCGAACTTGCCGATTAATATTATTAAAAATTCGTATTCCATTATCTGTTATCTCTTCTGCGAGATTTCTTATCCATCTTGATCAAAAATTTCAATCTATTCTTCGGTAGACCCTTACGCAACGTTTATAAATTTCAAGAAACTGTCCTTCAAGAATGCCGCTTATCCGGTTTAATTTGACCGTTTCGGGTCACGCAAGATCGGGGATGTACAGGTTACGAAACGATTTCCTCTCCCCGTGGAATTTTCCTCCGCTGGATATTCAGATATGAGCGCACACCGTACGTACGGTTTTCCTACGAATTCTCTCGGCTGTCGGATCTTAGACGAGCCGTTTCGCAAATTTGAAGTGACACGGTTTCATACGTAACATAACTGAGCCGAATATCTTCGCAACGTGAATCGTCTAAGCGTACACGTGAAAATACCGAATCTGTTTAATATATATATATATATATATATATATATATATATATATATATATATAGTATATACACATATTATAGAGGATATTATTCGGTGGTATTTGATAACGTAATGGTATGGACAAGCCGATTCGATACACGCAATTCGAGCTATGAAATCTGTTCGTCGAATGGGGGCAGCGACGCACGATCTTTGATAAAATAACATTTGGACGAGATTCTGAGATTCGTGTCGAAAATGACCAATTTTCGTCCGCAAATTTATTGATTTAGATAAGAAAAGGAACCAATCTTTCTGTAATATAACGATTTTTATCGATAATGATCGATGATAAAGAAAGAGATTGGAAGATTTAATTTCCTCTTCTTTTCCTGCAGAAAGAGATGAACATCGATAAGGGTTGTTTCTCTCGTGAAATTGTTGAATTAACGCGGTTTGATGGCTTCTCTGTTAAAAGTGAAACAGTCCTTTTTTTTTATTATGATCGAGAGTGATTGATAATGTTTCGTGTTCAATTTAAACAGAGTGTACGAGATTTGCATTGCAAATAATTTATAAGTGGAAAAAATTATAACTGCAAACTTTCTGTAATTCTATGTATATAAGTAAGAACGGTTATTTGCATACACGATCAATTTTCTTACGATAACATTGCATAAATAGTATCAAAATATGTGCATAAATTGGAGGAAAAATTAATAATGATACGTGTCAACTTTTTATAGATTCGACATATTGCATTATTTAAAAAAAAAAAAAAAAGAAAAGAAAAAAACTTGATTTGAAAATCACTGTATTTATATTTTATCGTTTGTATCTTGCTCGCAATGTCGTTAAATTTTATCGAGAAGTAAAATTTATTTATGATAATTTTTATATCCATACCTTTCAATCGAACGAAAAAATTGTAATCACAGTGTTCCTTCTCCATTCACAATTACGCACAAAACAATTTAACCGCATTGAAGATTGAGGAGAAAATTATATATTTATTTAATAGAAAGTACACGTTACACGTTTAAAAATACGTTTATGCTCTCTGAAAGGGAATTATACATATACGTAGAATTTCCTGTTCCTCGTTGGGAAAAAAATGTAGCAATAAGAAAAGAGTTCTAGGAAAAGTAAATCGTAGAACTGGTTCATACGGCTATCAGAGTAATTTTATCCATCCTCGAAAGAGCGAGCTTGATAACACAACTTGATAAGTCTAAATTTAATAACTAGCTGAACCGTTAAACTTTTTTTCTGCTGTGCAAGAAAGCACGGAAATTTATAATTTCGCCAATTTTTTCCACGAGCTTGCAAAATTTTATAAAACACGTTTATTATATTATACATTTGGCGCAAGTTTCGTCGTAATAATTCTTAGCAATAAAAATAACAACGCATGAAGAAATTTGAAAGGATGGAATTTTACGAGTTTATTCGCATGCCTGGATCGATGAAATTGTCTTGTAGGATGATAGACATCAGGATGATAGAACAAGCCAATAAACATGGTCCCCTATCGTAATTAGGGTGGCCAGTTAAACAGAGAGTTCATCCCTAAATGTAAAGACGATATCTTGCCAATAAGACATCCAAGTCCTCGAATCTAATTGATTCGCTGATCATCCTCGTAACAAGGATCTACAACTTCAAATTCTGCAAATAAAAAACGTGCAGGGAATAAATCTTTTTTCAGATTGAAGCAATTAGAACCTATTAGAGAATAACCACCAAGACGGAACAATATTCGAACATGTTTCAAAGCGGATTAACAATTCCAGATTCAGAAAATTAAAAAGAGGAGGAAAAAGAAATCTTTTCCATTCGCTCATTTGTAGGCATATAAGATAAAAGTGCCAGCCATTTTCATCTCGAGATAAAAATAAAAATTCTTCACCGATGAAATCACATGCGAAATCGCGTTCACTGAAAAACATGGCTCGTTTTCAGCTGGGTTGATTCATCTCGTTAAATGATGAACGTTCGTTATCTCGGAGTTAGCAATTGAACAAACGAGCTTACCCCACTCCCTCCTCTCTCTCTCTCTCTCGGTGGAGGAGGAGGGAAGCCGATTAAAAAATAAATGAGAGCGTGAGGCAAATTAAAAGAGGGGTGGAGAGGAGGGGAGAGAGAGAAGAAAATCGCTATCGCATCGATAGCGATGAATAAGCAAACACAACAATAAACGCGATGAAAAATGTCACCGGGAACCGGTGTATCGACTTTTCCCTCATTGAAAACAACTCGACGAACGAGAAAAATATCGCGAATGTCGCGAGAGATCGTGTAAATGAAAACAGGACGCGCGCCGTTTAACCGGTGGTGTAGGAGCTTTATAAATCTCATTCATATTTATGCCGTTTTGCCGTGATTATTTCGTAAACGCCTGGTGAAATTTTCAACGGAAAAAAAACGGGACCTTTATCTCCGGTCGTTCGTGATGTATCATCGATTCGGTAAATAATCATGAATTGGGTGAAAAATTTCCTAATCGCGAACTTATTTATACGAAGTTAATTCAATTATTCAATTTCTTGGAAAAATATATGGAAAAGTTTTAGAATTTTTACGAGATGACTTAACATTTTAATTGTCTGTAGATTAATCACGATTTATTTTCTGAATCGGTTGACAAATATTTAATCTGTGTAACATAGCGATATTAAACGAGATATGTATATTAACTACAAAAAAGGAATTATTAAACAGAATTTTATGAAGTAATATATATTCTTACGATTCGTAACACGAAATCTACGAAATGTAATGCAAGAAATTATATGTTGGTGTTGCATGTTTGATAAAGCAGAGGTGAAAAATGGAGATACGAAATTAGAACAGAAATTCTGTTATCGTTTTGCAATTATTTCAATTTAAACAATAGCCAATTACGAGAAATCGGGTAAATTGTATATTTAACTGAAAAACATGATTAATTTTATTATTGTCTTCCGTTATTTTCCAAGTGATTTAATAATTTCTCTAACGCGAAGATTTTTGTGATAAGGGGTTAAATAATTACTTCTGAATTGCATAAATCAGTAGATGCGATTGTAAGATTGAGATAATTTAATGAAAAAGAAATTCTAATAGAAACAGTGTGCATTGTATTATGAGATGAGAATTGCGATTAAATTTTATATCGTGGATAGAGCTATTATAGAGCAAAACAAAGTTAATAATGTTTCGTAGAGATTTCCCGATTCGAAGATAGCGATTGAGAAATTACCTCTGCGATTGGTCTGTCACTAAGCTGTTTAGAAGATTGTGATTTAGAAAAAAAAAAATGAAATGAAACATAAATAAAAATTGATCGAACGACTCTGTATTTTCGAATATTAATTTAAATCTTAAAAAAAATTTAGAATATCAAACCTCCATTACAAATTAAAATATCTCAATATTGCAAAAATTCCAGTTTAATTCTTTGTTTTCGATTAACAATAAATTTTTCACTATATCTGCTCTAATTTAAAACTCTATTCAAAACGAAATTTTTGTAAAAAGAAAATTTTTCAAAATTTTCAATCGTTTTAATCCTCACCGTCGATGTCGATGTCGGCCGCTTTGCAACACTCGTGGCGAGATTTAAACGAAAAAGTTCGGACGAGCGTAGCCGCGAATTTGTACATTAACAACAACAACCATTTATGGCTGCCGCAAAACGACACCTCGACGCGGAGACGGATTTGTTACGAGGGACAAATTAATGAGGCGATTATTGGAAGCGACGAATTTCAGCCGCTACCGTAACTCGGTGATCACGCGTCACGGTTAACTATTTTATCGTTGGTAAACCGACGATCGGTGACCGGTGAAACGCCATAATAGTTTCATTAAAACGTTCCATGTCGATGGGTTTGCGGCTTATTATCGGTCTTTAAATGCAGAAAAATAGGTTGAAATACGTGGACAGATTTATTCGACGCGAGAAGTTTGTCAAGTTTACTCGTTCAAGGCTAGTCATCGATACGTAAATTATCAAGGTTCTCGTTATTATTATCTATACAATTTTTTGTCACAATATTTATCAAAGAAAGAAATAAATTTTCAAGATAAAATATCGATCGTGTAATTTGTCTTGAATTCTATCAAAATTAGAAAAATTTTAAACCATTATAACTTCGAATAATTTCTGGCCTCTGAACGAAAGATCCTCAGAAGCGTGGGACTTTACTCTTTAAAACGCTTTTCGAATTATCTCGATACGATTTCTCGTTCCTGAGATATCGTCGTGTAAAGAAAAGAGTAATATTTAATCGTTTACCGTCTGCGTCTTTGTCGGATCTCTTGCATCCAGCGCTACACTGACCTAACCCAAACCCCAGACGAGTGACAGACGCGATTCCTGGAAGAATATAACGCGCGAACACAGGAAAAAAAATGTAGGTCATTGGATCCATTCATAATCTACGATAACTATGATACGTCCTTGTATCTTGGCAACTGATTAAGATGTAGAGACAACAAAACAAAAAGAGATCTCAATAGAATGCTTTCCTTTACTTTTTGAGTATGATTTTTCATTTCTTCTCGTCTTTTCTTTTTTACACGAAAAATTGAAGTTTTATTTATGACTTTGCGATGTAATAAAATTATCGATACTTTGCAAAAAAAAAAATTATATTTCGCAATATAATGCATAATGTATCTTGGCAACTGATTAAGATGTAGGGACAACAAAACAAAAAGAGATCTCAATAGCATGTTTTCCTTTACTTTTTGAATATGATTTTTCATTTCTTCATTTTTAATTTCTTCTCGCCCTTCCTCTCCTTTTTTTTTTACACGAAAAATTGAAGTTTTATTTACAACTTTGCGATGTAATAAAAATTATCGATACTTCAAAAAAAAAAAATTATATATTTCACAATATAATGCATCATGCGCATTTATACATCTCACATAATTTAGCATATGTTTTACATAATGTAATATTTTTTTATTTACTAGTTGAATAATTCATCATTCGTATAAATCCCTGGCATATCTATCCCTGGCCTGTAACCTGGCCTGCAAAATCGAATGTTAATTTCGTCTGCGAAATCCATAAGCAAAAACTAGATTCGTCGATGAGCTATGCAATGATGAACGAATGATCCGTGAAATTATTGCAAAACGCGCACGATAACAGCAACGATCTCTAATGAAATAAATGTGGCCAGTTATATGCATTTATGAAAATCGTTGATAAATGTTCACGAGTCATTGGCCTCGGTTTCGATTAAACCGTTTAAATTCGCAATGAGTTAGAGATTGATGACAATTTCTCATTACTTAACCCGTCCACCGTGCGCGGCTGAAAACCGACGTTTAAATTCTTCCCGCGTGGATTGCGCGAATTTATTGAAGTCTGGGTTTTTTATCGGCCGCGCTACCTCGTCGAACACGATTCCACACGATTTGACGCAATTACGTTGGGGACGCAGCGATTCGCGATGGAAACGCGGTGAAAATGAATATGGAAAAAGAGAAGGAGAAAGATCGATCGGGTGAAAAATTGACGAATCGATGAATTAATATTTTAATAATTATCTCGAAGACAATTTTTGACCGTGCTACGAAATCGATTTCGAACGGGTTATATTGAATCGTTTTCCAGGATTTTCATCAATCTCTTTTAAACAATTTCATTTTAAAAAATTTGTCGGATTTTTTTTTATAACCAAAAATATGTAATATCGTATAAACTGGCAAGTTGTTATTATTCAGTAGAATTTATTAGAATATCCTTTGCAATTTGAGGCTTGTAAGGTGAAAAGACGATCCAAGATAAATCGATAATACTAAATTAATTTCTCTACGCTATATTCTGATAGGTAAGTGATTAATCTATAGAATAATCGAGACATATACCTAACGTAATTATACTTGAGCAACGAGGTTACATTACGTAAACTACTTTCCGTTATATCAGTGATTAATCTATAAAGTTATCGATTGTGCACTTAATATAATTAGAAGCATCTCGAAAACGTTTAAAAGTGTTTAAGAACCTTGTCAAAAACCGAAATTGATTCTTCCCCTCGATAAGGAAATATTCATCATAAACCTTCCTTCCACGCTTCCTCCATCTCCACAATTTCCTTATTTCCACGCGTTATCCGTGTCTAAAATCGAAAAAAAAAATGAAACTCGTTCACCGTCTAACAAATTAATCTATATTCATCGATCTCGATTCCTCCTCCCATCTCCTTTTTTCTCCATTAAACCCGAGCACCAGCGAGTGGATGAAGTCGGATGCGTCTGGAGGTGTCGATTCGATCGCTCGAAAGGGTAAGGTTGCGAAGGGTAAAGGTGGGCTTGTTGGAGAATAGGCGAAGGATCCGCCTAGCCTCCGGATAAGCGTGATAAGGCTCGAAATGGACGTCTTTTCCCGAGGCCACACGCGAGCGATGGGGAGGCGATAAGCCATCCAAAGAGGTCGGCGGGGGTTGCACATGCACGGGGAAAGGAGGGAGGAAAGGATGATGGCGTGCTGCCTACCACGCGTACGCGAAGCTTGCGATATGGATTTTCACTCGAGACGAAAGAAGAGCATTCCCGTGCAACAATGCCAATGCGATCAACTGCTCTCGATGAACCTTGCTCCCGCGTGTTCGATGTGACGAAAGAAGAACTAGCCAGAACCAGGAGGTTAGCTAGCACGCCTATAAAGAGAGAAAAAAGGAGGAAAGAGAAAGAGAGAGAGACGTGGGTGGGGCTTGACGGAAGGAAGAAGAGGATGCGAGACGAGGCGAGCATGCTCTATCTCTCGGCTGACGTAGGCCAAGGAAGAACGGCCGGCTTTCAGCTGTATCGTTATCTGAGCGGCGATAACGATAGAATGGCCATTGCAGGGGTGGCTGTGCCGCAGCCGAGCGAGGTTGGCTGGATACACAAGTGGATATACCCGCTTCGATCCATCATTCACCCCGTTCGAGCTGCGCATCCCGACATGCAACCGCATGCAACAACCGCGCGCGTGCACACGGTCGAACGAAAGGAGATGCTGGAATCGAGCATAACATTCAGAGTCGAATGAACCGGGCGAGAGAATCTAGGAAGCTAGGTGTTTAGGTGTAGCAGCTTCATGATCCGTATATACGTATATGTACGTGCACGCTCTGAGCTCTGACCATGAGCCACCACCACTCCATTGGTTTGGCCACAAGGAAGAAGGCCAACCGGTCGGTCTTCCTTGGCCTTCTTCCTTCCCCTCCCGGGTAACGTCCGGCTCGTTTATCAAGCGCGTGATGAAGCTGTTGGGTTGAAGGCGCGAGGAAGAGCCACGGCATAAGCAAACCTTGTCTTATCTCGAATCGCAGCAACGTCTTGTTAGACTTGGCCCCTCTAGATTCCTAGATCCCCCCGCTCTCCGTCCCAACAATCCGCCTTCCATCCAACCTTCTCCTTATGCACTACCCTCTAAGCCGCCTTCTTTACTTCAATTTCCCGAGGAATGTATTTCCTCTCGAGGAAAAAATATTTCTCGAATCGAAGCTCTCTATCTGTGTAAATATTCAACAAAGGGTAGGTGTATATAACCGGTAGCTCTTCTTTTTCTTTTTTCCTTTTTTTTTTTCCCCCGTTGCGCCATCGACCGTGTCCTACGACACCGACAGCGGAAAAAGAAAATGGAACGTGAGTATTCGATAACGAGGCGGCCGGCCCAGTTTCCACTCCTCCTCCACGAGGAAAATCTACGTCCGCGTAGGCAGAGACGAATTTTTCCCCCGCATTTTCTTGACCCGGTTTTCACCCCGTATAAAACGGAAGGGATCAGACGCGACAAGTTTTCTACCCCGGCTCCTTTCTACCCGCAGTCCGGCGCATTTCGTTTCTTCTCTCTTTTTTCCCCGCTTTTTCCTTCCCCTTTTTTCCCTCCGCTTCGTTCTACGCTTGCATTTTTCTTCCCCTCTGCTTTTTCCTTCTCTTTCTTCATTACGTACATCCCTCGCGACCGCTACTGCACAGTAGCAGTAGCACTTGTTAACGGAGCTCTATGTGTGTGTGTGTGTGTGTGTGTGTGTGTGTGCGCGGGCGCGTACTGCAAGGTGTTCTTGGAATACAATTATGGTAGCTAATTGTGAGATATTTTAACTCGGGCATGAAACTTTTATGAGTTGCTTCTACTTTGCCGGAATGGATGTAATGTGACAAGGATGTAACGGAGCACGACGACGGTGTTGACGACTTCGCTGAGGTTAATCCGAGGTATGAAGGATTATATTTGGACGAGGTTGTACGAGACGGATCAAGGTAAGACGGTTATTAGAAAAAGTAGAAAAGAATAAGTAAAAAGAGTAATATGAGGGAAAAGTTTCACGGAAGATGGTATCGATCGATTTACGAATAAAAAAATAATAATGAAGGGAATTTGATGAAAGAATCGTCCGCTTGGAAAATGATAAACTTTATTTCTAATGAAAGAAAGAGCATAACAAAATATTTGATTTACTAAACTCTCCGTACTTGCGCTTTATCACGTACGATATTACGTGAGATAGTTGCAACAGACGGGAGAAGAAGTAAAAAACTTTTATTGGACAAACAAAGCTATATCATTGCGCGTACAAACGAGAAAAAGATAAATACGATATGCATATACGTTCAGCTATTAAATTAATCTAATTAAACAATCTTCTCTGTCATTTGATTAAGAAATCTTTTTAAGAAACTCTTCGAATCCATACTTTTATAAATTTAATCATTCCTATTAATATCTGATAGCACTTGAGAAACCAAGGACTTAATTAACTTGGACCAACGAAATGAATCGTAACTTTTATCTAATTTTCTCAATTTTTGATTCCTTTCCAAGAGAAACGAGAAAAGAAAAATAACAATTTCTCTTAACTGGTTAAAACTAAAAATCTAATTTAATATGCGAAACGCATCGATTCGCACCAAGGTAATACCAAATTTCTTGCATTTAAATGTTTGCACATCATCATCTCTCTTTGACGTGCAATCTTTGTGCGATATCTTGCGTTCAAACGCAACGACCCGCGTTACGAATTATTAAAAACCATCCACTCTGACGTTTACTGTTCAACCACGTGTGCCATGCTACCCTTTCGCTATCGCATTTCGAGCCGCTTATCGATTTCACTGCATTTTCCTCCACGAGCCAGAGTTGCACGCGAGAAAATTCATATATGCTATAGAACGACTGTTGTATAATTGGCTACATCCCGTGATAAACGTTTACGTTTCGAATTAATCAATCGTTAGAATTCGTTCGTGGAAGCACGGTGTTAACTCGATGCTCGTTTCACTTAATGTTATGTGACGTAAGCACGATTACTGTTAACACTTTCGAGGATTTATCATTTATTTTAATTCTAAGAGAGACAATGTGGCAATTTCGCATCTCATTTACCCCAAAAAAATGAATATTCTTCAAAATAGTCGGATCATTTATGAGTCCATTTTGATTAATTTTTTAATTTTAATTGGAAACGTAAATCAAAACGTATAATTTATATTCCGAAGGGGAATTTTTCGAATCGAAGAATCTCCAAGAATAACCGAGGCTTGAAATTATAATACGGAGTACAAGCTCTTGCCGATCGTAATTCAATGATGATCGATACATCGCCAAGTCATGACGACGCTATTTTTCAACTCGAAGCTTGAACGAAACAATAATTTCCGCTATCGGGTGTACATCGATCGCCGTGTCGATTTATACAGAGAGATGTGAAAAATTCAAAAAAAAGAAAGAAAGAAAGAGAGAAAGAAAAATCAAAAAGAAAATTTCTCGTTGAAATTCTCGCTATTTTGCCAACATTTGGGATTCAAGATGGGCATTCTCGGGGGCAAAGAAGGAAGTTGAATGTAGTTCACGATTAATATTTAAAAAGAAAGTATTTTGAGTTCCGCGGATTCAACTCTCGGAAGCGTTTTAGTCTTAAATTTTGAAGCTGCTCCTGAACTTTGGCAATCCTAAGTGACAAAGTTGAAAGTTTAAACATATCTATATATATATATGTTTAAACTATTTATAGATATTTTTCTCTCTCTGTCAAATTACCTATGTTTATCGAATCACGATAAAAGTTTAAGATATAAGCACAGTTTATAAGTTTCACGAAAAAAAAATGGATAATTGAGATGATAATTTCTTCGAGTCGGAAAAAATTCCTCGAAATCCCGCCATCGAAACGGCGAAATTGAACAATTAGATTCGAAGGAGGAGGGTGTTTCGGTTTCCCCGAGTACACGACAATAACCATTTGCGAGTCGACGACTTTCGCAAAGGGGTTGGACTAATTCGAGGGAACTCCGGGGATTGGAAGCACTCGATTACCACGGCGAGTTTCCAAAAAGGAAATAAAAATGAGAGGAACGAAAGAAAGAAAGAAAAAAAAGAAATCGTGCAGATAGTTCCATAACGATTTTCCTCCTTTATTCTAGCGCGATTCTTTCATTCGCTTCTCATCCTCCTCGCTCTCCACTTTCATATTTTTTTTTCACGCGTTCGATTCTCTCCGTCTTAATCGAATGAATTAAGAGAGAAGAAACGACGTGACGACACATTTTTCCTTCAAGCGAACGCACAAAGGAAAAGTGTTGTTTCGTGGTATAATTTCGAAAGGATCGAAAGAAAGTAGGGGAGGTGTTACGAATTCTTTCGGAAAGATCTTTCCTTCTCTCTTTCTCTCTTTTTCTCTATCTTTCTCGGAAAAAGAGAATTCTCGGCTCTTTTAGAAGTTCCAAAATTGCTTCCAGCTCGTCGCCCTGGAACGGGAATAACGCCTCGGGGGTAGTTCTCGCGCGGGGTAATTTAAACGGGGATAAATGAAATGTAATGCACCCTTCTTTCGCGACGTTTTCTTTCGAGAACAAATAGAATTTGCATAACCCTTTCACACGGGTGAAATTCGTATATCTGGTGAAAATAGTAAACTGGATTCTCTATCTTTTGAATTTAATTTTCCTTCTTTTTGAATCTTTTCTCTTTTTTTTTTTTTTTTTTTTTTTTTAAGAAGGAGAAGAAGATTTCTTTGAATCGTATAAACTGGATTCGAATTTATGAATATTCGAAAAGTGTGGAAAACAGAGGTTTTTATTCGTGATAGATTTGTTTAATAGAGTTTCTACAATTAAGAAGAAGAAGAAGAAGATTTCTTTGAATCGTATATACTGGATTCAAATTTATGAATATTCGTATTTAAAAAGTGTGGAAAAACAGAGATTTTTATTTGTGATAGATTTGTTTAATAGAGTTTTTACAATTAAGAAGAAGAAGAAGAAGATTTCTTTGAATCGTATATACTGGATTCGAATTTATGAATATTCGTATTTAAAAAGTGTGGAAAACAGAGATTTTTATTTGTGATAGATTTGTTTAATAGAGTTTCTACAATTAGAAGATTTTAATTTTACGTTGTTCTTTTTACGATACCAGTTTGAATGAATCTTAATGTAATTAAAAGTTGTCGGAAAAAAGAAAAGAAAGTTCGATGTTCGTTGTGCTTTTGCAGAATTATACAATGTTGAATTAATTCCATTGTTATTGAAGTCTTTAATTATTGTAATTTAAAATACTACTGCCTGTGGAGAAGGATATACTCTGACAATTTCGAGATGACTTAATATCGAAGAGAGACGGAAAACAGATTCTTTTACAACAAGTTATTACATTTTCCTATCCTATTTCTACAATGTTAATTTTGTTTTTAAAAGGATTATTCCAAAAGGGAAAGGAAAACTAAAAAATTCAAATTTGATGAACATTTAATTTCGAATATTACAATTTCTCTTAACCGCAATTCGAATTTTTAATTTTACATTCGGATCAAAAGTGTTCAAACATTTCAAAAAAATTACAGCAATTTCTTACTATCGAAATCATGATATTCATATTTTCAGAATTAATCTTTACTTTATCATTACATAAACATTTTGAACATCGTTATCTAACAAATATCTTCGATCGAACGGGATCCTTTTATACTTTTATAAAAATTTTATAAAAATGTTCGATGCTTATCGGGAAAATTGCAAAAGAAAAAGCTGCTTACTTACTAATCCTCTCGATTTTAATAACGATCCTCGCGAGAGCAATCCACGTTGCGCGATCGACTTTGCAAACCCTGCGAGCCGTTTATCCAATTCCTTTCCACCTGTTTCAAAGCCGGCATTCCGCCAATAATAATCCTTTCCACGGCGCGTTAACGTGTAAACACAGTAATAGTAAGTTCGTTAAGACGAGTTAATTACGCCGGTTAACGCCAATCTTTGGTCTTTAATCGGCGGGGGTGGTTTCAAGCACACCGATCGATGAGGAACCCGCCTCGTTCTTTCATGCGTGATAACTCTCGTCGAATCGTCGCTATCGCGATGCAAACGCGAGATTGAAAAATTAAATAAGCTACGTATTATAACGGCTATTGAATATGCTTTCATGAAAACAGATTGTTAGGGTTTTGAGAGACGGAATTTGAATAAAAACGTTGCATCGCCTCGTTTTAAAACGAGGTGAACGAAGGTAGATTAGAGACTAGATTATTCAAACTAATTGGGAAATTAATTCTTCTGAGATTTTCTGGGCAACGTTTGAAGACATCACGAAACAAATTTTTAATTTTTAATGTTTATTATTTTTCTTTACGTGAAAGAATATATCAGATATGATAATGGAAATTTTAAAAATGTAAAGAAATTTTTCTTTATGCGAAGATATACAAATCTTATTAATTAATTATTATCTATTGTCAAAGAAACGCAATTAATCTCTTCGATTCGAAATATTTTTCGACTCGTATCAAATTGCTATATATCTCATAAGAAAGACGCATTATGAAACGTTAAATGAATCACTTTTAGACATTAAAACGTAATTTGCCGAAACGTAAACATTTTCATATACGCTTTAGTTTAAATACGTATATTTATCTTGCATCGTAATAATTGGTTAATGGATAATGAAATTCGGATTATCAATATTCCGCTATGATATTAATGATATCGCGAACAATATTTTGCGGACCGACGAAGAACAATATTAATAGTTTATTACAAATTAATAAACAATAATAATAATATATAAAATTAATTGATGAATTTTCTTCCCGTATTACACGAGGATTTTCCGTGGATCGACGACAAGATATCGCGTAACTGGGCGGATAAAAATAGGGAGGAAGAGAGTGAGAAGCTTCCTAATCTCGAACACCTGTGCCCTTCATAACTTCCTCATCCGATCAGTTCTCGATAATCCAGGAAAATGAAAACACGAACGCTCGACGTCGTGGAAGAAGCGAAAGAGAAAAATGAGAGAAGCGGCACTCTTCTACCGAGAGCGGCGTGCACGGAATTTATGAAGTGAAGCCCTGCCATTGTGAATCTAAGAAGCGTTGAACGGCCGTAACACGGGGCATGGAAATTAATCCCGTCTCAAGAGCGATCGGTATATGATGGATCGATGGATCGTTCGCCTCCCCCCCGCGCTAGCTTACCCCTTTTCTATTTTCCTTCTCACGACTTATCGCCACTTATTCGAGAACGATAAATCTACCGACATTGTAATTCGATAAAATGCTTTAATTAATCGTTTAATTAGAATTCAGCATATCTGTCACAACTGATTCCATGGAATTTCAAAAACGCATATTATAGAATGTTATCTTATATACTTTTTCTTATGCGTCGAATATAAATAAAAGAAACTAAAGAAACTATTTTTGATAATAAGATAGACATTCAATCAACTGAACAACTGTTAGTAGTCGATATTTAAAAAATTTGTAGATTATAGATCATATATCTCTTTTATAATTTTACAACACATATTTGCAAGAGATTAACATGCATTTCCAATTTTCATTCTGTTTCACCTTCGAACGCATTGAAAATGTTCTTCCAGCGACGCAGAAAAGAAAAAAAGAAAAAATTCGAGAAGCCACGTGTGGTGTTCATTCCCCAAGATGGCGGATTGGCCAGCACTTTTTGCCGAAAGAAAACGGCCGACCGACGGTTCCACCCACGGTAGAGAAATTTCATTAGCACCGGTGGTCACTCGCTATCCCGCGGTTCGTTTCGTCCACGGAATATGAAAGAACTAGGAGACTATTGTCGTTTGGAAGCTGCGTCGAGGCGGATGCAAGAGCGAAAAGGGTTGAGAGGAAGTTCGCGCGCCGGTAAAGTAATATAAACGAGAAGATTATCGGCCGAGCTTTCTCTCCGTTTCTTCTCTCCACGAGCACGTTAAATGCACGCTTTCTCCCCATTCCTTCTCCCTTTTCCGTAGCTTATCTGGCCGAGCTTCTTCGCGCGAACTTTTCCAACGATTTCTTTTTTCTTTTTCTTTTTTTTTTAACCTCAACGCTTCCTATCTTCGTCTGGCCGGGACGGATTCGAGTAGGTTTTTGAAGATATTTATCTCTTTTGTTTGAGGGGGCAATTTCAAGGCCGAGAATTATTCGATATAAGTCGAGAGGGCGGATTTCAAAAAAGCTGCCATGTAAAGAGATCGTTTTATGCTCGATATTTCTCTGCTAGGTGTTGTTGAAAATTTTTACTCTAAAAGTCTCTAAAGAACTCAAGTTACCAAGTTATTAATGCTCTTTTAATCGATGCGTGAATTCTTTTGAACTTATACGTGTATGAAATATTATTCATTCCATGTGGGGCGATTTAAGTAGATTGTACGTGTGAATTGGCTAATTCTTTGTTCGAGAAATTCCATTGAATTTCACTGGAATTGGAATTGATCTAATTTACTGTTCGTTTCTATATTTTCCCCCAGATTCGAAATCCTTCCATAAACTCAAGTATTGCATACTCACATTACATACGTCAGTCTATCTTCCTATTTTTATTCGCCAAATTTACTTCGTTTCCCGCAAAGAATCTTCAGGTAACTCCGTTTATTAACGCGAAACATCGTTGCAAAATATCTTTAAAAATAGATCTCCCTTTCCCCTGAATTTCCATTTGTTTTTCATTATCGGGCCCGTTCCCCGTCCGAAAATTTCCGGATTCTGCCGATAATCGAATTATCGCTCTTTCATTGGCTATTTTCGAGCCTCGAATGTTAATCGAATCTCCACTCTCCGTGCTCTCCGTCGCGCGACCCGAAGAAAATCGATGGATCGATGGCGAATATAGGAAGTGGTTCGATCACAAGTTCGGATGGAACGAGAAGAAGAAGTGGAAAGAGGAAGAATAGCGAGAGAGAGAGAGAAAGAGGGGCAAAGAAGAAAAACAAAAATCACGCGTATTAACCGAGATCCAGTTTTAACCTGACTCGATTCCTGGCTGACGTTTTTCGCTCCAAAAGAACCAAGTGTCGAGATGCGCGGTCCCCTTGTCACTTGATTTCCGCCAATCGGTAGCTCGATTCGGTCTTTAACTTCCTGTATTTGTCCAGCTTTCAGCGGCCATTTTCCACCGTTCGAATACGAAGCGAAGATAGGATTTGCATTCTAGATGGATGGCGCGATGGCGGAACGTGTCAGTTGATTTTGCGGTCTGATATACGCGATCCATCGCTAAGGGTTGTACACATGTTCGAACTCGTCGTTCCTCCCTCTCTCTCTCTCTCTCTCTAATCTCTCCTCCATGCCGTTTTCGAAAGACTTCATTCGATTTACGCGCATAAATCTCGGTTAAAAACTGTCCGGCGCAGTTTCGATTTTTGATTAGAACATGGATTAGAAAGAAAGGATTCGATCCAATTCTTGATCAATATGAATCGTATGGATTCTTGTGGAATAGGGTGGAGGGCTCGAGTATGATGAGATAGCGAATCCTAAGATTCATTAGTCTCTAGAGGGACAATACTGACGGATGGAGTCAGGATAGATCAAGCAGATCTTGACATCAAACGGATGTCAGATTATCGACGTTAATCGAGCTTCGCAGTTTGATTACGCGCAGTTCATTGAGTTAAGTAACTTGACCAACATCATCATGCGCGACACTTGACGAAAAGTATCCAGGAAAAGTTATTAATAAATGAAAATGGGCGCATAAATCTTTTTTACATTATATTTTTCATATACGCAGAAAACTTTGAAATAATATCCAATTTATCCGTAGACTCAAAGTGGATGAACAAATAGAAGAAACATTTAATCATCCCCGTACGAAAACTTTAATTCCCGAATAACCTCGTTTGATTCCCCTTTTGTTCCAATCCGTTATCGCTGAGAACGACGAGCCAGGCTTTGGAACGAGATTTTCGATCAGGAAAACGACGATCTCGAACGTCGAACGTGTCGAACACGGGTCTTCGAGCGACTCGATTGACGAGGAAAGTGAGCAGATCTGTGTTAAATTAAATAAACGACGTGGAGGAAGAAAATTCTCATACTACTTTTCATCTCTTTTGCTTCCGTATTTACGAGTTGTTTAAACGTATGCGTTGTTTCCATTGAAAAGAGAAAACGACACTTGCCTGACCCGCTATTAGTTTAAATCTCGAGGAAATGGCACTTGATCCTAACCCTTCCTCGCGTGCACGAAGAGGAAAGTCCGCTTGAACCGGATAGATATGGGGCGCCGCACTCTATCCGCTTGATCGGAATGAGCTCTCTCTCTCCGCCTGTGTACAGGGGGCCGTGTATACGTAATCCAATTGAAAATGGCGATACATCTTTAGCTGGAAATGTTGGGGAGGAGGGAGCGATTGGAACGATGCGAAATGGTAATTGGGGGTTAAAGGATTGTGCAATAATATGGATAATTCAATTTCAGAGATTGAAAATGCACGATCGCGTTTCCTTTTTTTTTCCGGCTTGTCGAACGAAAGATGCAATTTTTGCATCGAGGATAAAATTTTTACGGGATTTTAATTCTCAATTGAAAAATTTATAATATTATTCCCTCGAAATTATGTGGAAAGATCGTAAGAGATGGGATAGGATCTGTGGGGAAAATTTGAAAAAAAGAAAAATGATTTTCGTTTCATTTTCTCCTTGCGCGTTATTTATTTTTATTTTTCGTTTACATTTTATTGCACTTTTGTTTACGCTCTACTTTTCAACTTTTTTCATCCCCCTTTTTTCAATACTAAATTATCATGCAATTTCACTTTGTAAACAATTATAAATCTATTTACTTATCGTTTTTTTTATTGCCTTTTAATTGGACATTTATTAATTTGTAAATATCGGGGAAAGATATATATATATTATCGAGTTACGATCGATAACGAATAATTTCAACGGATTATTGCGCTCGACTGCAATATTTTGTAACCGATTTTTAAAAACGGTTGTACGCGATAAATTCTTATTCAAAGCGAGATTCGATCGACTATGGATAAAAACAATGACATGCAAATAGGAAATATCATCACTTTTTTACGAGTTTTATTCGCGCCAACGTTTATTCCTTCTCTCTCTCTCTCTCCTTCTCTCTTACTCTCTTTCTCTCTCCCTTACTCTTCTCTCAATATTCTATTATTCCGATAATGACGAATGGTCACAAAGTGTGATAAAATGGAAATCTTGTTAATTAATTAATTCATTCAGAAATTTATTAATTAAAAGCAAGGAGAAATAATGAAATGAGAAGGAAGATCGAAAATAATCGCGGTGTACCCGATATTCAATCGTTTCGCTGCGATGTTGTAATGCACGGCCATATATTTTATACTCCTAACTGTTGCTCGACGAACTAATTTTCATCGTGCAAAATGTCCTATGTTTCTATCGTTACTGAAACGTGCATTATATCGTTTATAATTTTGCAAGGATATTATGATATATATCTGAAGAGAAATTGGCAATAATTTTAGAAACGAGCAATTATTGAATCGATCGTTTTCTAATTCTAATCGCAAGAATGATGATAAATACAGATGATAAAATATGAATCAAGTGTAACAGTCTCTTTGAGTTATATATATTTTTTCAATTAAGATTTTATTCTTCGATATTTCATATTTCTTTTCTCGATAAAATTAATTAAATAAAATTCTGAATTCGAGCAATGTTTAAGAGAAAAAAAAATTCTTATTTCCAATTATTTACAAAAAAATTATATTCTTATTTACATCGTATCTATATTTCAAAATATTCGACAAAAAAAACACGACGAGAAAGAAAAAAGAAAAATCCATTTTCAACATTTAATCTAACTTTTTCCCGAACGAAATTCAATAGATATCTTCAAGTTTTACTCGAACTCGAATATCAAACAAATAAATTCAACGAATTTCTAATATTTTTGCAAATATTGATTTTAAATATTTTTCAAATATTCGAGAGAAACGGCGACAACAATATCGGTCGCGTGTTCGAACGACGGATATCTATCAACGTGATAGTTATTACCCGCGAAATTTAAAAAATGCGAAATAGCCATTCGTACATTACTGAACGAGTTACAAACGAGTGATTGTTCGTATGAACATAAAACGATAATTGGAAATTTGTTGTAAAAATTTAATTACGCTATACGATATTTTTATTTTTCTCTTCTAATTCTTAAGATTTTTCTTCTCTCTAATTTATATTTTTATCTTTCTAATTATAATATTAATGCTACTGTACATATATGCATATACATACGTAAAATGAGATTTTCGATTAAAATTAAGATTATTGAGTTCAAGTTTTTCACAAGTTTTGTTATTCGAGAATACATACATTGCGAGAATAAGTAAGATTCCAATTTGCCCTGCTCGTTACCGACATATTAAATTCTATCGAATTTCGATAACCACTGTTCTTTATCTCGGTCGTGCGAGAGTTTTAGGAATTTTTATTTTTTTATATAGATCCATAGATCTTCCAGTGATTAAATCTGTATCACGGAATCACGTTTCAATTTCCGTTAGAGATTCGTCGTCTTTTTTGTCGTGATTTTATTTCTATCCGCTAAGAAATGGCGATGTTTCAATCTTCAGGTAGGATTAATCTCGTTTAATCGCCATTGAAATTCATTCTTCGTTGTATCAGAGATTTAATAATAAATATTTGCATTACGCGGTCTTTGGAATCTCGTATATGAAACGAGTTCGAAAGGTTTGAAGCATTTTAAGCGGATTTACTTTAAAGGATACCATATGGTCGCTTGAAAACTAGCTTACTGAATTTTTAAGAGTTAATACTTGAGCAGATCTATGTGTGGTTCTTGAGGCTACGTAGGAACTCGAAGGAAATTTTGTTTATTCTTTTCCTTCAAGCTTTGTACCTAAATCAATCTTGATTAAAAATTCTTTTTCTTTTTTTGGATTTTGGACGAGACAAATTGTGAATCGTTTTCTTTTTATTTCTTCTTTATATAAAATTTTAAGAATATTGAATGTATCGAATAATA
This sequence comes from Apis mellifera, assembly GCF_003254395.2. Taxonomy (NCBI): domain Eukaryota; kingdom Metazoa; phylum Arthropoda; class Insecta; order Hymenoptera; family Apidae; genus Apis; species Apis mellifera. The sequence goes on along the minus strand of NC_037643.1, from coordinate 10,638,727 downwards.
AATGGAATATGAAGTTTCCATATAAATCAGGTTCTTTCTTTTTTTGGAAAAAATATGTAATCTTTATTTGGTATTCATTCATATTTGATTTAGTAGGCGCGATTTTAAATCGTATAATTTGATTCGTATGTTTAAAAATGTTTAAAAAATCAACAGAAACATTCAGCTTTGAATTGTGTAACACGCCATTCGTGTATTCTGTCTCCGCCATCTACTGTTTTTGCAAGTTTATCATATTTTCCCACTTACTTAGCATACATTTTCATTCGTACTTGGAACCGTCCACTTCAAAAAGACAACAGTGCAGAGTTTAAATTTAAATCCTTCAACTCTTTTGATAAAACTTACATCTTTTTCATCAGTTTTTCTCGTACATCATTGATACGTTTCTTCAAGAATTGTACATTAATTTAAATACGATTAACGCTTGCTCGTTCAACTTTTTTCATCTAAATTTAAAAAATTTAATTTCACAGAAAAGAAAAATGTTTCGGAAGAAGAAACATCTGTTTAAGAACATTCATCCCTTCGAAGCAGTAAATGCATCTATTAGTAAATACCCAAAGAGCACAAACTGCAGGGAATAACTCTTCCTTAACTCGAATCCTCCGCATGCATCTTATAACCCTTCCGCATTACAACATTCTCGACGAAAAGCACACTCAGCCGACAGTGCCCTATTAATCTTTCATATGTTAGTTTTTCACTGCCGTATTACAATGATTAATAGCTTAACGGGACGGTTCCAATCCGAGCAAAAGCAATTCCATTAAAAGAATTCAACGAGACAAAAGGAGAGAAAAAAACGTACCTAGCCTTCTGATTCATCCTACATCGGATATCGTCGATGCCGCTTGTGTATACATTCTCGTTCATAAATCAACAAGATCATCTATTAATTTTAAATATTTATAAATCAGTCATCCTGATTTCTAAATCGTACAAAATTTCTTCATATTTATTAATATAATTTTTAATAATAACGTTAAATTTATATCGTTCTTCGACTCTTCTAGGTTATATAATTTTTACGAGAGAAACTTCCAAGTAAAACAGACATTTTATTATTTCATTTAAACCTGAAAATAAATTGGATACAAATATTTCATTACGAGATGAATCATTAACTGCACAACTTAATACACATTTATAACACTATTTCAACTTTTATATCGAAAAATATCCCACCATTCATCTATGCAACCAAACTATATTTATATTAATATTATCACAATAATCTCTTCCTGTCTATTCAATATTACAATCATCACATTACAATCCATACCCTGAAAATCTATTCATCATTGAAACGAACGCGCACGTACACGCGCGAAACACGTCGAAACACGAGACAAAATTTTGAAAATCTGCCAAAAAGCGAGCACAATTTAATCACGGAAAACGCTTCGTAACGCCGGGGATATACTGTGAGATGCTGGCTCGAGAGTTGGTCGCCAGCATTCGGTGCTGTTTATTTCTTACATAATTTAATGCACCCTCGAGGAGAGCCGTGGAAAGAGAAGGGGGAGAGTTCGTGCGACAAGAAGATGGAACGGGAGTATTTTTGGGCGCAAAATAACGCAGGAAACGAGGAATTTCGTTTCCTCGTGTGCGCTCGCGAAAAATGACGGGGGTGGGGCGGAGGACGGGGAACTTTGCTTGGTCGGTAATTACGAGAAAGCGACAACGAGAAGAGAATTTGTGCGCGACCTTCCCTCCCCAAGTTTCCCTCGCCATCGCGTATTTATGCGAGCCTCCCCCTCGAGCCTTTAAAGCTCGAATTGAAAATTTCATCCGAGAACCCGCTCCCTCGGGTCCAACCTCCTTCTCCTTCCTTTTTTCGTGCCTCCCTCCCCTTCTCCTCTCCTCGTTAACGCAACCCTGTTGCGCCTGTTGAAATCTTAAACGAAGAACGTAGATTCGATCTTTGGAGGAATCTGTTTCGATATCCCGTTGGAACGTCGCCCCTTGAAGAGGGATAGGAAGTTATATAAGAACGTATAAGGAACGAGAGACCGGTTTAACTCGGATAGTTTCGTGTAAATGGAAATTAAATTGTTGGATCGTTGCGAGTAAATTTGTTCGAGAGCTTAGGGGGTGGCTTTCTTGGAGAATATTGGTACGCTTGTGTGGGTTTTCTTTTTAATTTTTTCGTTAGAACGAACATTATGTATAATTTATAATAGATTGGGAATGTTTTTTGAAGGATTTAAATATTTAAGAAAAATCTATAAAAAGATATGGAAACGTGGCAAGTATTATTAAACAATGAGATAAATCTTTATTTAAGCTTTGTTTAATGGTATTATTTAATGGTATATAAAAATTTTAGTTTGCGTATAAGTAAATAACTTTGGCTTGATATAGATGTAGATATCTCAGGAAAGAGTATTACAGAATCAGGAAAATTACCGAATAAATGAGATCTGAGGCTTTGATATGTAAATTAATAAGATGGATATAATTGTTAATGCTTAAAAGAAAAATACGAGCGTTTTTTTTTTTATAATTCGTCGACGAACCTATATAAATGTTTTATATTTACAAAAGGACTTTGAAAATCCGCTCATTAAAGATAATTTCGTTTAATGACTGCTCGAATACCGCACAATACTTTATCTCCACGGTTTTTTATTACATACGGATTAGTCGCATGCAATCGCGTAATTTAATACAAATTAAGGAATGCGTGTTTATTTGGAACGACAGGGCTTCTCCTTACGTCCGAACTAATGTATATCAACTGACCTTATTTTGTGAATTTGCGCGATTTTAACGATTGGTCGATCCGCAATTAGGAGGGGTCAAAAGGCGAGGGTTTATTTCAGAATTTGTGTTAATTGAATCGATCTGTACAAATGGAACGTGATTACTGAATGAAATACAGTTACAATCGTTGGAATTGGTGTCATCAAGATTCGTTGCTCTTTCCATTTAACTCAAAGAGTTAATTAAAATTCAGGCTCGATATATGCAATCAAATATCGAAGAAAGCTATAAATTCATCCTGCCATTTTCTTTTCATCGTTCTAGCAATAAAGTATCAACCATGTATGATATATCTATAATTGCATTCCGATTTTTTTTTTTTTTTAAAGAAATCATAATACAAAATATAATATAAAATATATTTGATCATCAGATTTACTTGATGATTTTTTTTCTCAATTATTATAAAATCTTTGGTTTTAACACTTTATGCTAATATAAACTTTTGCCAATTCTATTTTTCTCAAGAATTTTTGGAAACAATTACAATACAAAAGATTAAACGATAATAATTAAACGATTGTATAACGTCATTGCCAATTTTTAAAAAATATTTAAAGAATATTTTTCAAAAAATGAATATAACAAACTTATCCAAATCAGAAGAAGACAAATAAAGATTCAATTTAACAATTTTTATTTCAATTTCGAACTCCATGAAGAACACGTGGATTTCACGATCCTTTGTACAGAAGGATCTCCTCCAAAATTCATAATAAAATTCATAAATAATCTTTAATTACAGAAAGATACGTAAAGTTCTTCACTTCTATTTATCCGGCATCTACGAAATCGAAGGCGAAAATTAGCATTAGGTATTTCGCGTTTGTCTGCTGCGGAACACAGCAAAAGCAAAAAGCGCAACTGCTGCGTTTTCCCGTGTTCAAATTCAACGAGTCGTCGGCCATAATTTACTCCCGTGCATTTTCGCGTTTGCTTAACCAGCAATTGTACGATTACAAAAGGGAAGAAACGAGGGATGAACGGGGGAGGGGGACAAAAGGAGGAAGAAATAGAAACGACAACGACGGAGCAGCATAACGAATTGACGAAATTTACTTCTTTCGCATTCCTGTCTTTTCGAGTCAAACGTATTTCTTCGATTCGGTGTACAATTGGAAGAGATACAGCTGAGCTGTAAATGTTATCATTAAAACGATAACACTTGAATCTAATAGCTTGAATCTTAGAATCTGTGAATGGAAACTCACTCGCGTTTCGTTATTTTCTTATTTATTTCTTTAGAAATCATGTTATTTCTTGGAACATCATTATGTTTAAAGCAATTGCTATTGTCTGAGAAAAAAAATTTCGAATAAACACACTTTTCACGCGACGAAAGATGAAAGGAGAATTTTTTCCATAAAAAATTAACGACACAAGTATCGTCAATATGCATTTTAAATTTTTTATTTTTTTTTTCTCCAATTTTTGACAGTTCTTTATGTGCTTCGTCAAACATCCCATTACATCTCTTCGATTTTTAATCCATCGAATATCGATACAATTATTTCAGAATAAAGTTCTAAATGCAATTACAATTTCCTTATCGTCTCAAATTAGTCGCTTCAATCCCGAAAACGCGTAAACAATCGAACAAATAAAACGATATTCGCCATGTCTTTTCCATCGACTTGAGCTCGCCTAGGAAAGCAGAGCGGGACTGGACTCGAGATGGAAAATAGGAAACGTCAAAACCCGGGAATAAACCGAGTTCCGTGATTCGCGGCACACAAAGTAACGCGATCCCGCGAAACAATGAATAAGAAATGGAAATTGAATCGTGGCTTCCAAGTTAAACGCGGATTATCTTCTCGAGACTTATGAACGGCGTATGAATTATTAATGGGGGGCTCTGTTTCGTAAAGAGGCGGGCGAAGAAAATTATTTTCTCGAAATTGAGGAGAGGATCGCGGGAGAGAATTGAGAGAACGACATTCTGGATTCGTACTGGGATTGAAGACACTATAAAGAGAATCTCCAGTATGAAATCTGTCCCTAGTTATTATACACGTATACGTATTTGGCGTGTGTGGAGGAAGGTCGCTCAATTTGCGAGCGACACGTTGTTTAGATTGTTGCTTCTGGTTTAATTACTCTAACGAACGGATAGTGTAAAACAATCTCGATAACGAAGACACTCGTACGAATATGTTAAAGTGGATCGTTAAAGAGGATGATGTGAAATTGATATTTTCCAGTCGAAATAATCGGGGAGAAGTATCGTTTTTTTATTTTTATCTATCTATATTTTTATCTATTTCGTTTCTATATTATCAATTATTTTAGGTTGAGATGGTTTAGGATTAATTTCTTATTGTCTTGTAATTTATTATATAAAAATAAAATCATTTACTTCAGGAATAGTAACTATTTTATTAAATCGATTAGGAGATATTTATTATTAATTATAGGATTAATAACATATTATGGTAGATGAAATCTAAGTTTTTATAATATAAATGAATTTATAATAATTTTTATTCTATTAACAGCTTTTACTAACAATGCTCAAAGTGCTTCCTTTTTCAACTTGATTACCAATAGCAATACTGGCTCCAACTCCTGTTTCGTCTTTAGTTCATTCATCAACTTTGGTTACAGCTAGGATTTATTTATTAATTCGATATGTAAATTTATTAGATTTTAAATATAAACGAGTTATAACAACATTCTAATATTCCAAAATGAAGAGAGGACAATTGCATGTTAAACTGGCGAAATCATTCCTCTTATTGGAGCTCTAAGAATAATAATAATTAAAAGAACAAAGTCTATGGATATAATGAAAAAAATAATTGTAATAATAAATCGTATAAAAATTTCTGAAGGATTATTAATTAATGATATTATCTCAGTATTGAGACAAATCGTATGTAGTATGTTTAAAGTCAATTTTTTCGAAAGCAAAGCTTTTTTATTTGAAAGAATTTTATTCTACAATTTTAATTTATTTTTCTTGCATAGAATCATCAGATTGTATCAACAACCATTATCAACTACATGTTGATAAATTAGAAATAATTCGAATGGAAAAATTTTAATTTCTCGCGACGCAAGCATGGGTTTTTATCGCGTTGATAAAAATGATTTAATAATAATAAAAAAAGAAAAAATGACCAACGCTATTTAAAACGACACGTGGCATGTGCGTGGAGCAATTACAATTTCATTGCACGTACACACGTCCAGTAGCGGGCAATTATTCCCTCGTGTCTTTCAGTAGCGTCACCTCTAAAAAGTACGTACACCGCGACACTAATGCACAGTGCCACTAGCCGGGCCTATTGTGCTCCCAACAACAGAAGTTACTACTAGTCTAGTAAGCGCTTTCGTCACGTGCGCCCAGGGCTGACCGTTCCCACGACCACAGCGACAATTGTAATTAATGATGCTAAATTAGATCCAAGCCGGTTCAACTTCTTTCGAAAGCCTCTTAATGGTCTAACACACCGACGACGAGTATTGTCGTCGAGCCGTTTAAACCTATTACGTCCGCGTCGATTCATCCACGGTTCTCGAAATTCTCTCGACGTTAGAATTGTTCAATTGGATTAAACGATAGCCGAAGACGTTACTCGTGCCTTTTGTATTTGTGTGTTTTTGTGTGCGTGTGTGTGAGATAAAAGCGATTTTTTTTGCATTATTGTAACAATCAATGAAAGAAATGTTGATCATTATTATTTTTTTAATTAGAGAAAACGAATTAATTCGTAATATAAATTGTAAAATAATAATTTCTGTTGAAGGGATAAATTATTTTTATTATTCCAACGGAAATTGATTTGTTTCTAGATTTAATTTTTCATTTCATACAATTGTATTGTGCATTCTATTATGAAAAATTATTATGAAAATATTATTGGAAAGCTTTTTAAACGTCTCAGTAAAATGAGAGAGAGAGAGAGAGAAATGCTTATATATAATGGAATTCGATGGAGAAATTTTATTCCATCCTTATAAAATTTCATATTTCCTGTTTCTTGGAACAAGAATTTTTTTCTTAAATGAGAAAACAATTATACACTTTATACAATAAAATGCATAAAGATTTAACAATTAGAGAAGATATATTATTACGATAATTACGATAATATACGATGTATAAATGTTATTTATTTTTCCAGATTCGTATTTCTAATTAATAATTTTGATTTAAACGCAAAATCACAAATCTGTTCAATTTCGAAAACTCTCATAAGGATATAATGCGTTGTCATTAACGCACAACCGGTGTTACCACCTGAGTCACTAATTACTCCGTTAATTGCCAAAGCAGAACATCTATTAAATAAACGGAATCTATCGAGTATAAAGTACAGAACTAAAAATATTTTAATTTCTATATTTTTTTCACTTCTGAATCCATTAACAAAGTTTAAAAATTGTAAAATTTAGTTAGAAACTTCTCTCTTTCAAATTCATATCCTTATTTATAGAAATTGTACGAACTATATCAGCTCCAATTTCATCCTTTCCTCTGCTCTATACCCACACTAGTCAATATTTCAATCGATTTCTATTCACCTATCTCTCTTGCTTTGCAATACCACCATGGCAGCATTCTGAGTTGTGCCATGCAACAAGGTATTAAAGCTTTATTCATCTTCTAGATTTCTTCCATTTGCAATATTTTTCAAGTATTCATAGATTAAAATACTATGCATAATAACTAATTTTAAAAAATTCACAACAGATATCAACCAATCATTAGACGCAAAATCCATACATCTCCTCTTTTCCTATTCCAATATTTATTAATCTCAATTATTCCATTAAAAAAAAAAAGAAAAAGAAAATCTTAAACAACAACTGCAAACTGAAAGGCAACGGCTAAGAAGTCGTCAACGAACAAAGACAAAGACCCAATTTCCTAAACCAACCCCACGTTTCCACTTTGGCCAAAATTTCGAAATCCAGCCAACCAAATTAACAGAATAAATAAATCGAATTGGAATCGGAGGGGGAATCGTGCTTTTGTTAATTCCAAGTTTTCGCCTATTCGTAAATGGAGGCACGTAACGTGGGCGCGCAATCCGTCCTGCTAATACACACTAATAGACGGCCGGGTCGTTCAATAAGCTTCTCGTTAACAATGCATTCGAATTCTCGGACGCGATTACTCGGCTGTAAGGCGTCGTAAAAGGAAGCGTAAAACACGGGGCGACGTGAGAGACCGATCCTCGTGAAACTTTCAACGATTCTCCAACGAGGAGGAGGAGGAGAAACCTCCTGGCGAGGAGGGGCGAGCCGGGAGGGGTTGGAAGGGGTGGAGGAGAGGTACGAGGACGACGTTAACGGAGCGTCGTCATTCGTTTCGTGTACGGTGAAAACTTAACGCGTCTCAGACATGTTGAATAAGGCAAGGAGAAGGTAACGCGCTTTCAAACAGCCCGCCCATTCTGCCCCCCCATCGATTTTTTTCCTTGTCGACGAGCCAAGTGGCGGAGACGTGGCTGACCTGATGGAGAACGATTTTACAAATCAGGGGGAGGATATAATTTGAAGGGGGGAGAAGAGAAGAGATGCGATGCTCGGGTTTGCAGAGAGACATTGTATTGTATATATGAATGGTTTTCTTATATATTTTTTTTTTTTTTTTTTTTTATGTATAAGGGTGGAAAGAAGAAGAGTCTGGATTCTCTTCTGGATTCTGTGATTCTGAGAAGAGAAATGAAGGAGAGTAGGATGTGTTCGATCGTGAGGTTTGGAAATTGGAACGAAAAATAGATGGATGTAAGTTATATATGTTGTATAGGTGGTTTGACGTGACTTTTTTTTTTTATTTTTTGCACAGATGTGGCGAAATATAAGGATGTTTGGATTCTATAATTTGAGGATGAAAATATTATGTTGGTACATGATTGTGATATAATCAAGATCAAGGGAAGAGAAATAAATAAATGTAAATGAAATTGTACAATTTTTTATTTATTCTCAGTATAGAGGAAGTATAGGAAAAAAAAATTATTATTTTGGAGATTAGAGAAACGGATGGATGTGATTTTTTCCTAGTTTTTTAGTATGCATATTGTGGAAGATGATTTAGTCGAAAGAAAATTTTTAATTAGAAAAATTAAACGAATTCCCGTTTATTGGATATGTTTAATCAGATATGAATTGGTATTAATTGAATGAAAAAAGGATGTTTAGCGCGGAGAATCAGTAAATTATCAGTTATTATTATTATTGTAATTTCCTGGTTTATTATAATTATTATATTATTATTAATAACATGTAAATTCGTATGTTGTTGTTATTATTATTATTATTATTATTATTATTATTATTAATATTATTCTCAACAGAATAAATGATGGTGAACATATATATAGTGGCAAATAAAATAAAGAAGCTAATTTACATGATAGAAATATATGCATAATATATGTGCATATGAAATACTAAAATTCTATGTATAAAATACATAAAAGTATAAAAAAGAAAATGAAAATATACATAACAAATATCTTAAATAAATATTAATTACAGGTATATACGAAATCATATTTTAGAAAATCAACAATGGATTACTCGAATTTGTCACAATCACGATAAATAAATGAACAAATAATTTTTAATTTTTCTCAGTTCAAATATTTGGAAACACTTCGCAATAGCTGTCAAATTTTATCGCGCAACCTACGTTCCTTCGATGGTGAAATTCATATTTAAATCTGATTATTTCTAATATTTTATTAATACTCGAATAATTATCTCGAATTCGAAGAGATCGATTCCCATAAATATCCATCTAATTCCTTTAATTAATCGAAGTGACCCGTATCATTCGCGAATCGTAAGATCACCGATTTATTCTCAAATTCGAGGAAAAAAAAATCTTAAAAATTTAAAATCTAATCACAAAATTTGATTCTTCCGAAACTTGTTTAATCGAAAGGAATAATAATCGCGTAATTAAGGACTGATTGCTGCAACGATATTAATTAATCGTTGACGCGTGGATATCAACATCTGTCTCAAGATCCCTTTAAGATCGATCGAATACGATTTCGCGGCTGGAAGCGGGGTTACATGCTCTTGATGACGACGACGACGATGATGATATAACCGGCGTGTACGGTTTTGATTATCCTTACGACCGTCGTTAGCAATTTCCGTTACTGGTACGGCGTCGAATAACCCGACCGAAGTACGGATGCCAACGGGAGTTAAGCCGAGAGTATTTCGTCTCGCGCGCGAATATGCTTCCTCCTCCTCTGCTCGAAATTTGATATACACGGTATCCATGCGGTTAAAAAAAAAAAAAGAAAGAAAAGAGGAAAAGAGGATGAGATGTGTATCCTGCATCGAAATTGCGAAGCACGTCGTATGTGAAAACACAGATCGATGTATTTTTCATTCACCGATATCACGTATCGGTATTTTTATGAAAATTTTTCGATATTTTTTTTTTTTTATATATATCCTCGAACGAACTTTAAAACTTTAATGAGGGAAAAATTATTCTCAGATTTAATTCGGGATGATTAAGTGAAATCGTGCGTCCAACTTGTGAATTCGATGATGCAAAAAACTTAAAACTTTAAAATATGAAATGGAAATATGAAATGATTCTATAATAATAATAATAATAATAATAATAATAATAATAATAAATTTTCTTCTTATTAAAATTTCATTTTTCATCGTAAAATATCATATTCGAAAAGAATTCACTTTCTTGGTTCCACGGGTATCCGTGGAATATAAATATAATATACATTGTTTTCTACATTTTTATACATTGTTATTTTTCGTTCTAACGGGGAATCCAAGATATTCGCTAACAATAAGATGGAATTACAACTTGCTATTATTATAATTGTACCCCTAGGAATCACTTTTTCAAAAAGATTAAAACAACTGATGTTTCCAAATTCCTCCGCTCGAAGAACTATCTTTAAAATAACTCGAATTAATATCCCCTCTCGAACATTCGAGGACCGTTGAATATTTTCCATTCCAAACAATTCCAGTACAAACAATTCTCTAAACTTTTCACCTAGAATTTCTCAGCGAATTTCTCTCCAACCGGGATATGACTCATAGTGCTTTCATTTTTCTCCATCCACACGAATTATATCGAAGAAGATGGGAAGATTTTTAATAATAAGAAGATTTTTCGAAATTTCGAATTATCCCGGAAACAGGGGACGCGAAAAAGCGCACGGCCGATTTTGAAGGAGATAAGTTTGAAAAAAAAGAAAAAAAAAAAGGAGAAGGCCACGCTTCGACAAATCCAACGAGGTTGGAGAGTCACGATGCTTGCCAAAGATGTATATATACGGAGGAACATGGATGTAACGATGCGCTCTCCGTAACAATGCATCGATACCGCGATCCTCCTCCTCGAGTGAGTACTGTCTCGTGTTGTAACGATGTTGTTGCGTGATGCAGCCACGGGACAAATCTCACTTGGACCGTTTTTTCCTCATCTTCTGCATTTCCTCGCAAGGGGAATGAATTTTTTGAATAATTGATCAATAATGGGATGTATAGATTTGTGTAAATCTAGAAGAAGATTCTTCGAAGGGAATCGAAGAAGATTCTTCGAAGGGAATCGAAATGAAGAATGATCGATTCGATGGATTCATTCGATTTTCGAATTTCGAAATAATTATTTTATTTATTTATCGAAAGTTTGGACAAGAAGAGAATACTCTTCAGAAAAAACGTGATTCGGCCTTCAAAGAACTCGAATATTTAACACTTTTAACGTATTCATTCCATATGAGGAATTGTAGAAATATAAATAAAATTGCAGAAATATAAATAAAAAATATTCATAACTCTATATATTTGTATACTCTCTCGCATACAAAAATAAATAAATAAATCCCAGGTTTTAAATGCGCAATTCTATAAAGGGAAACAAGATTAACAACGGAGATCGTTTTATATTTTGGAGAATCGAAGATTGAATCGTTATCCTTTCGATTTACCTCGATCGATTAATGTTAAAAAAAAAAATCTCGCATCGATGGAGTGGCAACTCGAAGTCGATAGCGATACGAGGAATTAAAGTTAAAAATTGGAGAGTAACAGCACAATAAAAACTTGCCACCGGAATTTTCGAGGATGCCGTTCCACGAATCCGTGGAACTCGGCCCGGGGAAAAAAAGTCTGTTGGAACCTGTTGGATACGTGAAGGGAATATGGCCGATGCCAGAATGCCGGACGATCCAGGAGATGCACGAGAAAGGAGGGGTCAGGGATCGCTCGTCGTAAGTAGAGTTCTTGCCTTGTCGTGATTGTGGATCGAGGAATTTTGCTCGAAAGAAGGATCGAACCCGATGGACCGTTCAAATTCAAAAATTTAACAATTGATTCCGTCCAAGTTTCATTTTTGTACGCTCGATTGTACATGCTGTATACGCGAGGAGAATTTTTGCTTCGATGATCGAAGAATTCTGGGGGATCGAATTTTATCGAGAATTGTTCCCTCTAAATTCGAAAAAAATTTTCGATTGACAATTAATCAAAGTTGTTTAATTTTTGCTTAATTTTTATCAAGTTTTATACGTGCAGACAAATTTTGCTTAAATCGAATGAAAAATTTTGAAGAGGAGATTCAGTTTTCTTTCAGAGTTGGAGAATTTACTGTGCAAGTTCTCGATGTAATTTATATTAAATTATATATATATATTAGATTCATATTTAGATGGAATTAATGTTCGAATTATAAAGTCGATTCTTTTCTAAAAAATATGCAAAGATTTTGTTTTCGAGTATATCATTTTTACTGCTAGTAAATAAAAATATATTTTGTTGATTTCATACACATCGTTAAAATCACTTTGGTATATTAAACGCGATAGAAATTTAATCAAACTGGAAGTAGCATTAAAAATTAAAGTTCTTGCATCTTCAAATTATCATGCGAGCAACTTTAACTTTGCAAGCAATGGTGTATTGGTATCTTAGAAATATTTATGGTTTTTCTTTCCTTGAAGGGGATAAAATGTTCTATTTTACTGGAGAGTTCGTGATTAAAGGGATAAGAGTCCCAAGTTTATTCCACTTGCAGTTTTCATGAGATTGAGATACCGGGAGTAGTGAAGCCATGGCTTTTTTTATTTATTTTTCTTTTTTTTTTTTTTTTTTTTTTTTTTACATTACATCCGGTAGCTACCTCGTAAATCGTGCTCGCGAAAGGGTGCCTTCGTCGCGAGAAAAATCCTGTGTCTATCAAAATTTGTAGCCCAGTGAAAAATGTTGCTTCGCTTCGCTCGTTAATTTTACGAAAATCGTCCTCTCGTTCGACTGATTAAACCGGAAATAAATAAAACGGAATATCTTTTCGTCTTCTAACGATCGAAGAAATTTCTTAATTTTTTATCACACGTTAATTTAAAAATACATGAGTTAATCAAAAATAAATTTCTAGAGAGAGAGAGAGAAAAAGAAATCTCTCTCATTTCATTAAAAATCCATAATGTATCAAAGACACTAATATAAAGCTTTATTTTATATTAAAATTGTCAAAAAATTTTAAAGAATTCTAGACGTTATTTTAAATGTTATTGTCAAAATGATGATTCAACTTGAATATCAGAATTGATATTCTGACAATCGTTCTTTATTAGAGAAAGAGAAAGGGGGGGGAAAATGCACTGCATATATTTTTTTGCATTGTAAATTCTATCAAGGACCGCGCATTAGATTTCCCACGCGAGTTTCGAAGTAACAGGGAAACTTTTCCCCGCGAGGAACACTAAGCGATCGATCAACACGATCCATAATTTAACACAATTTCCCGCCCAAAATTTCCGTTTCTCCGCTCGTTTCTCCGTTGAAAAATCCCAAGTATTACAAACACTCGTAACCCCATTTTTCCTTCGAAACCGAATATTCATCTTCCCGAGTTCGGCGACATCGATGACGTCACTCGACGTCTGAAATATGAATTCTGGAGCAGCATCTCGTTTCCCAAGGGTATCCATAAATCATGAAACGTGGCACGGTCAAGAAAAACGACGAAGAGAAAGAGAGAGAGAGAGAGGAGGGGGAAAGAAGGAGGATAAGATCGAGCATAAAATTATAAGGCTTATGGATTCACTTTGACGGACTGTTGTTGGTTTGGCCTTAATCAACCAAGTCTTGATTAGGTGGAGTTGATGGCGCATGGCGAGGTGTGGTTACAACTGGAATATCGCGTCTGGCTTACCGCCAGATTAGCGCGCCGATTATCCGCGCCCGAAAACCCGCTTCCATCCAAAGCTTGGAAAGGACCGGTGGTGGGTCACGAGCATTAACCGGCCGACCCGATTACACTTAACCTCCTATTTAATTTCGCGTTTCGAAACTCCCTTTTCAATCGTCCTATCTCCCTTTTTACGGATTTCGCTTGATCCGATTTTCGATTCGATTTTTTTTTTTTTCCCCCCCTTTTTTAATCTGTTTTCTACTATGTCGAATCATGCGAAAGCCAAAGTGCTCATTTCTGTCGAGTCGTTGAATGTAAAAAGAGAGTCGAACAAAATAATCCGTTAAATTAATTTTCCTGCCTTCTGATTATGATAATGTTTTTCAGTCGATGATTCGATTATTTATCAATTTACGAAGATAAATTTAAATCGTTTGAATTGTGTGAATGGGAATTTTGATGAAAATTTTTTGCAGACCACGTTCTTCAATTGATAATCCACTTATCTCGGGGAAATGATTTACAAAGTACGATGGAAATGTTGGTATGGTAAAATTGAAAATCGTTTGACAAAATTAATTTAAGCGGCATTCGAAGTTTATTCTAGAAATCTATTCGCAAAACTCTATGTCAAAATCTTGAAATCTACGTTTCATGATCTCTTTTTCCCAACTGCTCTCTCTGTTATCTAATTCGTTGAATGAGATTCCATCGCAACGGATGTCAGAGGGGCGGATTGTTATGTTTGATAAACGGTATCCATTTTGCGGGAAGGAACGCACGGATTGAGTCACATAAGTGAAACAAGTAACCTTGTTTGGAAGAGTGTATCTCCATTGACAGTTGGAGCCAGAGGAAAATTATTCTTTCGCGCCGAGTTTGACGTGGAATATCGATGGAGAGTGACACATTTCGTTTCGAAGATTTCAAGATATATCCTTAAAAGAAAAGAAAAAAAAAAAATACGAATCTGTTTAGAGGGCCGATAAAAATGATTTATCGCGAAGGCGTCTCAAGTATCATAGCTGATTAATTAATTTTCGATTTTCGATTTTTTCATATTTTACGTGAAAAGATAGATATCATTTTTATTGTATCTTTTAAATAAATTTTGCGATGAATTATAACAAAGGAATAATAAATTAAATTATACATTCAATCGGAAGTATCAAGCAAATTTTAAACACAAATTTAATCTGTTAATCTTCCAATAATATTTATATATTTCGATATCGTCAACTAGATGGAAAATATTAAAGTTATATATTTAATTATCACCTTCAAAATTGAACAATCGAATACATACAGTTTTAATCGTTTCTTCATATTTTTATTCATTGTTCAATCACACATTTTTTTTTGTCTAAATTAAATATTTATTCTTTTATTCTTCGCTCTAAAAAATTCAAAGTAGCAAATTAGCGATATTCCGGCACATTGTCGACTAACATAATAGCTTATCCTTGATGCGAACTATTGTTCGGATAATACGATCGATACAAGGATAATAAGATATTCGAATAATCGACGTCCCATTGTATCAAATAACTTCCATTTTTTTTTTTTTTTTTTACTTTTCGATTATTATTATTTCATCTCATGGACAATAATTATTCTCGGTATATTATAGAATTTATAAGAAGAATAAATAGATCTGTAAATCTTCATTTTTCCAATATAATATCCTATATCGATTATGCATTCTTTCACGATTCCAAATTTCCAAAAATTATTCCAATATTCAAAGAGTTCATTGGGTATTTGGGTAATTTTTAAAATTTCATTTAATTCGATCCTTTTTCATCGATTTTTTAATCCAGAAAAGTAGAAAGATATTTCCTCCTTTCCTCTGATAAATTTAAATTTTCATCACAAAATTATTCAATCGAATCTTATAATAGAAACTGACAAACAACCCATTCTCTTTTCCTACGAACTTTCTTCAATTGCTTTAAAAAACGAATTACAGAAAAATCTCCAAGATCTTTAAAAATCTTTATTTTTCGAAAATAAAAACGTACGTTTCTTCCAAAATTCTTACGACTTCCTTAACCAAACGGATCAAACGACTCTTTCTTCCTTTCTTTCTCTCCCCCATGTCTTTCTTCTTTCTTCTCCATATCGAACCAAACGATTGAACAACGCACAGGTGGACAAACCGAAAATTTCGCCAAGCGTCGAAAATCGCGACGTTTGCGTACATAATCGAGCATCGAGGCTTCGTCCCTATTCAAACACGCGTCGTTTTGCATTTTACCCTCGCGACACGATCGTTCTTCGTTAACAGACTACGTTATCCCGATCGATGGCATCGTTAAACACTACACGCAGGTTAAACATGCAACAGTATGAAATCGGGATTACGCCGCTTTCCCAGGAAGCGCATACTCGAGAATCGCGTAGTAATACCCTGGCCCTAACGGTTAAAGCTTACACGAACTTGCTCCTCTATCTGTCCCCCACCCTTCCGCAGTCTGCCCTCTCGCTCTTTCGGCCGGCTCCCCTCGGAATATGTATCGTGAATTCATAAGCATCGAATTCACAGCAGACTTTAAAGCGGAGCACGATCTCCCTTTGTGCACAGCGTTCTCGCACAGCGAGAAGACGTGCTCGAAAATAGGCGTTAACCTGCTCAACTTTTAACGGAGAGGGAGGATTGGAGAGAGAGAGAGAGTGGAGTTGGAGAGTAGTTGAGAGATAGTAATCGAATTGATTGATTCTAATTTGGATTCTAATTCTAATTCTAATTTTTTTTAGAAAAGGAATTGATTTTTAATTTAAGTAGTATGAGAGGATAATTAGGTGTGTAGTAGAATTTGTATTATTTTCTTGAATATGTAAATTTTTTGAAATATTTTATCATTTCAGTCAGATCGATTTGTAAATAGAGGACGAAGATATTCTCCTTTGATTTTCTTTTTTTTTTTTATTGGTAGAGAGAAAACGTTTCACGAAGATGTGGATGTCAATATGTTTTCATTTCAAATTGGAAAATAAGGGGGGAAAAAATATGAAAGACTTTTCAAGCATCCGGAGAAGTGAAGCAGCGAGAAGAAACGAGGAGAAGGAAAATATTGCTATCAAATTCTTAGCTCGCGAGAGGCAAAGGATGGTGTTTGATAAATCTGAATATATATATCGAGAAACAGATTAACTATATCTTTCATCTCGCTACGAAAGTGAACCAATATATCAAGAAGATACCACTTGAAGAACATACTTTGCACGATAAGTCTATTTTTAATCTTGATTTTTTTTTAATCTTGCTATCATTATCGATAGCCAAAAAAGAATATTTCAATGTTACATTAACGTTTATTTTTCTGAAAATGAGTGAAGATTTTACGAACTTTTCATTTAATAGAAAATTTCAGATTAATAATGAATGGCTGATATTTTTGAAGTACTCGTAAAAAAAAAATGGAAGAAAATATTATTGGGTTGAATTTTATTCAAATTTTATCGTATCTTGTTAAATTATAATAAAGAAAATGATGTCGTTGTTATTATTGTACGTCGTACAAGAGAAGAATGTTATTATTGTAACGATCTAATTTAATGCTGTGCAACTGGTTGAGGATAAGCACCAACAAGTGTTCCTTGTATAACATTATTTAACCACAAGTACTAGCACACTTAGGATTTAGAGTTAATTGAGTTTACACGAGTGGCAGCTTCCATCGATTAAGATAATCAATGTGGAGCTTGAATTACGAGTAGTTCTAAAATAAGAGTTGAAATAAAAAATGAATATGCATATGATGATGATTGAGGATTTGAAAAATATTAAAAAAGAAAAGAAAAAAGAAAAAAATATCGAAGTGGATTGTCAGAAACGAGGTAATAATCAGATAAAATAATTGTTGAAAATCGTTTAAACGAAATAATAATTTAATAAAATAAAACTCGAATTCGATTGATAGAACCTACTTATCTGAATTTCACTTATTGGAATTATTAGAACGATATTATAATCAAGGATCGATTAAATGAATTCTGTCCAATGGATCCACTTATCTGTGAATGTGAATTATCCTATTATTTGTGCGAAAAATAGATATTGGAAATTTTAATTAATTAATTAATTAATTAATCAAGTTGTTTATCCCCTTTGATTCAAATAAATAAAATTCTAACTTTTTATCAAAAAATAAGATTAATATTATTAAACAACTGAAATATTGAAATTGACTTTTGCAAGAAGTCAAGTGCTTAGAAAAATTTAAAAAAAATGTTTAAAATGAAGAAAATTATTTAAAGAACGTGAAAAAAATAGGAAAAAAGAATTTGTTCAAAAGGTTTTTTTTTTAAGAGAAAACAGTGGCTGATATAAATGCATGATAAATATATATTCTCCGCTTTAAAATAAAAACACGCGTGTGCCAATTCCACCCTCAATCCCATTTAACTTTCTCAATCTATGGATTCAATTTCACGAACGATACACAAGCGATCGACGAGCAGCTTGATCGATGAACAGGTTCGAGGAGAACTCGCATCGAATATCACTCAAAAAGCAAATACGAAATTCGCGCGCGCGTATTGTTCTCCCATAATGGGTTACCAAATGCATAGATGATTAAACTCAAATCGAAACTCGTTGTTACTGTGACCTAAAATCATAATGGTTCGTATAAAATAAGCGCGAAACAAATATCCTCTGTTGATTATCGTTCGACGTGAGAAACATCAGAAACGATGGAAGAAGTTTCAAATTTTACGTGTAAAAGATTAGGGAAGAGAATTTGAAAACAGTGAACGAACGAATATTATCGTTCAACAATTTTTAATAAATTAATTAGCAAGTTTTTAAAACTTCTTACTTGATGATGAATTAAAAATAATTCTTCTACGAAAGAGCAAATTGTTTCATGGATATTTTAATTATTTTTAAGAATTTTGTTTAAAATTATTCTATTTTTGTAAAAATTCTCTCAAAATTAAAAATCGCTCAAAGTAAAAAAAAAAGAGAGAGAGAGAGACAAACTTTTTTAAAAGTTTTCTCGAAGTTGGGAAATTTTTCATCGAAAGAAGAACACGATCGGATCAAAATGACCCAAGGGCCTTAGCGGTGTTAATGGAAAGAAGAATGTCACGCTTTTGGATCGCCATTTCTCATGCAAGTCGACGTTACTCTTCGTCTCCCTGGGAATAATGTCACGTGATTGTGCGATGTCGTGACCATCTTGGGCCAATGAATTTTTCACCAAGCATCCGAGAGTTTCGATATACAATTCTGTTCGACGTGGATTTGTTAACTTCTGAACGAAAGGATTTTCGGTTTCGTTCGAAGAGTAATGAAAATTGCGTGATTTGCAGATATTAATTCGAATACGGTAGTTGATTTAAGATGCGAGGAAAGATATCTTCGAGAAGTATTTTTATCTGAATCAACATGTAAGAGATATAGAAAAATAATATTCGTCGAATTGTGTGAAATGATAGAGTTGAATAATTATAACGAGTGATGAGAAAAATATATTTGAAAAATTTATTGATGGAAATTATTGAAAGAAATCTTGATCGAGCTTTATTATTATTTTTCTTATTTAAAAATATATTTTGCAAAAAGTGTTATATTCGTTTTTAGAATAAAATTGAGAAAAAAATTTACAGTCATGTAATTATAACATTTTGGAAATGAGTATTATAATTATTTGAAATAATAATTTTTCAAATGGCGAAAGCATCAATTACAAGCAGAAATTATTTTTATTTTTATGCTCCAGCTTATATATCGTGTTGTGTATAAATATCGCCGTAATTTCTAAAATTAATAACATCCTTCACGATGATTATCAACCACAGCACGAAATCTCAGAGTATATCATAAATTAATGCAAAATGCTTTCCCCGTTGATCCTGAAGTATACGTGTTGGAAGCGTTATAGCATTCGACTTAAAATTTTAATACCCGCTTGAAATCAAGTACCGTAAAATGGCAAAGAAAATTACAATTATAGCCAGAAATTAACAAAGTGTACACCGATAATACGCGTAAAAAATATTACATCACAATCTATTACATTCTTATTAAAAATCCAGAACTTTTCTCCTAGTTGTAAAACTACTCGTAAAAATCTCATTTCTTTTTACCTAATATAATATAAATATAAAACAGAAATATTCTCGAAAAAATGAACGAACCATTACCAATTTTCCCTCAAGAAAAAAAAATTATAACCAATTTCAATCCATAGAAAATAATCCTTACAACAAACAATATTTTCATTATTCATGAACTAAACTTCATATCACTTTTTTATCAAAAAAAAAAAAAAAATTCGAAAGTTTCCGCACAACCCCCGAAAATAGTATTCAAAAATCAGGAATAATGTATTCATGAAACACCTGTACATATATCCTGGCTGGGGTTTTATCAACAAAATTGAACAGCATCGACCTATCAAAATTCAATATTACAATATCAGAGTTGCCAGCAGAAAATGGCTTCTACGCAGGGGAACGAGATTCGCGATAATTTCATCGCGCAGACCCACGGTTGGGGATGCGACAAGTGAGGTATACCTGAGACATTCGAAACATCCAGGAATTATAATATCAATGTAATGGGGGGGGGGGGGAGGATTGGATAGGTGTACATTCGTAATCCGCCGTCAGACAAGCGTTGGATGCGCCCGTTATCCGGATAATGTTGCGGATCTGTAATCCGGATGTGACGGATATTACGTAGGTATCACGGTTTATATTGTTGCAGAACGAAAGTCTGCGTGTTGTGTACAACAAACGTGTAACGTTGTTGAGCGTGCATCACGGTGGTCGTTCTTCTGTGTAAAATACAACGCTCTCCTTTCGAAGGAAGGCGAGAAAACACAACTCCTCGAGTTTACGAGGATTTCTCACGCGTCTTCTCATCCGTTCAGAAATTCTATCTATCTTTGACGAATTGTTCGAAATTCTCTGCTTTACGATGGATGACGAAAGATGAGAGAACGTGTCTTTGAAACGCTATATAGGAGATAATTAAGGAGATGGAAGTATTCGATATAATATAATTAGGATCGAATGTATTTAGGAGAGAGAGAGAAAGAGAGCTAACATATGGATTCAATGAATATAATACGATGCAACGTGTTATAAAAGGAATGTCATTTATTATTAAGAAAGTAAAAAAGTATAATGGGAAAAATCTTTTTCCCTAATTGATATATTTTTACGATTGTATCTAGATCGATTCTAAAAATAGGTATACTTCGTTCTATTATATTATCTATCGAATCTTTCCTACAATCTTGAACATTTAATTTAGCAATCAAATTGCTAAATTGAAGTAAAAAGAAAAAACGACTCCTACGTTTAAAGATTAATTTAATTTTTTAATTTTACGTTTTTATTAATTAGATCCATCATACAAAACATCGTAAAAAAAAAAGAAGAAAAACAGTATACAAAGTTATGTACGAAAAGCAAAATTTTAACCCGAATAGAATTAATTTGAATTTTAAAGATTGAAGGGAGAAAGGAAGAGTATCGAAATAATACAAGGTTGCCTACTACAAATTTATAACGAAAATTAGAAGGAAAATTCGCGGTTGAATAATGAACACCGGGTGTAAAGTATCCCTCGACGAGAGTTAGCAGTGAATTTTCTTCGTGAATAATCAAAGGGTGAGAGGCAAAAGTTAGCTTGACAGGTGAAGGAACGACCGGCGTCGTCTGGATACTCGAGAAATTTATTCACGTGGCTGTTTTTGGCAGCTGGAAAATCCGCGAATCGAACGAAATTGATCATTTCTCCGAGCTATAATAAACGGACGAATTAATTATTCACGATAGTCGACACGATAGAGGATCGCGTTAATTGCGTCTCCCCCCTCCCCCCACGATCTCCCCTCGTATATTTTTAATTACTTGTATCAAAGTCAGCTCGTACAAGCATTGTTAATTCTGGTAATAATTTGATTGATGGCGTAGACGTTTTTGTTGGAAATAATTTAATTGCTGCGTAAAACAATCTGCGTAATATGTCGTTAAAAATAAGTGTTAAATATAGCGTGTATTATTATCCACGTGATACTTCATTATGTATATTGCTCTTTTGTCTTTTCACGTGGATGCATTTAAAATAAAATTACACGCGATAACAGAGATATAATTCTTATAGAAAATTGTGATATTTTTTTTATAGATATTTAATCTTCTAATTAGAGAAGGTAGACTCAAATCATTATAGATTCGAATATGATCGAAGAAATCTGGTTATCTGGTAAAAGAATTTAGATATATCTATGATAAAAATTTAGAATTTATTTAATCATAAAAGAATAATTGCAATAAAATCGAACTCTTATTACTCCTATTTTAATATTTTGTATGAATAAGAGAGTCAAAGAACTTTATCTCTCTGGTAAGATTTAAATCTTTGTTCAATTATCCACGAGATACAGAAACGTAAAATTTCTATCAAATAAATCGAATATTATCTTTTAGAATCAACGCCACTGGAAAATTATTCTTGTCCGATTTCAGATCTCTGAAAACGATTGAAATTTAAAAATTGTTAGACGACTCGAAAGTGAAGAAAAAGTAGATATAAAACATGGACAGTCTAAAAGAGTCTTAAAAGAACCCGATTCGTCTCTCGGTTTAAAACAAATAGCAACGAAACTTGATCGTTCACGTAGGGAATCTTGTCTATCTGTTAAGCTTAGCTAGTTAATTCTGGAAAGGGAAGGAGCGGAGGAAAGTTCGGCGCGCTCTCGTTCAAACTGGATAATCTTTAATCACGCCTCGTTTGAAATCGACCGCGCGAGGGTGAAGGATATGAAAGAAATGGGACGAGGCAGGCGGTCTCGAGGAGAGAAAAAGGAAAGAGAGAGAGAGAAAGAGGAAATCGAGCGGCCGGAAAAATTCCTCGACTGGAAAACATCGATGCGAACAATTTAAAGCGATGACCTCGAACAACGTTTGAACATTTTTTCGTGAAACTGAATTTCGTTTGTTTCGATAAGGTCAATGTGAAAAAAATGGGGAGAAAAATGAATATGATGAAAAAAGAAAGGAAGAAAAAGTGGTTTTGGTACAGGAAGAAATTTTTTTTCTTTTTTAAAGAACGAAACTGTGGGACGTACTTTCTTTCTTCTTTTCGTTGTATTTAAAATATACTAAAAAAATACTGGAACTTTCAACGCAGCCTTTGTCTCCCTTCTTTAGACTCTTCTTTTGGAAAACTTAAGTATATCTGCGTGCAAAGTTAATATTCGCAGCAAACAAATTTTTTCTTTCTTTTTTTTTTTTTTTTTATATCCCGAGACAAAAGCGTATCAGAATAGAAGAAAATGAGGAAAGCCCGAGATGGAAGAGAGAGGAAAAAACGAAAAGAAAGGAAGAACGTAATACGGCGAAGTAACGAAAAAAAAAAAGAAAAAAAGAGAAGCAAGAATGAAAAGATAAAATAGCAAAAATATTCGAGATCCAAGACAAATAAAGGATGAATAAAACAACGATGCAAGAAAAAAAGAAGAAGGGATTAACCGTTAAAAGTTAAAAGAGATGTATAAAGAAAGCTGTGGAAAAAGATGCAAAGAAGAGTGGAAGAATCAAGATCGTAGTGAAATGGCGAGGAAGGAAAGTATAAAAGAGAATATACGAAGAAATGAACCGAAAGACTATGCGATTAACCGAAACGACAGTGGAATTATATTCTCTTCTTTGCTTCGTAAAAAAATAAAATGAAATAAAATCTAGGAAGGAAATTGACGAGAGAATCGTTCAAAAAGACTGCACGCGGGCCAACACGCGTGTGTAAACCGCTTTCGATTAGGTTGACGAATTTAACGTCGAGTGCAACAGTGACGACAACGTTCAAGCACTAGGCGGCCAATACTAACGAGGTTAAATTATGCTGCCGAGCTGCCAATCGTACAAACGCGACTCGAATATCAAATTCATCGACACTTTTCTCCTAACGTGACCATACGACTCGAAATTGTCCCTTTCCTTGTTCGTGCAATTTTATTTGGGAATTAGATCGACCAACGTATCATATCATATCTATTCCGAGAGTTTAACTAAAAAAGATTTTCTAAATCGGAGAGACGAGAATGAAGAACGGTTGAATTTAATTACGTGATTAAACCCGTTCAATATTTCAAAAAAAGGGTATTTGATTAAAAAAAAATTAAAGTTTCTAAATATTCTCTCGAGTCTAGGAGAAAGAAAAAAGGACTAATATTAATATTTGATTAATATTTGAAGTGCTACGACACGAAATAAAAGATAAACTATATCATAACTCGTTTGATTTAGACACGGTTCGAATGCACGAAAACACAGAAACTCCTCTCACATATCCTACAAAACTTTGTTTCCCCAGAAACTTTTTCACCGTCACATTTACCATGATATATGTTATTAAACGTATGCACTGGTCAGAGTTTGGTAAGTAGTTTAAAATAGGTCTCTTTTTAGGAGAAATTCTAAATCAGTTTAACTTTTCCAAACAGAGATTCAACTAATAATGGATCATTCTTCTTTCTTTTTTTTTTTTTTCCATTTCATAACAACAATAAGAAACGTTGCAAACGATAAAGTATTTTCAGAGCTTCAATGTAGCGTGATTTAATTAAATCCTTCCCTTGTGTCTCACCTCGAACAGATGTTTACTATTTACTTGGGCCAATCACCGGTCCTATTGAGTTATCTCAAACATTCACCAGGTCCTGTCATGTGGCTCAAAGCAACCGAGTAACTGGCAATTTCATCATTCACTCCAGTACCTCCGTTGTTCGCATTCACAACCGTGACCACCTGGAATCTTTTCTATAAACGACATCAACAAGCGCAGAGTAGAATTTGGATCGTGACATCCACCTGGACTACCGTTTCCTGGATCCGTGATCCGTATCGCTTAAACTTTCCCTGACCTAAGCAAACTTACGAACTCGATATTAAATGGAATTCTCTCGTATCGAGCAGCTAGTTTCATCATATTATAAAATTCAATGTTTTTCAGACTTGAGATAATCTTTAAATGATTGTCCAAGTTTTAAGACGTACGTAAACGTTGAAAATCAAATTGAAAAATCACAACTCGACCTATTTTAAAATATCGTAAAACGAAACTCGATGAAAATTAAATTCGCATCGTCGAGTTATTTCTTGAGTCTTTATCGAGTTTCTAAAAATTACAATCGGATCCATTCTATAAAATCTCTTCGGTAAACAGTAGTTTATTATTCAATTATCCTAAGAATTGCTTTCTCCGTTTCAATTCGCCTAATAATCGATATTTCGTGTTAAATTAAGTATCAAATTATTTATCCAAATATTATATTAAATGGATCGTTAATTATATGGATGTTTGTATATCAAATAACAAACAGATACGAATCTTTAATTTATCCAACATTAAACGAATTTTAGTATAAATCTTCCAAAAGGTATAATAAAAATGTCGATGAAGAAATCATAGAGAAATAAGAAAATCGGATAAATAAGCATAGAACTAAAATTATAATATCGATCAATTTCCTCCAAGCTAAATTTTGTCAAAAATTTTCACATTTGCTTATATTTTCGAATCACGATTTTACACAGGATGCAATATAGTTAGCCAAAGAGAGAGAGAGAGTGGATCACTCTCTGGAATAGACAGATGGGGTGGGGAGAGTGGGTCAGAGGAGAGAAGGAAGCAGCGACAGGAAGGCCGCTTTGACGTTTGACCGTGGCAGCTGGCAGGTATTTCGAGAATTTGCCCAGACAGTCCCTTCCGTAATACAGCCCCATCGGTGTAACTACAGTCGGAAAGCTTGCCGGCAATCCAACCTAACTTCACAAGTATTTCGTCCCGGGGTTGGTTAACTCGGATGGAGGCGGAGGCGCCACCGTCGGATCGCCGAAACACGTGGTAATTGCCACCTCGTGGCTACCTTCGAGAATATCCCTCGGAAATAGAGTGGCGACGTTTCCGGCCACGTTTCGCGTTGCCGCAAGATTAGAGGTTGCGCCTTAATGAAGAACTCGCGCAGAGAGAGAGACGAGCACGGTTTAGACGCTTATTCGGCGAGCTTTTAACGTTTCAACATCCGCCTCGTAACGAAAATGGCCGCATTCCAACGGAGCGGCAAGGACGCTTTAAGACGCTTTCTTCCCAAGGATTAATTATACGCCGTCCGGGGGGGAGGGGGAGTGGCGTAATTCCTTACTTTTACCAAACGTAAATTGCGCACAGCTGCGAGTGACGCGTCGATTCCTGGAAAGAGTTAAGGTGCGATTAAATTAGCAACGCTCCCCATCGTCGAAACGCTTGTTCCGTGCGAGATCCGCGTGCCACGTTTTTACGAAACGGGAGGTGGTTGGAGGGAGGGAGGGAGGATCCCTCGAGAGAGGGATCTCTCGAATCGTATTTATACCGAGGGTAGGATTCATTGGCTATCCACCGTTCATTCGGGAATAATTCGGGGGTAAACGTTTTTAAAAGGTTAAAACTGCCGTGTTGGGGAAATGAAAAATCGGAAACCCGATGTGTGCCGTGGAGGGCGACCGCTAAATACGAGTCGAATCCCGGGCAAATGATGCAGTGCATTATGCTTGTAACGTTCCTCTCGGAAACGAAAGCATTATTCGCCTCGAATAATGTTACTTTCGGGCGGAATGCGATTTCGCCCCCCCCTCGTGCATAAACTACCCGGCCACGGGCTGTTAATTTTCCGAACGCGTTTTAACTCCGCGTGACCTCCCCACACCGTCTCTATCGCCGCCATTCCGAACCGTAAATTCCGAAACCGGGTATAATTGGTCGCGATTTCCGAGTTTCGGATTAGAGTTTCGTCGACGTTTTGCCTCCCGTCTCGCGACATCGTTAAGGGATCGAGGGATTCACGAGCGAGCAAGATCGCTCTCGAGATCTTCCTTTTATTCGTCTTCTCCGTTTCAGGGAGTTGTTCGGAATGTATTTAAATGTTTAGAGATTTAGAAATAAAAAAACGTATTTCCCCGATTATAATATACGTATATTGGCTGCGAGAATATTAATGGGGGTTTGCAACGTAATCCCTGGAGTGTATGACGTGAATTTACGTTCTATGATATATTTATCGTCTGTATTTACATGCATAATTATTCAATTATCGGGCTATGAATGAAACGAAATTTATTGCACCTATCGTTCAATAAAATCGGAAAAATATTGTTTAAAAAGAATAAAGGTATGCTTCATAGATGGATATTACAAACAACTCGAGTATAACCTCGAAATCTCTTTTATCATCATTAATATTTCCAACGTATAATTGTCGTTAATTATCAGACAGGATAATAATCTTGGATAATAATCTTTTTGCATAGATGTTTTCGAAACTACAAAAAGATAATAATAAGAGACAGGCAAGGAGAAGGTCGTGTTTGCCTCTCCTCGCAAACGCGACGTAATAAAAATTGGAGAAATGTACGGAGGAAAATAATTTGGATAAGGCTAATTGTATGCAAATGATACGAGACCGCGTGAGCTATATATATATAAGACGAGGGTGTACGCGAAATTGAAACCGCGCGAAGAGTGTGTGTGCGCCGGTGTTTGGCCAACGACCGGAAATTACAGAGCTACTGTTTTCCTAATTTCGGACACGAATGAGATTCCCTACCGACCGCTGATACGGGGGCATCCCTTGGCCCTCGTCATAAATAATCTAAGCGGAGCGCAAACGTGTGGCCGAGTCAATTTAATGGAATTAATAACAGGGCGCTCGTATATATACAGGAGAATTCCTCTAAGTTTTGTCAGTAATTTCACCGAAACGAAATAACAAACGACGACTCTGGTTATTCCACGTGATCATCAAATATTTTCGATCAGTTGATCACAATTTTGTTTTGAGAATTTTTGAGAGGATAGATTCGATGGATTTTTCAATCTATTCGAATTACGAATGATTGAAAATAATTATTTGTTGTATTAATATTGTTACTATTTCGATTTTATTTATTAATGAAACATCATTTCGAATTTGAGTATTATTTTCGTTTCATTTTAATGTAATTTCATAACGAAACTCAAATTTTTAATTATAAATATATTCAAATATATTTTTAATATTTTTGTTGGCCTGTTGTGGGAAAAACATTTCATTGGAAATTTGAGAAAATGATAAAAATTTGGAGAGTCTTTCTTTAAAAAATAAATTGCTCTACAAGATTTTTGTGATCAATTCTATAGCAGAATTAGAATAAAAGTATCGAAGAAAGGTGCTTATAAAAGAATAGATTTCGATCTATATCGTCGATAAAACTCTTTTTTATAGTATTAATTACGTATTTCTCGTTTGGATTGAAATTATACCCTCGATTTAATTAACCAAATATCACACGTTCGTAATATAATACAGCGTGGAGCTGTATTGCAATTAATCTACAAATAACAATGAGGTGACAGGTTACGACGCCTACGTTGTATGCCTGGAGAAAATAGTAACGCTAGATATTATTTGCATTATTGTAATCGCTGCCTATCATTTGCATCGATGCAAATCATTCGGATTTCGATGATATACGGAGCGGTCTGTAATTAATGGTATTTATGTATGTATCGTGTAATCGATGAAATTGTGGCTAACATGATGAGAACATTATGGACAGAGAAAGTAGATTACAAACGGAATTTCTTTCCATTAATTTATTTATTCTCGATAAAATTTTAAGAATTTCATTGAACAGATTTGGAATGGAAATTTTTTATCGACTCATTCTTCATGGAATTTAACCAAATCGTTCGATACGATTTTTCTCATTTAATTTATATTCAATATTCAATTTTGAATTATATATTTTTTCGAAATCTTTAAATCTTCGAGGATTAGATATAAAATGGATTTCCACGATAATCTTTAAATCTTCGAAGATTAGATATAAAATGGATTTCCAAAATAAATGGAAGAATCGAGAAATATAAATACTGTTACGCTTCGCTGCGATATTCGACGAAGTTAAATTTAAAAAAAAATAAAGGAAATGAATACCTCTTTGTACTAACGACGAATACACGAGTGCGAATACATTTATGCACTACGGTGCCAATCGTTGCTGATTACCCGATCGAATCCATATATCCTTTGATGCTGACACAGGCTATCGTGTGCAAAAGTTTCGTATTTCACGGTGAATCACCAAGAATCTAGGTCGAAGACCTAGTTTGCGCTTTTAGCGTGTCCGTTGCTTTATTGATAACGAGGCGGATGCAAAATGTTCGTAATATACGGATTACGATCCGTACTTTGTTTCTTTTTTAAGAAACGTGTATTACTGAATCATTGCATGTCGATGCAGAGTATTATTTGCACGTGATATCTATAAATTAATCTTTTGCATATGACTTCCTTGGAAGTATTTATTTCAAGTTTAATTTCTTTTTTTTTTTATTTGAAATGTGAATAAATGGAAATTGATCTAAAAAAAAAACTCTGAATAGCGTATATTCATGAATATTATATATCTTATATTATTAGATTCTTCAATAAGAATCGTATTCGTTCATTGACAGTTATCTTGTAAATTATATCGTTTGATATTAATGTCAATCAATTATGATTAAAAAATAATGAAATAATAAATCTATATGAATAGTGAATAATTTTGAAGCAGTTATACGTTTCAGGACTTATTTTGAGAAGTTTGAGAAGTATTTTGAGAAATATTATACAGTATGCTATATTATTCTTGTTAATTCTTAAAATAACTCTAAACTTATATAAAACTCTAGCAAATCCAATTATAACTAAAATTCCCAATATACATTCAATACAAGAATTGTATGTCTATTTTTAATGATACATTAATAAAAATTGTTTTCCAATTAATAATATATTTCCATATTTTTGTTAGAAATTGAAAAAATCTTGAAAATCATAACTGATGATAACTGACTTTTCAATTTCTTTCAATTATAGTCCATACTATTATATTATTCCTAGACAATTTTTAAAATTTTTAAATTCCATCAAAATTAGGAAAAAAAATGGGAACTCAACCGAATATTTATTCTCAAAATCCTCTAATTATTACACTTGTTAAGACTGTAATCATAAGAAGAGGAAGAAAAGCACATGATACAACCCCAGAAATCATAGTCAAAAATGTAAAGGGGAATCTTTTATCAAACGCAAGAAAGGCCAGGCAGCACGTTCAAAGTTACGGAACAAGCCACGTAAAGAACAGATCCAACATGGCGGCGGAAGGGACGTTAACGTGGATAAATCTTCCGTGCCTCTTTCTTTTTCCATGAGCACGCAGCTCATCGGAATAGCCGCGCGCGCGACCCTTGTTTCCGGGTGGCGAAAAAATCCAAGCATTTCTGCATGCTTGCATTTCACACTGTCCATGTAAATCTTCGCATCCTCCACGCTCTTATCTGGCCGCGGATATAAAGCCTGGCCTCGTTGCACCCACCCTCTCTTAACGGCTGCGTGTTAAGATGACAAAGTGGAAAGAGCAGCGGAAAGATGAGAGAGAGAGAGAGGAGGAAATCCAAAATACGCCATTTATTCACGTGTTAGGTGAAGGAAGAGAACAAAATCATCGAGGAAACAACCGGCCTCCATTGGCAACTGTTCGTCGAGGCAACAACAGTCTCGTGTTGTCGAACGGGAGTTGAAAGACGGGTGTCTTGTAGCTTTGAGACTACATGGAAATCCCATAGTCGGCAAGATGGGCGAGTAATATTTCGAGAAAGATTAGGGAGCAAGATGATTACAGGGAGAAATATTTTTAGTATGAAAGGGTTTAGGTTATGTAAGCTGAAGCTAAGATAGATGCTCGTGTGACGTGATAAAATTATTGAATTATTTAGAAGTTTTCTTAAGATAATATCTAGCTTTAATTTTGGATAGGTAATTTTAATATTGATTAGATTAATCATCGTTCGCAAATGAGATATAGGATGTGAGAATTGTTAATATTAATGTAACAAATAATTAAATATGAATATAATATTATTATTAAAATTTGAATGTTTATATGAATAAATTTATATTCAAAGGATTTTAAAAATTAAAAGAAATTTATATTAGTTTATATTAAATGAATTGTTAACTATATCTTGGGAATATTAAGAATGATTAACAGTTGTTTCGAGAAAAATTTATTTCAATGTATTTCGATCCTTAAACATCGAAAAACAGAATGATTAACTAAAAGCAGGAAACTACAGAGCTCTATCTCTAAAACGATTCTCCCCAATAGTACTCTCTCCGTAACACAAGAACGATCGCTGAGTGCATCTAAGCAGCAACGAACTTATCAGTATCACGAAACAATTAACCGTGTAACGGATAATCGTTGCACTCTCGGATTCGTTGCTGCATACAAGCAACTCGTTTCGAGGGAAGCAAACTCGGCCAGATCACAGTTTCTACCCTCTCGCATTCCGATTTCCTGGATCATCCGATTATTTCCAATTAATCTGAATGTAACGAAGTGAAATAGTTTCTACGAATTTAATAAAGCGATTTCATCTTTCTCCTTCCCGTGTAAAAAATGTCGAGATGCGAATTGCGATCCCTTGTTTTTACCAGTTCGGTGGCCTGATTGCGACAATAATTGCTCGCGATTCTTCTTCTTCGAGAGCCAAGTTCAATGAAATTTAAATAAAAAAAAAAAAAAGCAAAGTTTCTTTCTATGGATTTTTTTCTAAAATTTAATATCCTATATTATATCCAAGATATTGAAAATTGCCAATTAAGTAAGGCCAATATCGAATAATTTTTAATCGATCCAAAATTTAAATAAGAACATTATTTTATTCTACATTTCGCCAGAAAAATATGATTGAATCGAAAATAATCGGGGAGATGCATCAGAATTCAATAAGCGAACGAATCAAAGAAAAAGAAAACGAAGCGAACAAATTTTTTGATAATTAAATGATAAAAAGAAAGGATCGATTCTATCGATCAATCCATTCCCTTTTCTAATTAAATAAAGGGAATAAAACGAGAAGTATAAACGAGATTATCGCAAAAGTTTCCTCTAAATAAACGATGGCACAGATTTTCGTGCGCTTATCTGTTGTTTTGTAAAAAAAAAAAAAAAAAAAAAATGGGAAAGAAAAGGAAAAGGATAATTTATCCGAAAAATTGGAGGCATCGAAACGAGTGTAATATCTTGGGTGTCGAGGAATGATGCACGGCCGAGGAGCCATCGTGACGTGAAAGCGATTATTTACAGCCAATCAGAGGGAGAAACCTATCTGACGGACAGACGCATAAACGCTCGCAGATCACATCGAATGACACAAGGGATAATCGAACTGACGAGGCACGATTGATAGAAGGACGCGTGACGTTCAACGCTTTGCCCAAATGGAAAGCCCATGTATCCTGGATATTTCTTTCGATTAATGCGACTCCTTCTTTACTACGTTCTTGCGCTACGTCTATCTGCAACTGGATTTATATCTATGACAGAAAAGTGTAAATAGAGAGAAACTTTGTTACTTTGTCGTAATACATTCAATATGAAAAATCGAAGAGGATTCTCGGTAATGGATATTGATTTTTTTTTGATAAGTAAAAGAAACGTATATTATAAAACTAAATGGAAACTTTTTTTTTATTTTCTTGGAAAAATTCATATGATGCGTGTCAATTAGAATTCTCGTGTTCACTGTGTGTTTTAGATTTCAAATATTTTTTTATAAACAATTTTTGTAAAATTCAATAATTTAATAATTTAATTTAAATTTTATTTGTTCGATGCTTTGGAGATAAATTTTTCTAAAATTTTGAAACTTTATTTTATTAAACGCTCTTCGATGATAAAAACAAAAACATTGCATCGATTTCACTCGTGACAATTAACGCGTACTTCATAGATATTGTATCTGAATCCAATCTGTGTTATTTATACGATGCATAGTTTGGTTTCCCATAGCGACGATCGTTATGCAAATTCGTTGCTTCATCGCGCGATATATTGAAGACGTAGCTTCGTAACAGGCATTATGATAACCTGTCTCGAAAAAATATTACATAATGCATCCTACAATAGTACATGAATGCATGTACATTAATAGGCAAATAATAAATTGGATTATCTCATCATGATCACTCTTATAATACACCTTTCTCTCGTAATTAATCCCTGGAATCCGATTCGAGAGGTTCGTCGATTCGACGAAACTGCGCCTCGATCATATGAATTTCCCTCTGTACGCGTATTACCTGGCAATAACACATGGGTATAATCGGCCATAAGTATAATCACATCGTAATCATATCAAACGAAAGGGTATGACGTTCATACTTACGTATATCCATGCTTGAAAATCATGGACTATTCGAATACATTAATAGATATTACGTAATATAAAATATTTAAAATATTGAAATTTTTAAATAGAGAGATTCCTTAACAATTTTAAAATAAAATTGTTTATACGTAAATACTATAATTTTTTAAAAGATTTAATATCAGTAATGGAAAGTTGTCGTAACTGGATAGAATTATTTATAAGAAATAATCTTTTGCTTGTAACGTTTATATACCAATTACTTCAAATCGTGTAAATATATATATATAACAAATGATACAATGATATTCGTCTTATCGAATAGATAACAGCTAGACAGAATCGTGATTAACGAAGATGAACTGTTTTGTTACGAGATCGTAATCGATAATGCCGATAAAATTGTTGGAAGTTCGCGTAACGATCCCCCCAGTGACACCTATTATTCCTCATTTATTAGAACGAAACCCACGATTCGTGTTTCGTTGGCAAACAATCATTCCGTATCTGTAAACTCGAATTCTTTCGAGCAGATCGATCGTACGCCATCTTGCGTGCAACAACGACGCTATCTGGCGGTTTAGTACCTAAATAAATCGACCAAACTCGGCGAGAGAACTACGTTGAAAAAGAAAAAAAAAAAAATCTCGCGTGACACGCGCGTGTATTCGATAAAAATCTAAGATTAATTTCGAAAATTTTAGATTATATTTACTACATCAGCCGACATCTTTGCACGGAAATAAAGCGGAACAAATACGACGTGGTCTCGCGTTTTATCGGTGCACAAATGAGCTCTCTGCGTGTACTGCGTTTCCGAGTACACACAACGGGATGCGTTAATATCGTTAATTAAAACCGCTAACTCCCGCGTCGTTATTTGCGTGTCAACGATGATAACCGGGATAGGTGCAACGCGAGAAGTGCAACTAAAATTGAGATGGCAAGCTTGGCAAATTTTTAAATATATTGCGATCATTCTGGCAAATCTGGCTGGCATAATTATATTTTTCAACGTTATCGGGGAGGGTGTTTTAATATTATAGCGGTTTTATAGAGTACGTGGAAAAAGAGAGAGAGAGAGAGAGGCTTACGAAATCTTTTTTTGCTGCGTTGTAAAAAGATTGCCTTTGATGGAACGTTTTAAAATATTTTTCGAGAAACACATTTACGAGGTGTGAAAACGCGGTGTGGATCGATAAATTTGAAATTTTTTCCTTTTCTTTTTTTTTTTTTTTTTTTTTTTTTTTTTTTTTTTTTTAAAGTTTAAAAGAAACATATTCAAAAGGATAAATCGCTTAACACATCAGGTTTCATCACTTATATTTTGTAAGTCAAATACATCGATACCTCGTTCATCTGTGTACAATTACTTCGAACTCGTATTCAAATTTACTCGAGTCAACATTTACCGTTATAGTGGAATATTTGCATTCTACAATTTACATGAATAAACCTTCTCTGAAAATTACTCCATTTTCGTCACGGAAATTTACATAACAAGTAATACAACACGATAATACGATAAAAGAAAAATTATATATTTTAGATATGCATCGATGATAATTAATTAATCGATTAATGTTAATAAGAAAATTAATCCGTACGTTTTATATATAAATTTAAACACAAGACAAGCAACTAGTCTATTCCGGAAGATAATATCGTATCCATCCAGTCGAATATATTCGCTATCGAAAATTGAATTGTGCCGGAAATAGCATTGTGCACTCGGAAACAGCTTTCATCTCTCCTCTCCGAATTCTTGACGTTTCTATATTTTGATTTTGTTATCCCCCTCTCCTCTCTCTCTTCCTTCGATATTTTCTTTTTAACTCGGTGAAAAAAAATTTTTTTTCCCCTCCATATTAAGTCGATCGCACGGGAAAACATGACGATTCGAATCTTGAATGTTTATAAATTAGTTTGCCTCCGAGGCGCGTTTTTTGATCGACTGTGGAAGGAATAGCGATGGAAATAGGTGAAAACGAACGGCGGGGAGGGGCCAGAGAGATTTAGCGCACGAAAATACAGAAAGAGAGAGAGAGAGAGAGGGAGAGCAACGGTACGGGAAACCAATATCATGCCAACGAAATCGATACTGGCTAAATAAATATTGTTTGAGAGGCCACCGAATTGACAGTGAGTCCCGACGAGTGCACCAATGGAATATTTATCCCGCGGAACTGGGAAATGAAAGTCTCGCGGCTAGAAATCTTCACGAGATGTTGCATCGTTAAATTGTTTGTACGTTGTTAAAAATACCTTTAATCGGTAATTCGCTCGATTTTATATCGAAATTTAAACATCCCTCTCCCTCCCTAATTTCTTCTTTATAGATATACATATTCATATTTGCGATACATATATTTTTTTTAATTAATCAGAAGAGAAATCGAATGAAATTTATATTTAAGCATAATTCAGAAATGTTTGTATCGTACGGGAACATATTATATTATGCGTTTATAATAAATTTAATCATCGAGGAATATCGAATTATGCTACAAGCAATTAGAGTTGTTAAATTAACGTGAGATTTTGACGGATGGCCATAATTATCCTTTAAGCGCGGTGAGCGACGTTCGGCTGGCTTTGGTTAACAAAAGGGTTAAATTACACGGCCGATCTTTGATCAACGGATGTATTAACGGCGAAATTATGCAACGATCGATCGTTTGAGTTACAAACAAATTTTGTGGCTAATTAGGAACACAAGGGGTTGCGGCACGAGACATCGATGCTTCCGTTGGCGCAGCAAGGAGAACCCTGTTTCTCTATGGGAGTGGATCCACGTGGTTTTCCAAGCTAACTAAGGGTGCTCAAGTTTTCTCGCCAATGACTGTAATTGTTCGATATTGGATATCCTCCCTCGTGTTTGTGATATTGTAAAATGTTATAATACAGAATATCATCTCGCAATTTGATTTCAAATAATATCAAAGAAATATCTTGGAAGAAAAAATTCAAAAAAAGAAAGAAGATTATAAAATTAAAAAAATGCTTACCTCGCGATGCACGATTTCAAATCGACTGAGCATAAGCGTCGCGATACTCGAGCCTTTGGAAAAAACACCTGGAATAAAAAAGAGCATAATTAAGAAAAATATCGATAATTATCTATTTAGTTCGAATTGTCCACGCAATTACGAGCACAATTTTTTCCTCGAAACAACCGTTGTAATTCACCCTTTTTTCGCTTCTTTCTTTCTTTCTTTCTTTCTTTCTTTTTTTTTCGTTCGATACGTTGGCTGGATACATTTCCCCTTCCCCTTCCCCCCGTTTTCTGTTTTCTATTCTCTTTCGCTTATAATTGGCGTACACGAGTTCGAAGTTAACTCGTGTTCACAGCGTGATCAACGGCTTGATATCTCGCGTGAATTCGTTTTTTGATCACGCTTGATTCAAAAGTTGGGAATTTTTCGCGTTTCCAGATCTATCAGTCGCGCCTCCTCTTTGTCTACTGGATTTCGAACCACGGTTAGATTCAGCGATTCGGCACACGGTGGAAAATAAATCCATCGTGTACAGGGTGTCCCGTGGCTTCGTTCATCGATGGTCCCATTGAAATGATTTAAGGCGTGGAAGAGGCACTCGGCCGGCTGAATCTGATCAACTCGAATCACTTTTTGAAAAATTTCTAATTTCAACGACAAATTGTGTGATTTTTAGATTTGTAACGGTTAACTAAAATGAATCTTCTTTGAATCATTTTTCAGATTGATAAGTAAGTTTTCTAAGTTTTAATACTTGATTTAATATTTGATTTTTTTCTTTTTTTAATTTTATCTCAAAGTTTGGACCGAAGTGAAACAGTTTGATTGAAACTGGAATAGAAGAAAGTGAAATATAAAAATTGTAAAGGATTAATTTTTCAAAAACTAAATGTCTAGATAGATTGGTTGATTAGTTTGCCTTTTGTATGCTTTGTATCCAGAATAACATCGATTTCTATTCTATTGTGCGCTATTCATTTTTTTTATATGAATAGGTGAGTTAATTCGTTATTTAAAGAATAATGCTTTGTTTTGTGTGGAAACAGAAAATGTAGCAATATCCATATCGAAAATTCTTTGTTCGAAAGAAAATGTAATTAGATACAATCATTTTAGAAAAAGATTGTATGAAATTAAAATTAAAAAAACGTTTAATTTTTTTTGAAGAGTTGTGTTTTATTAAAATTCACAACAAAAATTATATATTTTTTGTACTTTTGTGCTTTATCCTATTCCTGCAAATGATAGTTTATAATTTGTCATTTTAAATTTTTCATGGATAGATTAAAAATGAAAATAATAATTAATGAAAAAAAGAGTAAAAGAAATAGACAAATTCGTAATATTTTAAAACAAATAGCATAGCAATGATACATGGAAATTAGAATTCTGGTTGAATAATTTGTAACATTTACATCTTTATTCTTGTATGCATAAATGTATGTATTTAGACATAAGTTCTCTTAAGGATGAATAGTAGAAGAGAATTTTGAAAGAGCGTTACCATAAAAAAATATTAAAAAATATAAATTCCATTTATTACGTGCAATATGAGTTTCAAAAAAAAAAAAAAAAAAAGAAATAAGGTTTCTAAATTAATATCCAGTGGTGAAAGTATTCGAATAGTATTTTACAGAGAAATTCACTTAACTCGAAAATTCTGATTTTAACGAAACTTTTTATACATATGTAGAACATATAATAGATTGCATATAGAGCAACGAGGAATCTCTTTCAGGGGATGAAATCAGTTATCAATTATATTTTATTTCACAGCACTGTGATAGAACCATTACGTTCTGAAGAATTTTTAATTGAAAATTTCGCTCTGTTCGACACCATTACAAAATTATATTCAAAGGGATGAAAATTCATTAAAATCTCAAGCATTTCAATTTTCACCCCCTTAAAATGACATCTCGATGAAAAAGAAATTACCATACCCGATCTATCCTTATTCTGATGATTTATCGAGTTGAAAAATGAAAAAAAAAAAAAAAAAAGACTGTTCATTTCATTAAAAAATAAAAAAAAATGAACTTTGGCGAGTCTAAAATATGAACATATTTTAAAGATTATAAATCAAGAAAACAGCGTGCGTTTAAATATTTACTCGCGATTATCGTTGCATTTTGTTTCCACGAAGGTGAATTCGGAGAACAATGTAAACTAGTTTCCTACTGAACGACCCATCGTTTCACGGTTTCGTCGGAACGCTCCGTGTACACGAAGGAAATATTCTTTGCAGACGGACGGAAACATCTTTCCCGCAAACCGGAACGGTATTTTCTCCAACGTGGAACGCAACGAAAGCCATGTTTTATCTCGTCTAGATTATTATGTGCGAGGAGCAGGCACGCCTCGAGCCAAGGATACGTATATAGAGAATCATTTGAATGAGGAGGAGCGGGGAAAAAAAAAAAGAAGGAAGTCTTTGACGAGACGTTTTTATTTCACGTTATGTCGTGATAAATAAATAAATAAAGAAAAAAGAAATAATATTTCTCTGTTTCTCTTTTTTCTTTTTTTTTTTTCGTTTCGAGGAAGAGGAATAAAAGAGGATGATATTTTCGTCTGATTGAAGATTGATATATGTGTAGAGAAAATATCGATGAGGTAAACTTCCACCTTATTAAAATTCTTGCGGTGAAATAGTGATCGATCAGGAATTAATTTCTATCGCTGGTGAATACTGATTCGGCGGCCAATTTTCTTTGTACTTTGACCCCCGTGGGACGAAGATCTCATTCGATGATCATGGAGGAAAGGCTTATTTTTTTTTTCTTTTTTTTTTTTTTTTTTAGTCAGTTTAAAAATGAAGAGAGAAATATATATTGTGATAAATCGGATGATACGATCGAAATATTTTTGTCACGTATGCAGGATTTATCGATAAAATATGCATGTTATTTGAAACTCAAATTTGATAATCAGGAATTAAAATAATCTGTTTAAATATTTATAATTGCCCAATACGTTATCACGCTAATAATTTTAAATTTTTAATTTCATTAATGTAACTGAATAACCGTAATTAAATCCTCTTTCTACAATTTAATATAAATTATTAATAATCGTGAATGATATTTATGATGATTAACGGATTGATGTTGCGCGCCCATTGAATTTTATACAAATTATTTTCACATTATAAAATAATCATAATTGCAAACAATACGGAAATACATTGATACATCGAGAACGAAGAAACTAAAAAAAAATTCTTTCGCGTTAAATTTAATTATCACGACTATTATTTTCTCATCTTACAAATTCTCTCTCATCCTTCGTTACCATCATTAAAGAATATTATGATATTTTTAACAAAAAAGAACCTAAACCGTCCAATTAATTGATGAATTAAACGATTAATTGAACCGAGAAAAAAGGAAGAGATTCTCATATTCAAACATTCAAACAATAATATAACAGTTTACCAATTGCCAAGATAGCAATCGTGGTGCAGCGCGTGACAGGCACTGTTAATCGAGCTAGTGGTGTTGGTCACCGGCGGAAACGGACGCCGATTTATATTCCAATTCAGCGGGAGTTGAAAAATTTCGGCGTTGGTTATCACAGTCACGACAATCAGGAGTCGTATGTCCCGAACGTTGCGAGAGTGGTGGTATTGAGGAGGAGGTCCACGCTCCTCGAGGAGACTTATGGAAGCGCCATTGAGATGGGCACGCTGCCAAAAGAGTGTAACGCTGATCCAAAACCGTAAAAGAATCCATGTATCATTGGCTACTCGATTGTAATACGTAAGTGGTGTTCGATCTCGAGCTTCGACTCTGTCCCGTATTATTATCGATCATTCCTGGGGGTGCGGAATGCTAGAGATGGACTTTGCATTGTAGATTTTCCATTGTGCAAAAGAGTATGTGTACGAACACAAATACGAAAAAGTTTCTCTCCTGTTTGGATAAAAAAGGGAGTCGGAGAAGGAAATTGAAAAACTTGCCAATTTTTCAACGACTGTTCTCTTATTAATAATCTCCTTAAACGATAAGCAATTTTGAATACCAATATCCATCAAAGGAACAATCAAGAATAATCAACATCGATCTTCAACGTGAAACTTTCGCTTGCAACAATAACAAGTTAGAAGAATCGTTTGTAAATCTTTAGAAGAAACGAGGAAGAAGAGAAAATATTCTTAACTCGAATCAGAAGCAACAATCATGATTCGTTTACAAAGTTTCATTACAGACGAATCTCTGAATCGAAAGCAAAGCGACTTCGTTACAAACGCATTCACGGAAACACCTTCTCGACACATTCTTATCGAGCACGTCTAATTCTTCGACGAGAATTAATCCCACCCCGTGTAATCATTCGCGTCTTACGCCTTTACAGCGGTTGTTACGTTTAATTTCTGAGGGCATCGTGACCCGGTTTCCTCCCTCTGCTCGTTATTACACCAGGGGAACGGTTGATCCACTCGACAGTTGGAGCAGTCGCAGCTGCAACCTACCTCAGACCTACCCTCTCTCTTCCTGCTTTAAAACTCAGACCAACCTTCATGAGAATTGTATATATATACGTATCCTAGGAACACCTGACGCCGGCGATCGCCTCCAAATCGCTCGTTCATCTTTTATTCTATTTCCACGTCTTTTATCTCGCCACCCCTGTTGATCGTTCTTTTTAACTTATGGTTCACACTCAATCTCACAGTTAACCTGACAACAGTTAACTCTCTCTTGAAATCTCAAACTTCGAGTTGGAGAATTTTTGCACGACACGTACACACGGAATCATCTTTTGAATTTCCTTTTCTTTTTCTTTTTAATTATTATTTGGAATAATTTTCGTGATCTTTCGTTCGACTTTTTCATCCTTTTAATCTAATTTTACGTATGATCAAGTGATTCAATGATTCAAACTTTGATGGAGAATTTTTAAATATCATTTTGAAGATCCGTGAAATTATGAATACAATTGATTTTATTCTCATTTTTATTCTCATTTCGCGTTCTTTTTATTTAATTATCGATTCTGAATCTCATGACTCGCATCCAATCCCATGTTAGGCATCTTTCAATGATCCAAACGTAGATTCTTACGAACAGGGTTACGAGTTCACCAAGAGAAATTATATTCGCGCCTGTCTTCTCCTCGATTTTTCTTTTCGTTTAACAATCGAGCCAATGATTTATGCGAGCTAAGCAAAGGGACTTGACGTTCTATTCCTCTCTCGTGCGGGTTTGCCGTTGCGTCGATCGATACCGGAAACTTGCCTCTTCCTTCCGTTCCTTCCTCCTTCTCTTTCTCGTATCACTCTTCACTTCTCACTTTTTCTCACTCTCTGTTGTCGTTCGTTCCGTTTCAGCTCGTAGCTTCAAAGGTGCCTTCGTGCTAGGAGAGAGAAGTAACATAATTTTAACGGACGCGGTTCATGACATGGAGAAACGTTCGGCGAATGAGAAAACTTCTTATGGCTGGGTATCAAGTTTTTTTTACTGTGTTTCCAGACTTGTTTTTCGATTCGTCGCTACGTATGGTGCAAAGTGTTGTTCGATAACTTCAGAGACACCAGGTTTAATTCCAACTCCTTCCTCGTCGAATAGAGATTCGATGGAAGAGTTCGTCGTTTAAGTTATTAAAGGTTAGTGGAGGCGAGCACGTATGAGAAAAGTCGAGGTGTATTATTATAATTCAGCGACAAAATATATCTTCTTTGCAAAGATAATAATTCGAAATTGGCTCTGTTCGACGTATTCTTTCTTCAACGAGTTTTCTTTCGAAAGAAAGAGGGAAATTTATATGATATCTCGTATTTTGGTTCCTCGGTATGTTTATATTTTATTTCTTAGCCTTTCTGATTACATTTTCGTGCCTTTTATCTAGGATCTAGTAGATGGTAGGATTGATTCTTTTTCGATGGAGAAGAACATATCGAAGAAATAAATTTGTAAATTCTTTTCTCAATGGAATGAAAGGGGAAAAGAACTTTGACTTTCCACTTTTGAATAAATAAAAAAAAAAAGAATATTGTTGTATATATAACAATTTGCGACAGAAAGAAATATATTAAAAATAGAAAATTAATCGCTTGATCTTGACTCGATTAATTAAACTTTCATGGAATTAAAATTACTTTAGAATCGACCTAACAACTTTACGCGGAATTATTAAAAATTTAAATTAAAACAACTTCTAACAAACCAATCTTGGATCCATCTTCTGTAGATACATCTTCCAGTTTTAATAAAAACAAAAGGAAAAAAAAAAAAAAAGAAAAATCTAAAACAAGACTCATCAGCGAGAACTTAAACATTGATTAATGGCAAAGAGTCGGAAAGGAAGAGAAGCATCTTCGTTAGTAGAATCCATTAAAATGTGGCAACTTAGGTATGACCGCAGGAAGAAGCACAAAACTAAAAAAAAAAAAAAAAAAAAGGGAATGAAACGTTTAACCTCCCCCTCTTTCGCTAAATAAAGGATGGAGCAGAAGAACTTTGAAGAAAGTTTCTCGATTTCCCGCATTACAGGATCGTAATATTGTTTTCAAATTGAAAATTAAATCCTAATTTCTTCCTTGCTCCCGGGATTAACTTGCATCCCGAATCATTTCGATCCAAACCGAAAGCGGATCGAAAGAACGGAAAGAAACAATCTCTTCGTTACGAAAAAAACGAAACTCTCCCCCTGTCTTTCAGTTTTAACTTTTCGAATTTCCAACGAAACTGCCACAATTCTTTATTTTCCAAACTTCTCGTCCACTAACAAAGCTCGGAGCGAAGCAAAGCTCGGCTAATGCTCTGAAATGCAATCCGTAGAAAGGGAAAACGTTCTCGTTTATCTCTTGTTTGAGAAACAAAAAAAGAAAAAGAAAGATTCCTCCATACCTTTCAATCTTCCCTCATCTATTTTATATATATTTTCCCCATTCTTTTATCTTGTATTTGCAAAGATTCGAGCAATAAGACGATAAGTAGGAATCTTCGAAGATATCACGAAATTCTTGCACGTGTTCCCGAAGTTATCTCGAGCACGCACCGGCATTCGGTTAGGCTATCACGTTTACAGCGCGGCTGAATGCTAATCTAATTCGTGAATATTCCCGACTGAGGAGGAAACAGGGCGAGAGTAAATGCGAGCGTACTTACAAGTTACGGCGTAACATGATTGTGCAACTCACTTTTGATGGATGTAGCGGGCAAGACGGGATAGAGTGGCCATTGTGAGCGGAGAAACGGCGAACAAAGATGGCGTTGTCGCCATCTAAGTAAGGATAACCTAGATTTGATCAATTTGCTTCGATCCTGGACTCGAAGTGGGAATAGTGGTCTCATTCAATGGTTGCGTGAAGATAAGCGATAAAATGAGATAATAATAAAAAAAAAAAGGAAAGAAGACACAGATTCGATATTAAAGAGATCAAAGCGCTTTTCTTCCTTTCCTTCTTTCATCGAAATTAAGAAAATTTTCCATTTAGAAGTTATTTCACGATTATTTGCATTTCACGAGCTGTCAATCTTCCTTAAAACTACGAAAAGGAAAAAAAAGAGAAGAAAGAACGTGGACTACGACTATTTTCATTGCAAAATCTTAATTACTACAACCCGCAAATTATGTTATAATCGATACAATTATCGTTGAAACGTTGCCTGTTACCAAAGATGATTTCAGTGATTTCATTTGGATTCACCGAACAATCGTTTCCACCACGATTCCATAACATTAACATAGAAACAATCAGGAAGGAGAGGGGGGAAGAAGAAGATCCCCCTTTAGCACGCTGTTCAAGCCTTCTTGCGCGACAACTTTCGCGGAAGTTTCGCGATGGTCTCTTTCTTCCGGGATTTCACGATCGTTCCAAGGAATACCATTAATGGGAAGACATTACCACTGTAAGAATCTCACCCGTATCTTTTTACTTGCAATTCCTTTTTTCCTTTTTTTTTCTCCTCTACTTTTTACCGTAATCGCAGTGAATCACGGTTACATGAAGTGGAAGTGTCACGGCAATAGAAAGAAAGTATTGAATGAGCATTACGTCTGGATAAATATAATAAAAAAAGAGATTGATTAACATTAGAATTGTTGTAATGGTGCAAAATAATCAGATAATTATCGTTCGAATAAAAGCTAGTGTCAATTTTGTCAGAAGTTCTAAATAAATAAATTAGAAAAATAGAAGAAAGTTTGTCAAAAATCGTGTATCATCTCGTCTTCAGTCTCGAGACAATCGCGTATAGGTTTAGCTCTCGTTAACTCACCCTAATCGTTATAGGGGAGGGTTATTTATTATCGAGTCTTGACACATTCGA
Organism: Apis mellifera; assembly: GCF_003254395.2. Lineage (NCBI taxonomy): Eukaryota > Metazoa > Arthropoda > Insecta > Hymenoptera > Apidae > Apis > Apis mellifera. Next base: position 10,594,297 of record NC_037643.1, on the reverse strand, counting down.
CGCGCTGTAACGACCTCCTCGTAAGTGTAATATGATTTTCCCCGGTGACACTTTCGATGGAGCGTTATAGAATATGAGAGACGAATTGGGGAACAATATACACTGTGTGGACAAAATAGGGGATCGAACAGGGATACCTTTTTATTTACCGATTCGTCTACGAATATATAATGCGATTTATTTCGATTGTAAAAATTATCTGTGAGAGGTAAAAATATATCGAATGGATTTTCAAAATTTTTTTTATATTTTTACAATAATTTTCTGACGTGAAAAATTCGCAAGATATACTATTGAATATAAAATTTATAGCACTTGATCATCGTCATCATCATCTCTTTATCCTCGTGAAAAGATTTTATTATCCCTCGTTATTATCTTTATTCTTCCTTGCCTCGATCTTCCTTTTCGCTATAACGTTAAATCCTGTTGAAGAGAAAGAGGGGGAAGCCATCGTCGAAGGATGGTTCGTTTTAATAGCGTGGTTTCGCGGCTGGAAACAAAGTTAAAGCAGAAACATGATGACGAAAGGTATAGGAATAGGTCGAGGAGTAATTGAAGAATAGTAGTGGTGACTTTTATCCTTTATAAGCGTGGGTATATCTGGTAAAAGCGGTCAAAACAAACGCGAGAACAATCCGCGCTTTTTCTATAAAGACAATACGAAAACTTGAAACAATTCCCATGACTTATTCGTTTATTTCGATTGTTCCAATCTTATGTTCATCGATAAGAATAATGTTCAACGATTAATTGATTCTTCTTGTCATTCATCTATCTGTCATCATTAATCAAACCCAAAATATTTGTAATGATAAAATATTTTTTATGAAAAATGATTCTTTTTCAAGATTAATCTATAGATGAATGGATTAATTACAAATGAAATTCGAAATTCAAATGTTTTTTGAGAAAGAAGCATTTCAGAAGCAATGGTTCCTTTTCACGTGCCTTTGTTCTTTGTCTCTCGTTTAATCACTTTCGTCTTGATTTCTTTCCGACGAATCCAAAATCTATGCCAACCTCTTTTTGCTTTTTTCCATTGTGCTTACACGAAAAATCAGTTATGTTTCTATATTGGACTCGACTTGTCGATACTCGTTCGATAAATGTCATCTCGAAACGAAAGAAGCGTTGGCCGATACCTTGGAAATCGAGGATTTTTCATCCTCGAATCCTCGAACTTGTTCGTCTCTGCGTTCGAATCTTCCATTTGGTCTGTGGAAATCGCTGACCGAGTTGGAAGAGAAATTTTGTTGGTTTAAGGGAGCGATAGTAAACTCGTAATTCGTAGGGACGATTTTCTTTGGAATTATATTTTAGAAGAATAAAATTTTGCAAGAATAAGAATCACGATTAAGTGAGTATCTTAAAATGGAATTGCGCAGATATTTGTGCAAATATTTTTTCCGAATACGCGTGAATAAATGAAACTTATTTCACGAAATTTGTTTTACTTATTTCCTTAATGATATTTAATTTAATATTTAATTTAAATGTATCCGCGGTTATTCCTTTTGATTGCATTAAAAGACGAAACGAAGATGAAAAGGGTTTTACTTCAACGCGGTATAAATTAACGCAAAGATTAGCTTCATATTCCTTTCACAGGATTATTAGCCACAGAGGAAATGCTTTGAATTATTATCACAACGTGATAAAAGGTACATTAATGGTATATCTCACAAAAAAAAAAAATGAATTAAATTATAACAGTAGGTTTTAATTAATTTTAATTAATTCAAACCCTTTTCTGGAAACAATTTATTTTTCCCCGTATTGAAGTAAAAACCGAAAACGAATTAACATAAAAAATCCTTCTTCTTAAATTTAGATTTCATATAATTAATGTTGCAATTTCTGTGTACGAAGAAAAGAAGAAGAAGAAGAAAAAGAAATAGATTACTCGATTTTTTTTAAATTCAAAATAACACGTGGAATTTTTATAAAATCCATTCGGTTCCCTCTTATTATCTACTCTTATTTTTAATATTCACAAATATTCTACAATTCAACAATATTATCGCAAAAAAAAAATTCAACATAAACCCCCTAACAATAAATATCCGCCCATATTTTCATTTCCCTCAGAATTCAAACGGCGGTATCGACAAAGAAATCGACGTAATTGCAGGCAATAAATACATATCTCCCCCCTCCCCTCCGATTTAAGCCCAATTCCATCCCTCGAGCAATGTTCCCTCGGGGCCCACAACCTCCCCTTTCACCAAACCTCCCTAAATAACTCAATTGATAAAACGGCCATCGCATAACGAACGAGCCCTGATCTCGCCGTTGTTTCATCCACGCGAATAGAATTGCCGAAATGAAAATATTTTCGTCGCCGACGAGTTCTTTCGAGTTCGTGCGTGGAAGGGCAGCAGCCAAGTCACGAGCCGGCTCGTTTCACGCGCAATTAACTTTCCATCGTGTCGGTCGGCTTTTCAACCCCCCCCCCCCGTCCACGATGTTCGATTCGAGGCGGAAGGGTTGATGCGTGCACACACACACACACACGCGCGCGCGCGTTACATACGACGAGACGCAATTTTTCATCTCGGCCGATTCTATCACGTGTCAAGTAGGACGAGAAATATTCCCGCGACTTTGCGTTATTGCACAAGCAAAATCCAATGGCGGTCGTATATCGCCGGGTGACAGGCGGCTGCTCGTCGCGCGTTGCTAAATGCGGGTTTCCAAGAAGGTTTCCTTGTTTTGCGGCCAATTTTGCCCCGGATGATATATCATCCCGGGACTCGTTAATAATGAAAAAAAAAAAGAGGGAAGGGAAAAGGAAAAAGGAAGATAATACGCGGGTTAAAGGATGCGCGAGGTGTGCCTCGCCTTGAGATGAGAGCGGCATTTATATTAGCGGCTTATAGTATCCGAGTCGAAATAACATGGATTTTTAATTTTAAATTTTAAATTTATTTTCGTAAATCGTAAATCGAGCGATGATATCGAAGAATTGGATCAATTGTTGTAACGAGATATTATGTAACGAACATTTATGTAGACAATATATTTTAATAGAAGCATGGACATAATATTGGACTATCGATACTTTTGAAATATTTTTGCATATCTGATTTATAGATGAGGTATTTAAAATAATAATATCGAAGAAGAAGAAGAAGAAAAATCATTATTTCGATTTTCGAGTGATCGATCGTTGAAGAAATGAATAAATGAAGATTCCAACGAGAAGCGTCTCTAAATCTTGGAAAAAGAAGCTAACGATCTGTTCCAGGTGTCGCAATTCGAAGCTTCGAATCAATGGGATCCATGAGAATTCCGTGTTGTACAGATATGTGCAGGGTAAATGGGATCTAGCAGGCATTACGTTCGAACGTAAAACTCACCCTCACTCACACGCGTCGCGCTCACGACGTCTGAGATAAGGCTTCTCGAGATTGTCGCGTGCTACGTCCGTCTGTTTCTCTTGGTAATGTCTGAGAAGACGGCGAGGGTATTCTGAAGTGAGTAAACGAATAAGGTGTGAATAGGATCGAGGTGATTCTTCGAGGGTTTCTCGAGATTCTTCGAGTGTGCATGGCGAAGTGGAGGATTTCTTTTTTCTTTTCTTTTTTCTAAGCGTAAAGCTAGAAACTCGAAATTATTTTTGTCTCGTATTCTTATTTATTATTAAACCGCGATGAATAAACGTTTCTGAATTGAATTTTAAAAATTGCCAATAATGAGATAAGAATATCTCAGGATGTAAAATAATTCGATAATCCAATGAATAAAATCTAATCAACGGGATTGAAACGATGTAAACGATAAAATTGTGATAAGTAACGGAATTCGAAATTTCGAAAGCAGGAGAATTCAAAGTTTCAAGTATCGACGTTTACGATTTCTCAGATTATGCACGCGTATTCGATATCTGAGAATAAAATTCATCGGATGGGATGGTAATCCCTTTCCAGCTTACACATTCCATCGGAGATGCATTACTTATGGCACATTTAACTCGTGGAATAGCCACCTTTCTCATTCGAGTTTTATGCCGGATAATCGTTATAGCAGAGGAGATCGAGCATTTTTTTTCTTCTCCCCTTCTTCCCGACACGAGTCTCATTGGGGTTCAATTTCATGACGCGATGGATTGTTTTTCCAATAATATTCAACGATATTATGTATCGATGTATCGAGAAGATATATGCTATATCAAATTTTGCAGAAAATATAGGATTTTCGAACGATTGGCGAACAAATGATAGAGAAATAATCAAAGAAAAATAATTCTTCTATCAAAGTTATTCCTGAAACTGTATATATTCGATATTCCATATCTTGAGACGTAAAATACAATTTATTTTTTCAATTTTTTCAATTCTATTTCATTCAAAACTTCCTTATATATATATCCGATTATTTAAAAATTCCTGTCACTTGAACCAGATTTAAATCCATAAAAATATTAACCATCGTTCTTTCCAATCAGATATTTCGTCTGATAAATCTATCTTCCACAGATAATTTATTACGCCTCAGGATAAAAAACATTCAGGACACATCGAAATTAATCGTGACGTTTCATGCTCAAACGTACATTCATCGTGATTTTCACAATTTTTATTTTTTTTTTTTCCCTCCCCTCATCATAATTGACGCGGATGGTTGGTTCGATTGTCCCGAAGAAAGGGAATTTTTAAAATATTGAAACAGGGGAAATATTTTTCGAGGATAAATCTACCTGTTGTTTTAAGCGACCGAGAGCGTTATTCAAGATTTTATCCACGGCCGCTCGTTGAAATCTTTCTTGCCGTTCTCTCGTCCACCCCGCCTCTCTTTTTTCGCCAAGACGTTTTTTGCCTCGCTTATTCCCGACGCTGGAAAAGAGAATAAATTATAACGCAAGAAGGCTGCACCGCTTTTTTAAAACGGTGACTGTTAACGTTTGATCGTAACATAGGTGGTAATAAGAAAGGGGAGAGCAAAAGGGATCGGTGTTTTATAAATGAACTTGTGCAGTTCGTTCTTCCAGAGACGAGAACACGGGACGAGTAGCTTGAGATGGGACAATCGATAATGACTTAATTCAACAATATAAGAAAAATCCCTTCAACTATTTTCATCGAGTAATAACAGAAGAGAATAATAACTTTTACTTGCTCATGAAAGGTGCAACGTTCTTCGAATATCGTAAGTCCATCGATACGAAAATACGATGGAAGAAAAGATCGCGAATATGCGAAAATTTTCATCCGCGAATCAGGGAACAATTCGTTTCTCGCTTCGAGCACCACGTTCGATGTTTTCGACGCAATGGATTGTTCTCGCGACGTGCAACGCTCGAACAACTTCGAATTTTATCGCACGATGGATGGAGAGTGTGTGGACAGATCGTTCGAAGCAGAATTAACGAATGATATGAGAAAGAAATTTCGTAAAGAGTGGAGGAAGAGGAGGGAGAATGTTGCAAAAATGCCTTCAGCGAAACGAATTTCGAAATGGAAACGCATCCTATGTCCCCCTACATCGTCGTTTGTACGGATGTTTACGCTCGTCGAAGCAGCAATTCGATATTGCCTCGTCGAATCCTGGCTGTAGATTATTAAATGTAGGTGTTTGTAAGAAAAATTGGATTTGTAAGTTTTTCAGGGATTTTTGTAGATTGAAACGGAAGATTTAGCCGATCGAGCCTTATCGCGATGAAATAATATCATCTCGCGCGTTTAAATTCGTGGATCTATATTTTTGTTGAAATATTTATTTTTTGTAGTAGTTTAGAATTTGTATAATTATCAGAGTGTAACTGGGAATTAAATTGTGTCGTGAGAATTCTGGTTATTTCGACTAGCCTGCAGGGCTTCGTCATTTACACGCTTATTAATCCACGCAATTTCCATAATAATACACCTTTTCGCTGTCGTGTCGACCGAAACATCGCAGTGTACGAGTTCGTGCAAATAAAATTTCACGTGTCTAAACATTCCCTTACTCGATCGTCAAACACAAATGTCGCAATGGCTGGATCAATGCTTAATAAATTTCGAAACATATACAATGCCCTCCTTGAGAAGAGTGACACGATTTTGGGCTCAAGTTTTTGTAATAATTCAAACAGATGAAATAGGATAATTTCGTTGAACCCATTCATCGAGTGAAATCAAATTGGAAATTGACCTCGAATAAACAAATTTAATTGCTAGGGTAATCTCTTTCAAAAGTCACAAGTTAAACTCAACTGAAATCGATTGCACAAACTCGTGTCACTTTCATTCTTAAATTCTTAAAATACCAAAATTTACCTACAATCGAAGAATCGTCGAACGTTTAATCAATATTATAAAACGAATTTAATTATGTACTTATGTATAGTTAAAGAGTAATACAAGATTATATAAAGATTGTAGGAATACAGTTCAATTTTCGAGACAAATTTTAGATTATCAACAGAATTATATTAAAGTGGATCTAATAATTATTTAAATCGTTACAAAGTTATTAGGTTATTAAGTTAAAGCGAAAGACAGAGATCTATCAAATTTCACGCGTGGACACTGCGTGAAAAACACTCTTTGTGACAGCAAGTGGAGAGTTAGCCCATCGTTTCCTCCACCTAGGTCCATCCGCGTTTTCGGGATGGGTTCCGAATCCTCTGACATTTGCATCCGGCATTTTACGTCTTGTTTTGCATAAAACAGCCGACAGTATCAGGCTTTCCTCAATCCAGATAATGGATTCTCTCTTTCTCTCTCTCTGTTTCACCTCTCCGCTTTTCTTTCCGGCGAATTTAACGCGGCCCTCCATTGTCCCCACAGGGTACGGTGTGCCGACGGTCGCTCGTAAAATGCTAATTTGCGGCAGACCCCTCACTTCCCTTCCCCCTCCCCTCCCCTCTCTCTCTCCACGAATGGATCAGATCGGTTAGCACGAGTGGATAAAAATCGTTGGAATACCAATCGAGGAAATCCTTGAAAACGGACCCGGCCAACTCTCCATCCAATCGATCTCTTTTCCCCTTCTAGCCTGTGTACAAATCACGTCCCCCGTGCAAGTACACAGGTGTGTATTCTGCGAAAGATATCCCCTCTCTCTCTCTATTTTCTCTCTTCCCTTTTCCAACTGTATCCTCTGTATCCTCGTCTTCCAACCTCTCCTCCTCCCTCCTGCTGCCATTTGCAGCCGCGTTACGAGTTACCACGGTCATCGTGCACACGATATACACTATATCCCGAACAACACGTTGGATTGACGTTAGATATCGCGCAGTTAATCGTGGTCACGGCACCATAAATTAACCGTGAAGCAAATTTTAATCGAGTCACCAAGGAACTCTCGAAGAATTCATTGCTCTCCTTGGTTGTTCGTTTATATAATCGAGATACAATCCTTTTGATAAGATGTATATATGTATATATGTATATATATAATACGTAGAGAGCTCCAGTTTCGGAGGTGTATTATAATTCTGGCGTGTAATATATATGTTATTGACATTAGGCGGGGGGATCGACGTGTGGCGCTTTGTTACGTGTGACAGGAACAAATGAGGGTGGAGTGTGTAACAGGGACGAAATGTCCAATAATTCTCTCTCTGGATAAGATGCAAAGGGGTTAGATTTGATTAATTAAAAAAACATATATTTTGCTCGCCTTTATTTCCGATATTATCGACTCGAACAGTATTAACAATTGAGGATCATTATTGTCTTTCGATGTAATTACCGAGTTGTTATCAGAACTATATCCCAGGGAGGGTAAAAAGGAGGAAGTAGAAGGAAGAAGGGGATGTACGATGAAAGAGAGATACGGCTTCTTACGCGATATTACAACAAATCCACTCTTTTTCTTTCTTAGATTCTGATTACACGATAAAACAGTTTATCGTGGCATCTAGTTTAAACTAGAAAAGCTCGATTTTTCTTTCTCTTTCGTATTTAACTCGCTTCTCCCTTTCTATTTTCGTTGATTGAAGAGAGAAAAGTAAGGGAAAGAAAGGGACAGAAGAGGAGAAGGATTTTTAGAGAACGAGGATAAAAAAATTCTTCGACGCCACCACCCTTTTCGGATCGTAAACGGATCGACACGGTTTCGAAGATTTATCGAAGATTAGTTGGATACATGCGCCAACTATAGGGTGGGAAGGGGGTTAAAATCCATTACAGCGGTCGGTGTGTACAAGGCACGCACAGTTTGGGACCTAACACGCACCGATCGAAACGATCGAAAACGTCCAGTGTGCACATAGGGTGTCTGGTTCGAAAAGCGGATATTGAGTTGCAACGTGTGTCACGCGAGCCGTAAGAACGAAAAACGTGTTTATTTTCCTGAGCACCGTCATCACAGTAGTTTAGAAGCTCGTGGAAGCTCTTGGTTAGTGGAAGGCGGATATTGAGTAGCAATATACGAAAAACATGTTTATTTCCTTGGTGTCTTTAGTTACCACGTATATTTTAGATTCGAATCTTGAAAACATTTATTCGATAATAACGTTAATACTTGTACAATTATACTGATAATACGTTTTTGATGAGGTAGATTGAAAACAGGGTTTTATATTTTATCTTTCTCGTTTCCTTCATCTCTTTTCATCTCGTAAAAAAGAAAAGATGAACAATGATAATAATCTTTATCTTTCTCGTTTCCTTCATCTCTTTTCATCTCGTAAAAAAGAAAAGATGAACAATGATAATAATTGATCGAGATAACATTGTTTATTTGATTTTTATGCTATTCTATTTCAATATTTATTACTCCTGATATCATTCGATATCACAATAACTTTTATGGATGAAAAGTTAGAAAAGCAAAGTTGGAAGGCTATCTAGTAAACAAAAACAAAATCGTGAATCATCGATATACAGTCACACTATTGGAAACAACAATATAATAAAGTTGCATTCTGTCATACTATTTCCATTGTACGAAATTATGCTGGCAAACGTATCGAAATATAAATTGTCTATTTTTGGATTAGCAAAGATTTCACGAGTATATAGAATTACAATGAAGCTATTGATTTATTGGTCGATCGATAAGCGAATCGATACGAGAAGATCGGATTCTTTCCTCGCTTCGTTGATATTTTATCGAATTTATGAATACATAAATACGTATTCGATAAAACGACACACAGTTATACAATACGTGATAAAGTGTGAAAATGGTTTGTTTCCAATTGTTCGAAATATTTGATTATGAGTATATTGTATCGAACATATTTATGTTCGAAGACTATATCATTGTTTAATCCAATTTCTGTCTGTTCGTATCTAATTTTCATTGAAATTCGCGTATAATTCGCGATGAATATTTAAACGATGCAAGTTATAAATAAATATAATGGAATTTGATCAACGTGATTCAACATGGACGGCAAAGCGTGTACAATTGATAAATATACCTCTCATTTTTTTCTCATATTCCTTTGCTCAAAGGTTTAATATTTAATTTAATAAAATTAAAATCTCGAACCTCCTTTGAACGATATCGTTAATTTAAAATGATAAATGAAAATTATGCAACGTTCTTTTTATCACGATCGTTTAAAATCATATTATTAAATTTATATCTTCGCTTAATTTTGAAATAATGGAGCAACAGGTTCGCGGGAGTAAATGAAAAAAAAAAAAAAAAAACTTTCGACAAATAAAGACACTTTGTTTCGAGACACCCCGTGTATATGAATGGACAAAAGCATCGTGGAAAAAGGGAGATTGTTAGGACACGGTTGTCGGAACGTCGTGACTAAATACCATTTTCAATTCGATCCCCTTGTTCCTTTTGTCTCCCCCGACCATGTATCGTGTTTCCAATTTACAACTAAAATCCCTCTCCTCTGCGCTCGCTCGGCCAACCAAACTCGATCAAACCAAAAGGACCAACAAATCGACGAAAAAAGGGCCAAGAAAAACGAGCCAAACAAAAGAATGAAAACGACAAATGGGACACAAAGAACCCTTGGAAAAATCCTCACTTTAGTTATTTACCTCTGCCATATCGAATAAAATACCACACCGCCAAGATCCAACACCGAGCTCCATTTTTATCTCTAAAATTTTCTAAACCCCCGAAGCCAAAAAATATTTCCATTCCCCCTATCCCTTCACGATACAAATCCAATAACCAACGAACGAAACGATCAATCCCTCGAATAAAAATAATTATAAAAACATTCGTCATCGATCTCAAAAACCTTAACCAACCCCGAATCGAATCAAATTTACACCGCGCGCAACTACGTGTTACGAAAATGTTTTCCAAGTCAATCCGTAGCTTCCCTCAGACACCGTCAATCAACGGCTCGTCAACTCAAGGGACAAGGCCGAAGCACCGTGATACGAACCCGCTTAATCGAGGATAGGGGTGGCTGGCTGTGTACGCAAAAGGGTGGAACGCGTGTTATTCGGTACGCCACTCCTGTGGAAAACACGGTCGAAAGTTGGGGTGGGAAGGAGGAGGGGGAGAGTGTCACGGTTAGACGCAGGGGGGCCACGTAAGTTGCTCGTCACCCTGGCCGGCGGAAGACTCTCTCTCTCTCTCTCTCGAAAAGGCGGCCGCAGGCAGGAGGAACACGCTCGCCCAATGGCTGTAAAGCACAATATCTAGGGGGGGTGGCTCGGCCCATTTAGATATCGATTTGCAATTTCGCCGACAATTACACGAGGCGCAGAATATGTTCGTATAGATTAGATCAGATTAAATGAATATTTACGAGGGGTGGCCCGCATCGCGAACCCCCTCCCCCGACACTGCGTGCGTGTAATCTCCCTTGCAAACACCGTCCACCAGCTGATTTTTCGACGAGGGGTTCGTTATCGTTATTGTTACCGTTGTTGTTCTTGATCTTGATGGGAATTGAGAGTTTTCTTTAAATGTGTTCGATTTGAAGGGGTAAATCAATGATTGACCAGAGATTGATCTATGGTATATAAAGTAGAATTTCTTTAATTTTCAGTGACGAATTTTCTTTAAACTCTTCTTCACTCATTCGATGAAGTGAAAAGGATAGTTGGATGGAAGCTATATAAAGTATAAATTAATTTTTCTATTCCTCAAGAACGATAAAAATTACGAAACATTCTTCCTTGAAATGTTTGATTCGTTGATATGACATATATAGTAGAATTTTTTCAGTGACAAATTTTCTTCAAACTCTTATTTTCTTCACTCATTCGACAAAGTGAAAAGGGCATTTGGATGGAAGCTACATAAAGTGTAAATTAATTTTTCCATGTCCAAGAACGATAAAAATTACGAAGCATTCTTCCTTGAAAGTGTTTGCTTCGTGGCAAAAATTGAGGATGATCAGAGATTGATCTACAGTATATATGTAGAATTTCTTTAATTTTTAGTGACGAATTTTCTTCATTCTCTTTCATTATTCTGCTTTTTCGACAAAGTGAAAAGGATATTTGGATGGAATCAAGTGTAAATTATACATAAAGTGTAAATTAATTTTTCCATTCCCCAAGAACGATAAAAATTATGAAGTATTCTTGAAAAGTATTCTTGAAAGAGATTGATCTACGGTATATATGTAGAATTTCTATAATTTTCAGTAACGAATTTTCTTCAAATTGTCTTTCTTCAAATTCATTATCTTATTTTTTCGACAAAGTGAAAAGGACATTTGGATGGTATCAAACTAAATAAAGTGTAAATTAATTTTTCCATTCCCCAAGAACTATAAAAATTACGAAAACATCGATACGGTTTTGTCTAACTGTTTTTCACCTATCGTCTCGAGTTGACACCCTCGAAACGGGAAACATCACGGGGCTCTCCCATTTCAAGCTGCGCATAAACACGTTTCCGTTTCACGGTTTAATCGTGTCGCATTACGAGCACCCGCAACACTTCATTAAGGCTCTTTTTTTTCTCTCTCTTTCTCTCCTTCCTCCTTCTCTCTCTCTCTCTCTCTCTCTCTCTCTCTCCCATCCTATTTGCAACGAGCACGCAATAAAAACGTATTATTTACGGAGGAAGAACGGACGGGAACGCGAAAATAAACACTCGTTACGGGAGGAGCACCACGCGACGTAAATCCCGACGCTCAATTTCATTCAATATTTACATCGTCGAGATGAAACAAAAAACGAAACTCGAAACGGATAGGGGAAATTAAAAAAAAAAAAGAGAGAAAGAAAGAAAGAAAGAATGAAAGGGGAGGAAAAACAATGTGGAGAAAATTCGCGCAAGCGCGGATAAAAGTACGCGGAAGGAAGGAAAAAAAGAGAGGAGGGGAGGAAGAGGAGGAGAAGAGGGGAGGAAAAAAAAAAAAAAAACAAGAGGACGACACACGACAATTAATCTCGCAGTGTTACTTTGAACGGACCCGAGGCGCTCTATCGGTCTTTTCCGAAAGAGCGCGAAATTAAACTTCCACGGACGTGTTCCACGGCCGTGAAAAATAACGGCCCCGGGCGCAAAACATTTTTGCCTCGGTGCGGCTCTCGGCCGATTTTAAACGGTCGATAAACCGGGGATATATTAATATTTTCGTTTTGTGCGCGTGCCGCGATCGGCAAAGACCGGTATATAAATATCCGCTCTTTAATTTAAATACGGTGTACGCGAATCGTATCGAGACGAGATGACGAGTGTGTACGAGGAAAGGAGGGGGGGAAGGAGGGGCGAAAATTGACGGTGAATATGAAATGTATAGCCGCGTGGAACGGCGGTGATTACGTTGAGAAACGAAATTGGCTTGACACGTGCGTGTATTCTGGTCTGTTTTCGCGGAGGTTTTCAATAATCTTGGAGGTTGTTGGTGGAAATGAGAATTTTTTAGACTTTCTTTTTCGATACAGAGAGAAGTATCGATCGATTTGATAATTTTCTTTCAATAATCTTTTAATAATCTTAGAATATAAAACGAAGGGTTTGATATTATTACATGATATAGAGAAGGATTTCTTTTTTTCATAAAGTCATTAGTATTTTGAAAATCAAGAGTAAGCATTTTTATTGATGAATCGTGCGAGTAACGCATAAAGATAACAAATAATAATAATAACTAATTTCAGAATGGATAAAAAAATCTTTCGTTCTATATCCGTGTATGAATAGTGCAACACAGAATATCGTACAATATACAAGATGGTTATTTAATGCATTAATGCAACGTTTAAAAAATTAATAATTATAGTCGATTTTTCCCCTAAAGGGAATTTCAAATTCAAAAAAAAAAAAAAAAGAGAAGTTGAAAAATATTAGCGGAAGAACTCTCTCGTATATTCATAACTTATGAGCATTGTACCGTTACAACGTTTCGAATATTATTCGTCCGTGCATTTTTAACGGATCGAATTTTAACGGAACAAACGGAAAGCATTCATTAATCATTATCCATTTCTTTCCATCGAAATCACGATCGTGAAAAATTTAGAAAAAAATTAAATTATATGCATACGATCGAGATAATTTTTCACGAATTGAGGGAATCAAACCTCGATCATTTTCCAGATATTGTTTTCACGTGATACGAAACACATTGTTAATCAATCGCCGAATTATTATCAATTCTTTTATGGGATCGAAACAACGGATCGCAAAGAGTTATTTTCGAACAAATAGAATCGCCTCGATTTCTCTCTCTCTCTTCCGGAATCTACAGAGTTCTATCCGTAATTCGAAACTGTACACCATCGTTGTCAAACGATATTCCCACTCGAATCTCAAACGACAAACGTTGGAATATTGTTTTACGCCAGTTAAATTAATCGACGACCCGTAAATTAATTACAGCTTGGCTAACGGCATGATACTTTGTTAATTAGTTGTCTCCTGTGGAGCAGAAAATACGCAATCGTCGATTTACGATGTAGGGCAACCATCATTAACCTTCTTGCGGATATTTCCCTCCATAATTTCGATTATCTCCAAGCATGTCTTAAAAAAATATGCGAAAGATTTTGTAAAATATCCTTCAAAAAGGAAATCGCGAGATCTTGACACTTTGTTTAAAAATTCTGATCGTTTTTTAAATCTAGGAAAAAAAAAGATAAAAAATGTAATAGAGAAAGACAAAGACACGTGAAAATTAGAAAAAGAAACGATCAAAGTTAGATGGTTACGAGTTAATTTATAGTATATATCTATACTGTTCCAGAAGGGAAGGAAATTTCTCTTGAAAACGACTAAACAAGCATTGGATCCTTCAGCTGTTGTTCCGATAAATTCAATTACCGTTGGGAAACGCGTTGCTAATTTGAATAAAATAATTTTACACCTCGCTTTCCTTACGGTCGATTAATCATCCGTATCGAGTGTTCAGAGTACAACTCGAGACAAGGAACAACTCGTTTCTTTTCCAAATCTTTTAAAACAAATCGCAATGGGAACACGGTCTATCGATCCGGGCTCGTGATTTTATTCGCGTCTATGCTCTTTAGTTATCGGAGCTTAATCAATGAAGACTGAATTGCGAAAACTTTTGACGTAACGATACAAATCGTGCTAATTTTTCGTCCCTTAATTTTGAAACTGTGATCAATAACACATCTCTCGCGAAACATTTTAATCTGATTGAGAAGAAGAAGAAGAAGAAGAAAAAGAAGAAATGTTGTTCAAGGATAAATTATTCACAGATTTTAATCTCATTTTCTTAAGAACATTAAGAGAGAAATTCATCCAAGAGATCCAGATATGTACAGATATTATATCTATATTTTTCCCCAGGTTTAAAAATATTATACTTTCTTGAATTTCTTACGAGATAAATAATGAATAATCTGATATTTTTCTTGTGGTAATTAAATATTATCTCCTATGTATTAAAACTTTAATAATTTAGTTATTAACAAAAAGTTTCGCGTAAACTTTCTTTCATGAATCCTGGATAAAGTGTACAATAATATTCTCATTTCTTATTAAAAAATAATTTCCACCACTTTCTTACTTATTTTCTTCCTCTCCGTTTCGTATTCTCTGATCTAAAGAAAAATAAACTTTTCAACTTTTTCATTCCTCGTTTCCAAAATTATAAAACATCCATTTGATCACCATTTCATTCACAAATCATCTCAATCTCAATTTAGAATCCACGTATCTCGCTGCACTGTTTTTACATTCAAATTTATTCCCACACGCGGAAGAAGAATAAGAGAATCGTAGAGCGACAAAACACGCGATAATGTTTTAATTCATTCCAACGTTACATCATTCTGTCTCGAGTCGATATACGTGGCCTCGATCATTTCAGCTTATTACAAAGACTTGTTACCAGTGAAATTAGTTCCCATGCACGAGGAACTCTTCATAGATTTCCATTCCCTTTTCGATGCGAACGAATCCCCGTTAATCGAGGCGAGTTTTCCACGCGATGAGACGACGAATCCCGCTTTCGAATATTGCCAGACGTGTTTGCAAATCGTGCAACGCGTAGTGGCCAACACTTCTTCTCTTTAATAATAATAATAATAATAATAATAATGGCGGGGTGGAGGCAGTTGGAGCCGTGAGATATTTCTCGGATGTAAATCGTTCGAGTTACCGACACGTATACGAGCGCCGTTTTCGGTCGAGACACTTGTACTTTTATTGCTCTTGCGTATTTCCTGGCTACGTGGTGCTCGCCTTTGACGAGTTAAATGCACCGTGTAATTGTTGGTGGAGGGAGGGGGGGATGTTGTGATTTTTATGCGATGTCGAAATTCGGTTGGATGAATAAATCGTGTAAGTTCCTGCAGACAGGAATGGTGGAAGAGTTATTTTCATTTTTTTAGTTTCTTTATATTTTTTTTAAGATAGTTTCTTAATTTTGTTTATTATTCTCTTTAAAATGTATTTAAATAATTTTAAATACATACTCGTGTTATTCGCTTTTTGGATTTTATATGTCTATTGTTTTTTTCATAAATTTTTTTTCTTTTTTTGAAAATAGGATTTCAAGAAAATTGTAAAATAAAAATAATTTGATAGATTCGAAGTAATGGAAGTCTTATAATGATAATTGTAGTGGAAAAATATCTTTATGGAAATTCAATTTGTTAAAATGTTATTACTTAAATGAATTATAATTAGAGATTAATAAAAAGAAATTGCTGAGAAATCGTTCCTCGGATCGCCCTGGATGATTGCTTTAATTGAACTATTTGGGTCATCGTGAATTTCTTCCGATTACTGCGCTACTGATTGTGAATTCATTTGCACAGAATCTTATCTTTCATCAATCAAGCATTTAAAATGAGAAACGAAGGAAATTCACTCAATCGAAGATTCCTTAACGTTTCTTTATAATTATTTATAAAATTTCAAATTAAAGAATAATACAAAAAGATAAGAAATGCATGAAACCTCTTCAGAATTGTATTTTTCCTTCCTCCTAGTTTCCAATTTTCAATTTTCACGAATTGTCTAACCATGAAAAAAATTCTTTTTTTTTTCTTTTTTATTATTCGCGAATAATGAAATAAATTCTAACCGATAATAATATCTAATAACGAGAAAAACACGCGAAGATAAAAATTCTGAAAGCCTGTGAAAATTTGCTTGAAAATCGATATGGACCATTATATGGACACAAATCCGTGACATCCATATCCTTACGCTATATCACACATCCCGTCGAGTTAAGCCCAGGTAAAGGTCAGTTCGAAAAATGTTCGATAAAAAAAAAAAATGGCGCGAATTTATCCTGTCGAACGTTTACATAGCGTAAACAACGATAATACGATTAGATATGGAAACTATCGGGAACGTTTATTTGATCGGGTCAGCCAACAAAAAGTCAAACACGTGACAGCTGTTTAAACACGACACATTGTTAAACCCCTCCCCCCCTCGCCATAAACGAGAAATCTAAGTTCCCTTGATCGGTGAAAACTTGTGAACTGTGTCTACAATGGCTACCTCGTTATCATTCCCACTATCTTTGACGTATCGTCTCGAGCCATTAACACGAAATGTCGCGATACATCTTCTCGAGTCTTTATCTCTTTTAATAATGAAAATGAAACGTGCAGGGTGGGGCGCGTATACAGATGTTACAAGCTATTTTCTTCTTACAAATTGCTGCAGATTTCGATGAGTCTTTTTTTTTTTTTTCAATCGAGAAGCTTGAATCAATTTTAGAACGTAATTTTGAAGGTGTGTTTTTTTTTTAAAAACCTCAAATTGTTGGTTCCAATTTAATTTTTGAAAAAAGGAAAAATACATATCAATATCTGCGGTCTCTGCAGTAGTATATCGATGAAAACATCTAGTGATATTTTATAATGCTCTGTATCACGTTGATCCGAAAGTTATCATTTTTTCTCTCTCTTTCTCTTTCTCGTTTGGAAATAATGACTCGATTTTTTTTAATTGCCATAGTTGCGTATGCATACGCGTTATTATTAATCCTTTATATGGCTATATACATTATGCGTTAAAATTAACATTTTAATTTTTTCCGCCTTCTTTCAATTTTAGATTAAAATTTTTTTTTCCATATATCGACACACGAAAAGATAAATATGGAAATATAAATGAATTACGAAGAGCTTTCCGAGAATAATTTATCAGTATCGTCATTAATATGCTAATTTCTCGTTCCAATTTTATACCAAAATTTTTTTTCTCAAAATATCGAAACGAGTCTTTCCGTTTATCGGGAATGAAAACGGAAAATATAGGCAAAAAGCCATATATAGATTAGGATTAAAACGAAGTCGTGTTATCGTTTTTTCCTTTTTTTTTTCTTTTTTTCAATTAATAATTGCTCGAGCGATCAAACGTTTATTTTGTTGCGGCAAACTTTATCGAATTTGTTAAAATTTCGATCGTTTCGAACACTCAAAAATCCATAATCGGTTCACGAAAAATTCGAAGATCCGAAAGATTTCGTCCAATTTATCCTTTAACAACTATTAATTCACTTCCGTTTTTTCGGATGAAAACGAAATTGCAGAGTAATAAAAACTCCAATCATGGCGGCGGTGGATCGTTCGATTTGCATTCTCCGCTCTCATTTTGTATCCGAAGTGCATCGAATGCAAATTCCACCGCATATGCGACACGTTCTCTCCCCGCAAATTGCCCGTGCAAAACGATATCGATAATAAAAAAGGAGACAAGATTTTCAACAAGATTCACGGTAAATCACTTGTATGTAGACTATTTCGAAAAGAAGATGTCGTCCTTTATATCAACATCCATCGCGAAATCTCCGCGTTTTTCACGATAATGGATCATTTCTCTAATGCATTCGATGCCAATATTTGCATCGTTGACTTCGATTGGAGAATTTCGAGAAGATTCCTTTATTCCAGTTGATACATGAGTTCATCAATGATCCAATTCGAAATTTGCAATTTTTAAGTTATTTCCAATTTTATTATATTTTGATATAAGATTTTTGAGAGATTGAATATATTTATATTAATTCTAAATATAAAACAATTAGATAGAAAGATACAACTTTTCTAAATTTTCCAATAAATTAAAAATAAAATTGAGTTTCGTTTCCACGAGTGTGATTTATTACATCAGAGTGCATAATAAGAAATCGATCATAGTTCGTTTGTCCCTTTCCCACGAAATTTATTCGAAATTTGTTTAAATTTTTCACGAATTTTCACGAGAAAGTGTGGACGAGTATTTCTCCCTCCCCTTCTCCTTCCTTTCGTTACTCTTCTTTTTTTCCAATCCAGCGTGAGAGGAAAAATAGTTAATCGCCGGTATTTTTAGTATTAATTTTAACGACCATCGAACATTGCTATGCGCATAATTATTTTTTTTCCCTCCCCCGAAAATTTTATCGAAAGTTCGCCAGTTAAAATTGAAACAATGTTTATACCCGCCAGCTTCGAATACCAGCTCGCGAAATTGAAATATCTCACCCATATGGCTTATTAATTTTAATTGAAATGAATTTTTTTTTTTTTTTTTATATACACATACACGACTCAACGCTGTATTTCTGGGCCAGGGATACACATTCAAACGAAGTGCGCGATATTGATCTTTTTTTTTTTTTTTTTGCCCAGCGCGAAAATGAAATTAAAACTTGTCACCGTTTAATGAACTATTAACACAAGTAATTATCTCGTATTACCTCATTCGAAGCTTTTTCCGCGCGCAAAATAACAATTTATCAACGGCAGCGCAGGCACGATTTAAATTCATACGATATTTATTCATTTCCTAGCGGATAGAGCGGAATTAAAACGCGGTCCCCCCCCCCCTCGCTATAATAATATCACGATAAATGATACACACGCGTTTATTTCATCGCGTGAAAGTGATTCCTCAATTTACAAGCGTTAGCATCGATTTACAATTTTTCTTTCTTTTTTTTTTTTTCTTTATTATCTCGCGCGATATTTATATTTTCCCTTCCGTAGTCATTAAGCGCGAGTACAATTAAATCGAGCTGTTACTAATGCCTCGGTTAATAACGACGAGAACTCTGTACGAGCGTTTCACGATTCGAAAAAGGGCCATTCATCGCTAGTTTCCAGGCACGTATTGCTCGTATTGGCGGAACACTTATTTTCATTGAGAGTACCGAGGGGCACGAGTAGAAATCTATCGATCGATAAATATCACGAGTTATGCTGCTCGAAACGATCCACCTTTTTTTTTTTTTTCGCGAATATTGTCGATATGTCGGTGCTGGAGAAACGTTTGAACACGATAAATACAGTGCACGGTTTATAAAATATATGGGGTTATAAGTTATAACGTGGAAAACCACGTTTAAGGGAAATCACATGGATCATTCGGTCGAAAAGTTTGCGGAATTTCGAATATCTATGATTTTAATTCTCTGTTTTCGATTCGAAATTAAACGTGAATACGTTCTTTTCGTCAAATATTTTATTTAAAAAAAAAAAAGAGAGAAGATAAATCGTACGAAGACAGGTTTATAACGTTCGTAACTTTTTCAATAACTATATACATAAATTTTCGCAAAGTGCCATTACCGTGTTGCCATTTAAATCTTCCCGCGATATTTATTTTTCCAAACGGCGAGTGACAAACGCAATCAGGGCGTGTTTCCATCAATAAACCGACAATATCAACAAACACTCGATGTTATCTTAACCGAAGTAACGCAATTTACCACACCTATCCAGCAACATCAATTACTAGAGCTTCGATCCGCTAAGAATAACAACGCATCTCGCTCTGTCAGGAGCTCGACTCGCCCCGTTTCATCGATTCTTCTTCAACTTCCTTGTACCAAATGAAAGGAAACGAAGGGAAATAAGGGGAATATTATAAAACAATTTTATAATGTAAACAAGTTTTAATATTTCCGTGGATAAAGAAAAAAACAAGACGCGACTGAACGATAACTGTATTGTTCGTAAGTACGAAGTTTATATTTTTTTAATTAGGCAGACAAGATTTTTATTTCATTGAAATTCGAAGAGATAGTGATAGAACAATCTCAAGAAATATTAAAGAAGATATTTATTAAATTTATTGTAACAAATGAATAGGAATAATTAAAGTTACTATTAAATGTTCCAAGTTGTTAATTGTTAAAATTTTCACAATTTCAAGAAATATCAAAGAAGATATTTATTATTAAATTTATTGTAACAAATGAATAGGAATAATTAAAGTTACTATTAAATGTTGTTAATTGTTAAAATTTTGCATGGAATGCAAAAGAGAAGTGTACAACATTTCTATTATTTTATTTATTTATTTATTCTCTGTGGCCTAAATTCAATTCTGCCCCAGTTCCGCGCACAACGACGGGTATATACATCTTTTTCTTGCGGATGATAGAGCAGCCAAAACGAATTCAACTATACTCGGGTACTATATTAAATTTTGTCAGACCAATTCGAGGGAATTTGATGTACGGCCACAAAGGATCCGGGTCAGCGAAGTCGGTCGGTTTTCACACAGGCTAGAAAGGCTGGCGAGTACGTCACGTTAACCATATAAAGCCAGGATCCCATCCACGTTGTCGTCGATAAATGATCGAGATGAAGCGTCCGTCAATCAAATGTTAATATGAATACGAAATCTAACGAGGTATTCGTTTATTAAAATCTTTCAAAGTATTTGAATGAAATGAAAATTCACGACGAATCTTATCTTATTGTACATCGTCGTCGCTATATTTGTTCGCTTTGCAATTTTTCGATCTATCTACATAAATGAATCCGTGATTTATTTTTTAAATTCCGTGCTTTTAAAAATTTTGAGGAAAAAAAAAAAAAGAAATTGGAATCATCGAGGAGGAATATTTTAAAATGCAAGGAGGTTTATTTAAAAAATTGTTGAAGGCAAATTTAATTCATTATTCGATCCTGTTTAACTTGTATATAGCGACAAGACTAAACTGAACGAAGCCAGTCATCTTCAGGTATGCAGTCTGATCCCTGGAATGACCTACCTGGAAATTCCTGGAAGGAATTCGCTTATAGCAAAAAGGATTAACAAGAAACAGCAAACCCTTGATGCATTCTTTCCCAGATTTTATTTACGTTCCGATTGTCTTTTTTTTAAAAAAAAAAAAAAAAGAAAAGAAATCGAACGCTTTATTCGAATAAACAGTATTAACAGTAGATATTAAATCGCGTTCTTAAACATTGCATAAAATTCGACCAAATCTTGGACAAACTTGGACTTAAAAATAATTAAAATCCATAAAATATTCGATATTATTATCAAAAATTACCAATTTTCAAATTACATCCAATCAAACGTCTTTCAAAATCAAATTTATTAAATCTTTCGATCGATTTATCCGTTCGATTTCGAGGTAACGAGAAACCAATAGTCATTCAATTATTCACCACTTATCATTCCATTACAACTCACATAATCACAGTTGAGAACCGTTAACCCTTATCTTCGATAATCCCGTATAGGGATCAGATCTGTTTGATCAGTGCGGTCGAAATATCGGAAACAAGATTAGGCTAGAGATTAGGACGCGTGTGCATCTTCCTAAAGTGTAACACCGTGAAACAATATGTGGCACGCCATCCAGGCAGAAGAACAACCCTTCCAATCACGCTTACGTATTAATCACACGTGTATATATATATATATATATATATATATTCTTTATCACGAAATACGAAACGATTTTATTGCTCGTCGTGGAGTTCTGTTTAAGATAAACGAATCCAGAGATCGCGTGCCGAGATCCTGATCCCAATAAAAACGGCAAGTGGAATCGGTTACAAAGTTCGTTCTTTTTTTTTTCAAGTTTAAAAACGACGAGGCGACACGCGAGCGTGTCGATTCAAGCCTCCATTTATTCCCAGATTTTTACGTTGATCCTGTCGTGCATCCATGCAAATATCCATTTCACTTGTAAAATTATATCGATGGATTTTGGGATACGACAAGAAAAAGCTCAAATCTCATTTCCATTAAACAATCTGTGTTCATTTTCTATATTCCAATCACCTTGTTCTTCATTAGAAAGAAATAATAATAAAAATTACTCGAATATACATCGAGAATTATCTCGAAAAGGAAAGATTTGAAAGATCTAAAATCGATCGAACGTTTCGTGAGCGTATTTCCAAAACACCGATCCTTTCTTCTCTCCCCGCAGACGCGTCATTAATCATTCATTCTTCCTAATGGTCACTTAACCTAGCTCGAACCGAGAATCAAAAAGGACAAGCACACGTAGAGGACACATCGTGATATATCGCGTCGATTCGATGGCAAAAGTCCCCCCTCCCCCTTCTTTCGAAGGAAGCCGCCGATTCTTTCACCGACCAGCACGCAACGTGGCTTACCTTTGATCGAATTCCACCGCACGGAAACGAAAGAGGCGACGTTATCGTACGTGCCGGCCGAATAGGACCGATAAGGATGATAAACACTGTGCAGCCTAATCGATGAGTAGAAATATCTCTAGCTATATCCTCGCGTATATACCACGTTCTGTGTATAAGAAAACCGTCTTCCTGGATAAAGGATAAATATATATAAAAGGGATGAAGGGGGGGAGTATCGTTCATCGTTCGCGTGTCGGCGTTTACGTTTATTGGATGGCAGATAGGCTGATGCGTCTGATCGTTAGAGAGAAGGACGTTTTAAAGGCGTGTGTGTACTGTGTGCTCTTGAGAATGGGACCTGAGAAGGGGGGTTGGGTAACGGGATAGGGGGCAGGTTGGGTCGGGAGGGTTGATGGCGAACTTTTTTGTTCCGTTGATAGGGGATGAAAAATGAAGAGTCACGGAGAGAGAGAGAGAGAGGGAGGGAGTCGATTAGAAACAAGGATATGAATCGGTCGACCACCCTCGATCGTCAATATTCATAGGACGTGGCCGGGGCGTCGTTACTTAGGCGGATGTGCTATCATAGGAAAGAAAAGCCGACCGCGAAATGAGGGGATGACGACGCCTCGCCGCCACTTCCCTTCGGACTGATGGCTATTCGTTGGTCGATAAAGCGTTTAACGACGTGGAAATCGAAAGTCTGCAAGATCCGCAGGAATCGACACCGTGGGGGGAGGGGAAAGTTGCACGGGGGAAGGGAGGATAATTAGATTGGAAAGGTTAGAAAAAAAAAAAGAGAGAGAAAGAGAAAGTAGAAGAAATAGAAATGGTGTATCCGAGAGGATTGTATCCGAGGGACAATGGATTTTTGGTAATTAAACGATGAAACGATCTTTTGTTCTCCTTCGTTTCTTTGTTTGAGTTGGGGAATATCGAATTGAAAGAGGGGAGAAAAGGAAGAAAAAAAAATTAGATAGCGTGACCGTATGGTATTTGATGAAAGCGACGATCGCGTGTGCAACGTTAATCCTTGAACGAAGAGCGTAATTTTTTTAGGCTAATGATAAAATTAAGACGGAGAAAATAGAATTTTGTAATTAGCTTAACGTGGAAAAGTATGATGAAACGGGCAATTATTCGATCGTACCGGTGGCAAAGGTCGACCGTAAAATTGGAAAATACCGGGGATGGATAAATCCCCGAATCTGGAAGGAATGAATTCGTTGAATGACAACTCGGGCGGAAATCCGGTTCAACTGCAATTAACACTTTCCAATTGGCCGTTCGAACGTGCATTATGTCGAAATCAACGAATTCGTAGCTTCTCGACTGCTCGTTCATGCGGATAATTCGCCTTCGTTTTGTTTGCACCGACTTAACCAGATCGGTGGATCGCTCAGCTACTCCAATTTCGCAATAAGCTGTTCGCGTCATTATTCAAGAGGAACCAAAAAAAAAAGAGAAATGTATTCGTGTAAAATTTCAACGAAACGGGTTTCCCTCCGCCTCGTCGAATTTTTCACTCAATATCCACGATTATATGGCTTTTCGGGTAACTGTTAAGCGATATTGAAGAGGAAGGCGCGAAAGGAATTTCTACGGGGCGAAATGAAAGTCGTTCGTCTCGGTTATACGGTTTCTGTAAACTTGAGACAACAACGGTGTCGTTTTACCAAAAAGTACGCTTATTCGGGAATAATTTAATTAACCTTATTCGATGATCGAACAATTCGAATTTGATAAAGAAGAAAATTAATATCTTAAGGGTGGATAAGAAAAAAAGAGAGGAGAAAAAACCCAATGAACAGTTGGGAACCGCTTCGATATTTCAGCTTGAAAAAAAAAAAGGAATATCAAGAATTTTCTCTAAAAAAAATTCTATAAAATGAAACATCCTCTAAATTATTTAGAATATTTATTCAGAATAAATATTGAATCATCAACCAGAGCAATCTCACGATTAAACAGAGCGTAAAATCAATCGATGCTTCTTCTGAAGAGGAAGTCGCGTTATAAACGAAATTATTTGAAACGTGATCTCTGACGCGATTCTTCTCGACCCCGTTTCCATCCCCTCTCCTCTCCCCCGAAATTCGTTTTTCATCGGGGGATAAAACAAAGGGGGATCTAAAGCGATAGAGGAAAATTTCATCGTTCTTATTGTACAACGAGAACTTTTCGACGACACGACGAACCGACGAGGAACAGCGTTGGACTTCTCCTTCTCCCGATGTTGTAAAGTTGCCAGTTTTTGTCGCGTGGAAACGTTCCGCGTTGAAAACTTACGGAAGCCAAGTCGAGGAAGGCCGGTGATGAATTATTGTACATTAGCGTCGGCGAAACGTCGCTTTGTCCGCTGGTATATGCACTACACCCGTTGTACAAAGTTAAAGACTCCGCGGGAATTTTGTATCCCCACGCGGGGAGGATGGAATTGTTGCTGTTGAAAAATAACAGGTCGCGAAAATATGAATGGCCGGTCGTGAGCTGAAGCTCGAGATGAATAAAACGAACTCGAAATTTACAATTTTCCTGCCTATTGTACATGTTTCCCTTCCCTTTCCGTATCCTCCTCCGAAAATTCTAACTCGATTCATCGAGGTAATTCGATCCTTCCACCTATTTCTCTCTCTCTCTCTCTCTCTTTCTTTTTTTCGATCGAGGGAGAAGAATCGGAAAGAGATTAATTCTTGAAGCTTTTTGAAGAGGAGAAATTTATTAGCAGGGGAAGGAGATTTTTCGAAGCGGTATTAAATTCGTCCTAACCAAAGGCGAAAAAAATTGTCACCGACCGAAAGAAATCCATCCCCCCTTCCCCTGCAAGCAGAATTAATATCAATTCCGACCGAGGGCCGAAAGAAATTTTCAAAGCAAAAATTAATTCCATCCCCATCCGTGGGAAGGAAAAATCGTGTCCGTGAGTAATACGATCCGCGGTATAAAATCCGTGCCAATTTCCAACCGGATTTCCTAGCGGGGTTGTACACCACCACCACCACCACCACCACCACTGTGAATGGATGAACGCGCGTTGATTGCATACCTTATAAACCACAGAGAAAGGATACATCGCGCGCGCTTATCCTCCACAGAGTGAGAGACGCACCATCCCTAAGTAAATAATCAACTATGCTCGGAGGAGATTTCTCAGCGGATCTTCTCGGCGGCCCGCCATGCTGTACAAATCGCGCGTGAATCCTTCTTTTTCGCGCATTTCTTGATCCTAGAAACGGTTAAGGGAAGGAGAAGGGGTTTCGTGCTAATAATCGAATATTCATGGGACGAGATGGTAGGAGCAAATGAGTCGAGGAAGTTTCTGCCACCCCCTTACTTTCTTATTCGGCGCGGAGATGATGGTGATACCGGTATTACGTGTTGATGAATATTGATAGGATGGGTTATGGATGCTTACTTAACGCTGATTGCGGATAACGATGACTCGGGATAAGAAACAGGGCGTAAGTCGGTAGCAATGTATCAATGGGAATGTAGAAGATTGAAACATCGTTCGTCTTTGTAACCAGTTTATCATCTGTGACGGTGATCGAGATGCATGCCGATACTGAGATGTTTGATTTATAACGCAGGAACTAGTGTAACGTGATATTATAATTCAATATTTATCTATTAAAAGTTGAATATCAATAGTTTTGTATCGTTTTATTATTCAATTGTACGAATATGGCAAGCATTGGAACAGAAAATATTATAGAATTCTCGTGAATCGGTTATAATATTAATATCGTAAGTTTAAAATTTTTTAAAGATTGAACAAAACTGAATTCAAATTCTCTCTCTTAGAACAGGGAAAGGGTTAGGTTGATCGGTGTGAGAATAGCGACAGTGGTCGACAGACATTGAGGCTTCTGAAATTGTACGTATATGTAACTCCAGTCATCAAACGTTTGAGGATTTAGTGGGCGTCAGAGGGGTTATCCTTGTAATCACGGACACATCGCAATACCCGTCGGTGTGGTGAACGCTGCGTCACAGTCATCAAACGTCTTTGAATTTGATAGCGTTGGGAATGTTACATCTGTATGCAAACAATGCATTAATCGATACAACAGTGGGGTGTGCGGCGTACGTATATATGTATGGATTTAGTGTGGATTTACCACTCGTAATCGGCGGATTTGGTGGTATCAGGAGTGGCACGACCGAGATCGTAGGAACGTCTTTGATTTCAATGACATTAGAAGTACCTAGAATCTATAGTGTCATACGATGGAATATACGATTTCCAGCTTTCCAAATATTCCCTCCGTACGATTAATTGATTATCGATAAATTAATACATTTCCATTCTATGCAAATCAATCCGCTATGAACTTGGAATGATGTTTAACCCTTTGCGAACGAACGTTATCGTATTGAAGTTACGATCGAACAAAATTGGATTAAGTTGAGTTAGTAAGTTAAAACACAATTTTCAGGAAATGGTATATATTTATTCCTAATATTTATAATTTATAATTTTACACGCAGCATATTTTTAACCCTGTCAAAGAATCAAAGAATCGAGAAAATATTGGTGAACGCAATACGAGGTGAAAGTAATCTTGGAAAAAATCGTGAATCAAAAAAATTTGATCAGATCCTGGTATCTAGAGATCAATTTAACACACATTTAATTTCCCTTGTTGACAAGCAGTTAAAAAATTAACAAGAAAATATCCAATTTATCCAATTAATTACCATTTAATCCCCAATGTCATTTTTGCTCTTCATGCTCGTTATGAACGATAAATTCTCTCAATAACGAAATTGCCGGCAACGTAATTACCGGCCACGATTATCCACTTCCTAAACGTATACGCACGCATGACCGAGAAAGGAATCACGGTTAATTGGAGCCGCACGAAAGGGAAACGGCGTTCCCCGGAAACGAGCGATAAGAAACCCGTTCCTCCACCTTTGATCCCGCCGAATTAATCGTCAAAGAGTTCATTTCTTCCTTCGACTCGAACTCGGATCTATCGCGCTTCCTTAATTGTATCGAGTATGGGGGTTGGGAGAAGGTGGAAAAAAAAAAAAAAAAAAAAAGAAAAAAGAAAGGAGAAGAGGAACCCGCTCGAGGCTTATCGAGAGTGGATTTTTATTTTTCCACGAGTCTTCTGGCTTCATTTTCAATTGGATCATGCCCACCTTGAATAACTCGAGAAGAGAGGGGGGAAGGGGTCGTAAAATTTTCCGCGGAACCCTTGGCAAGATTAAAACGCGTTTTAATCCGAAACTAATCCAATGCGAGGGATCGAATTAAAATTATTCGCAGTTGGATTATCGTTTACGGCCCCGTCGAGACTTTCCACGCCTCTCTGCGTCTCTGTTTCTCTGTTGCGGCGATGTTTCGCTCTAGGATTTTGTTGCGCGAATAATTGGAACTTATTCTCTTGTGACGTAGTCATTTTACGATTAATGGTGATGCATTATTTCCCGTTTTCGAAACTCGATGGCGCGATTCCATTTCGTCGTTAAGATTTAATTTGCATCTTGCGTTCTGATTATAAACTCAATTATTATTATTATTATTTATCTTTTCAAAAAATTGTAAGCTAATAATTTGAATATATATATATATTTTTATAATTGATTTTTCATAGATCGAACAAGAAGGACAATTTTCAGAATTTTATTAATCTATAACGATTAAAGACGTGGTTCGAAAAGTTGATTAAAGTTTCAAAGTAACAATCATTTTAATTATTTTACGCAATACACGTTCTTTTGATGAAAATATAATAACTGTAAATAATTTTGCATCAAGAGTTGTATTCGTTTAAGAATTAAAATTTTCATAAAATTTCTAATAGTTCTAAGAGTTCTATTAATATTTGATAGAATTTTAATATTTAATATTTGATATGACATTTTATAATAATTTTATAACAATTCTAGAACCTTTATAAATGTCTTTCGTTATTGTCCAATATTTAAAATATTTATTGTAAACAGAATTTCTTTTCAATCTATCGTCACAACTACCGATAAGAAAACTCGCCGTTCAATTATCGTTTAAGAAGGTGTTTCCAGGTGTAAAAATGCTTAAACTGTGTTCAAAGGCCGCGAGAATTTCTCCGACGAGCCCGTTTCCGGCCAGGTACTCGCCGAGTCTTCCGTGCGAGCTCAAGTTAATCTAAAAAAGCGAAGAAGCAGACGCGGCACGATCCACATTGCCGTGCTTCCTTCTGGAGACGCGAGGAGAGAACGCGAGGGCTTTAAAAACAAAAAAAAAAAAAAAACGGCAGCCAAACACTCGTATATCTTGGGCGGGCAGACGGTTAAAAATATTCCGAGCAGCAAGTAAAAATACAAGCATCTTACACGCCATGGTGGTTATACGGGCTTATTGACAGCGCAATGCTCCGTTCCACAAAGGGAGCGTGTCTGCCATGCTCCCTTTAACGTGTTTTGATGCACGAAATTAGGTTTCGTGCACGTTTCTATACGTTACTTCTACGTTAAATTATTAATGGTAATTTAACAATGACAATTTGCGAGCGGAGCGTAAGAGAAGTTCTACAAACAAATTTGAGGGATTAAAATTGAAAGTTTTTGTCATTTCTTCGAGTGAAATATGAGAGAAAATGTAATTACGACTCTACGAATTATTATATCGAATTGAAGAATTGGATGATGATCGACAATTGTATCATATATCATCGATCAAAATCTATCTAAATCTCACGATCGAAACTCTACGTTTTCCGAGAATCCAATTCCAGTTAATGTAACTGGTAACTTTTTTCAAATTTCTCTCGGAATACAAACTTATATATAGCTCTAGCAATTCGCTGTAATTACCTTCCAGTATTATATACAACAATTCTCCTAAGTTATAGCGTCTAATTGCGCCACTTCTCCTTCGTCGACCGACGAAGGAAAGCAGAGGAAAAGAAGCAAGAAATTATTAAGAAAAAAAAAAAAAAAAGGAAGAAGAAAGAAATATAGGAACGAGATTCTTCGTAAGAAGAATTAGACAGTTATTTTGCGTGGTATCGTGACCGGGGCAATTTGCATCGTAATGAAAGTCAATTACACACCGTTCCATAAATCTCGAACGCGTACACGCCACCCCTGTATCACGGTTTTACCTACTTCCACTCTCGATAGAGATTCACGCTGGTCCTTCGCGTTGGTACCGCGCCACTTCCGCTCCAATTGGCGCGCGTACGCGGCACGCACGTTCGACTTTGAAATTTATTCCCATAAACGGCGTCGAACCGCTCGATCGAACCGCGCCGTTTGTCGCTTTCTCGTTCGAACTTTTCGCGGTTCGAACAAGTTTCTTTCCGGAAACGGGTCTTCAGTCTACAAAAGAGGGACAAAGTTTCCCTAATCCGCGTGATTCGTGCGAGAAAACTCGAAACTTGTTTCTTTTTTTCTCTCTCCTTCGCACGATTACCTTGCCGTTTGTCACGTGAAAGGATTACGATAAATTCATTCGAACGGAAATAGGAGAAAAATGAGATGGCATTTTAACCTCTCTCGAATCGATTGATTTGTCGAGAGGGAGAAGGAATACTTTCAACGATTGTATTTGGATTTAAGTATAAATTTAATGATAATATATAATTTTTGAAAGCATGTTACGAAAATATTATAAATATTTGTAAAGTTTTTATAAAAGTTCGGGATTGATTATACGATCCTTGAAAGGGGTGAATATAGAGCAACGTTGAACTAAAATATCATAAAAGGAGGTCAAACATAAAGTTTCTTAATTATTGATTTATCAAGCAAGAACTTCTCTTGAAGTCGAAGATAATTATTACTCAGCTATTCAATCCTTCGTCTTTAATTAATCTAATACAAGTAGAATCAGTTTCAAAGATGATACAAAAATCTTTCCTCTAATTTCGTATTCTAATATCTCTAAAAAAAAAAAAAAGAAGAAAAAAAGAAAATCAATGGAAAATTTCAGCAAGATTCTCGAAACGAAAGAAAATCAAGTCAATTCTCTCGAGATTTTATTCGAGAATATTTCTGTTCGGAAGAGAAGCAAGAATTTTCAACAACTTAAACTAATTTCACGATTATTTTAAACCACCAAAGATCAACGTTGAAAATATTTCGATCCTTTTCTTATTAAAATCATTACTAAAATCATATCCCCGTATAATAACCCCTTCAGTTCTTCGCGATCCAATAATTCCTTCCCGAAAGCAAAACACACTTTTCACCCCCGTCCTGGTCTTCGCTAAATTCGGAAAATAAATCGGCTATTTTTGTTCCGGGAGGCGCACACACCGGGAAGGGAGGGAGGCAGGCTTAAGGGGATTACTCGGGTCTCAAAGTAATCCAAAATAAAAGGAAGGAAGGCTAGGAGCCGACGAGGCAAAATAGGGGGTGGCCGGCGATTAAATGCTTCAAGACGTTACATCACTTTTTTCCCCAACTTTCAACAAGGATGAAATTAACCTTGCCCGGGGTATGGCCGGCCTCCAACTTTTTCTTTCGATTCATTAAAACTTGGCCACGTTGTATGATAACACTGTGAAACGACTGACTATTCTTCCTACCTAGAAATCCTGGTGGGGAAAGATTGGAAAAACGAAACGACTCTCTCCCTCTCTCTCTCTCTCTCTCTCTCTCTCTTCCTTTCTCCCTTTCGCTCTCTGTGTACACACGCGCGTACACAGTGAATGTATGCGCGTGAATGTTTTTCTTTCTCTCTCACTCTTTCTTCTCCTGTTTGCACTCTCAGATCTTCTCTCTGGCAAGCGAGAGCCAAATTCGCGAAACAGGCGATGTAGCTCTGCCGGTTTCACCTCTTCGATACTTTTTTCCAAGCGAGGGCGATTTAATAAAGGGAGCGGAAACATCGCAGTTCTTGTAAACTGGAACGGATTGAAGCTCGAGTGGCTTATTCCTCCGGCCAGCTAGACAGACAGACGATTTTATTCGAGATATTCTCCTTTGCGTGTCGGCATTCCACAAGGGGACAAGATACAAACGAGGCAATTAGCCTCTGGTGGATGGTGCGCAATATCTTGACGGATTTTTGTGAAGCATGGGGAGCATAGGATGGCACGCGTCGAGGATCTTATCGCAAGGAGGAGGAAATGTTTTCATATTCCCTTGGATTCGAATCTTGTGTTCTTTCTCGAGAAGATATTTCGTAGCGTTTCGTATTTTCGTTTATCGTTGTGTAAATATACGAATATGTGTGTATTTATATCGGGCAACCGTGAAAATAATTGATTGAATACATTGAACGGACGAAGAATAACGTGGAACAATAGATACGTGGATGTAAGTACGCTTTCCGAGAATTAAGCGCCGATATTATTTATTACGTTTGCCGATTTGATTATTCCCTGTAAAATGATTCTGTTATTCTAATTAGCATAATGACCGGTCGCACTAAGCTGATTTAATGGAATGATATCATTGTTATTGTACACGCTCGATAATAATTTAGTGGATTCGTATATCGTTCGAATAATTATATAAAGCGAAAAATATTGCACGAGCGATATTCGATTACTGTTGATTCTTAACTCGCGTTGAGAAAACTGTGAGATCGAAATAAAGCAATAGCCGCCAAGATAAAAACGAATAAATACATTTAAAAGAAAAGGAAAAAAAAGGAAGGAGAGAAAGAAAGGAAAAAAATAATCCAAGGAGAATCGATATAAAAACGAAATTCCAGCTCGCCAACAATGGACACCATTCAACAAATATCTGTCCGGCGAGGGAACATACGAAACGCTCGCTTCTATCGCGACAGAATGCAACAAAGGTATTCACAGCGAATGACCGAGCAATCTGAATGGGTTCGTTGCCGGTTAGCCGAATGGCCGCGCAAGCAACGTGGCGCCGACATTTTTACCGAACAATTAGACGAGAGTACGCGAAGAGTGGTAGCGCGCATTTAGGACGAGGCCTTCGAATCGGGTCTGCGAGGGTTTTCCTCGGTGAAAACGGCTTCCTCCGTGGAAACGGGTCTAGGATGTTTTTTTTTCCTTTTCTTTTACTTTTCTTTTTGTCTTTTCTCTCTCTCTCTTTTTTTTTTAAATTCTACTCTTACCTCGGCGAAAACTTACTGCTTTTATTTTTCATGATACAACAAAAGCAAGATCCTAGCACGGGCTAATGGTAAAACTTCAAAGAAACACAGAGCTGGTTGGAAAGAGCAGAGAGAGAGAGAGAGAGAGGGTGAAGTTGGTTTTTTGGTTTCCGGCAGCTATGGTCCATTAAAAATTAATAAATTTAAACCAACCGACCTCGAACCATCTCTCGACGCCGAGTGAGGAAATTCGCTTCAACTACAATTAACGAGCCAAATAAAAAGCTCTTTCGAATCGGAGATTTTCATTTCAATCTCGTTTCCCTTATTTTCTTCTTTCTCGTTTCTCTCTCTCTCTCTCTCTTTTTGGTTATATTTTATCCGTTCTTCCCCTATTTTGTTTGCATTCGCGAAAATGGCAGAGTTACTTCAACTCGAGGCGCGTAACAGTGATATTTTTGCTACTTCTTTTCTCTCTCTTTTTCTTTTTTTTTTTTTTTTGAATAATTAGCATCGCTAGCGAGCGGAAGCATGATGAAAAATTCGTTTCTTCGTTTACGCGGATCCGTATACGATAAGTT
The DNA here is from genome assembly GCF_003254395.2 of Apis mellifera. Lineage (NCBI taxonomy): Eukaryota > Metazoa > Arthropoda > Insecta > Hymenoptera > Apidae > Apis > Apis mellifera. The sequence continues at coordinate 10,561,055 of NC_037643.1, read as the reverse complement.
GGCCGAGTTTTGAACTCGGGAGGGAGAAAAATTTATTCGAAATGATATGAGAGGCGAATTACACGCGGAGAACGATCGCCTTTGTTTTTTAAAATGGGCGTAGGATAGTAACGTCTAAATCGAGTCGCGGCACGTTTCTTCAAAAGCGCTGTCATTAGGCCACGTAAGCACATCAGAGTCGCGCACGTACTCGTTAATGATCCACCTCGTCTTACCTCGAGAATCTCGGTCTTCTTGTTTCCCCCGTGTGATGGAAATCTGAAATAAAAAGATCCCCAGGTTTTTAACATTTTTCTCGGGGGGGGGAAATTTTTCTCGCTAACAACAACAATTTTTAATACACCCTTCGATTCGATTTTCGAAAACTTTCTTTCATAATTTCGTTCCGTTTTCGAAAATTCTTCTTAAAAAGATAATTAATCGTTATTCTATGCTACGTTTTAATTATTCATCGATTAATCTTCGTATGCACGAGCCATTATCGAGTTCATACGAATTCGATTAATATTAATGAGATATAAATATCGCGATAAGTTTCTACGTAATTTTATAATTCTACGTTGCACCATGCATAACATTAAGAGTATTAATCTCTCGTCACGATCGATTCTGGAAGCGTTAAACACGCGTAATTTTTTTCTTTTCTTTTTTTTTAAGTGTACCAGATAATTAGAAAACATCCCACGCGTGAACGTTTCACAATCAATGATCCCAATTTCCTTCCTTCCCTGTTCTTCGCTCCCTGTTAATCAGACAGTTGCAAAAAACGAAAGAAGAGAAGAAGGCTCGCGAGCCACTCGAAACCGCATACGCCGGCTTAATTATCGCCAACTCTCTCACGTATGCAACATCGGTAATCATCGGTCGGTGAAGTGGTGCATTTATCACGTTCCACTGTTCCACCATGTTGGATTTACTTTCGAGTGGCGGTCCTTGCAGCCAAGGGATTGGGAGGGGGGACAAGAGGGTTTCGCAACGTCGCTTTTTGTTCGGCTCGCCGGTTTTATGGCGCGCACGTAGCTAAAGTTTGCAAACCGGAAGTTGGCGGGAACAGGGACGCGCCGTGGAACAAAGGTATCGTGGGCCGTAACGAATTGTTGAATAAAACGTGTCTCCTTTTCTCCTGTTTCTCTCCATTTCTCTTAATCTCCTCTCTGTTCTTTTTTATCTTTCATTCTTGGAAAACGTAAACGAAAACGTAATAATGATCGATTTTCGAATGGGGAGACAGGTCACGGCGAGTTTAATTAGCACGAAAAGCGTTAGTACGATTTCCTAATAAGAAGAGACGTTGAAAGAATTCGGTAATTAGAGATTTGTTAACGTTTGAACGATGGAAAAACCATCGTGGCCATCGCGTTCTTTTAATGTACACGGGGGATGAAAAAGTGGCGGGCGTAACCGCACCGGCACAGGTTTTACGATACTCGCGTGATTACCCGCCTCTTGTTTTTAAGGTTTTCTCGGCTTTCTGCAATTTTCCCTGAACCCCGGGGAAAAAAAACTCTTGCAACTCTTTTGCGCCGGTTAGTCGAACATCATCGCGTTTTAATCTAGCGTTCGTGGGTTTTTTGATGAGGCGAAATAATGAAATTCGCGGGTTTAAAAATGTTTTACGTCACGAATGATACTGTGCACGCTAATCATCATTCCTCGTCGTATATCGCGATTATTCCTCCTGTGGTATAATACAAGAATAATAAAAGTGAAGAAATCCACTCCACGTCCAGTATTCCAGTTTTTCTTTTTTTTTTTTTTTTTTTTTTTTTTTAATATTGTTTAATATCGTTCACTCTTGACAGGTTCTTGATACAGGCTCGAAACGATCCATCATTCTGTCACCAACGGCGTTACAAATTCTATTTTCAATGAGAATATCAAAGGATTGAAACGTTCATTTGTTAGGGCTTACCGTGGTCTGTTATTGTGATAAGTGGGGTGAGTTTTGGTACTTGACCCTCACGAGAGCTCGACGGGGGCCCTTACCCGTCCACTATATAAGTTTCATGGGGGGAGGTGACCCAACGTAAGTGTCATTTGAGGTTTTAGAGGCTTTCATGGCCTTGGATGTTATAGTTAGCATTGTTCGGGGATATTCGAGGAATGGAACTCGTGTCCATTTGAAGGGGGTGTCGCAAATGTCGCCTCTGTAATATTACAGCTTGTGATGCTGTATCTAATGAATCCAGTAGTTTGATGAGACACATCGCACAATTCATTGAATATTTTATCTGAAAATGCAAAAATGTTTTATAAATAATGAAAACGTCATTTATTTTTCATTACATTTTTTTTAACGTTCAATGAACAATTTTACTTCGAAATTTCACGGTAATTTAAAACGCGATATATACGTTTATATATTTAATTTTTATGTTTTTGAACGGGAAAATACATTTTTAAAATAAATTATCGTAATTCATGAAAATTAATGGGGGAGGGAACAAAAATATTATGGAAAATTATTTCAATTTTATTTTTTTTATTTCATATTAAAAAGACACGAGGCTTGCCCTTATAAGGTTTATGGATGTGGCCATTCTCTTCAACATTTTATTACACGTACTTATTTTCCTTGATGCATCAATTTTAACGCCCGAGAATGCAGCTGCAAAGTAAGCCATATAATATAGTGCAAATTCTGGGGATGGCGACAAAATTCTCTCTTAATACCCTATTCTGCAGTGGAAATAGGTATGCACGTATCATAAGTTTCTCTTTAAACGTACGAAAATTTTTAAAATTAAATTCATACGTTCTAGAGAATGCACATATATATGTGTTAATGTCTGAAGATCGAAAATTTTCTGAAAAATTTTTTCAAAATGAAGGATAATTTTAAGAAAATTGTTTAAATTAACCACAAAACTTAACGTAATTTCTCTCTCATTATCTTTCGATCCAATTCAATCGCACGAAAACTTCTTTCTCAATCTTAAAACCTTCCAACCAACATTGGAAGAAAAAAAGACAGAAGAAATAAAGACCAACCACTTCGAAACACAAAAACAAGACTTCTCTCTCTCTTATATCCCCTGACATTAACCCTGGCAAACGATTTTCAACGGCGCAATATACCAACCATCCCTAATGAAACGTGATCAGCCATCTTTTTAAGGGCGAGGTTGGCCGCCATCGTTCGCGTTTCACAAATAGATAAACTTGGGCAAGAAACTTGCGAGAATGGCCGATGATCCCCTCCCCTCCGAAAGAAAATGTTGGGATACCGAAAGTCGTTTCGCCGTGGGTAACACGTGCGGATCCGAAGGAGGGTTGTGGAAAAGTTTGGCCGAACTTGTTTTTCCAGCGGGCCGAAGATTCTCCACCGCAACACCCTTGTTGCTCGCCATCCCGCGGGTCTTCTTACCAGACGATGACTTGTTTCTCACGTACACTTCATTAGGTACTCGTCCGCGGGGACATTCGACCTCTTTGGAGCTCGAGATTACTTCTTCTTGAAAACCAATTTTCCGCGGACCGACGGAGATGTCCTGAGGAGGAAAGGGATGGAGGGGAGAACACGTGGCTGGGAAGAATGAAAAATACCGTCTTTCGCCCCCCTCCCTCTCTTTCTCCCTGTGGAGACAGCTATGGTTTACGATCTTTATGGAATCTTGTTATCGTGCAGGCAAACAACAGGAAGAAAGATCCTCGGCTAACGAAATCAAGACTCAATCTCGCGACTTCTAATTGCGTTTAGAAGGGATAGTCTCGAGATGGCTGCTTGGTCTTTGGACGTGGGATAATCAATCCCGTGTTTGCGGGGTGAAAAGGATTTTCGACCGGTCAGATGACGATGCTCGAGTGTCTTGTGTTTCTCCTTTTTCTTTCTTTTTTTTTTTTTTATCGAGTTAAGTTTTGATGAGAAAGGAAAGGGAATTGTCGAAGATTGTCTTCCATGTGACCTATTGACATTTGTCGAGACAAGAGTGAGGAACGTGGGAATTGTTTTTCCTTCGTTGGTGATATTTCTTTTTCTTTTTTTTGGTCAATAAGAATTCAATCCTTCGTCTATCTATCATATTTTTTTTAAGAATATAAGAGTATATGTATTTTATATTTTTATAGAGTATGGTTATGGTTTTGAAACACAATATATAAGATATAGAAAAGTACATTCAAATGTATAATACGCATTTGAAAAATGAGATAAATTTCTTGTATCAAGCATAAACATCTATAAACCATTTCAATTATTATCATACTTATTTGAGTAAAATGTATTTGTATACAATTTAGATAAACAAAACTCAATTATACGCTAAATAATTTAAACGAAACTTCTTATTTCCCAACACGAAGAGCTCTTATTATCCTAAAAAATTATCGTTAAACTTTAATCATTCGATAAAAAAAAAGAAAGGAAAAGAAGTATGACAAAAAAAGAAGGAAAACCGAGCTGAAAGATTCTCCTGTCACGAAGACTTTAATTACACAGATGGGTTAATCGTCCACGTTATTTCGGCCGGCAATGAAGGCTAACTATGTAAATGCGAAACAATTATCTTCAACGAGATCTCTTGATGAGATGATGAGCCGTAACAGCGGTCTCTATCTGCCATAACGTCTAAATAATTTTGCGACCACGAGCGTGGATTAATGAGTGTCACACCGGCGAAAAAGAAGACGACATCTCTCTCTTCTTCTTCTTCTTCTTCTTCTTCTTCTTCTTCTTACCAATACTTTAAGTACACCAAGGCACGCGATGTTGGAAAGGTGTAAAGTTGCACACGGGACAGGTTGTCGCGGCCTGTAATTTTCCCTTTAATGGCCGCATAAAAGGGTTGTTGAAAATGTAACCGAAGCCACGTTGTGTAATAATAAAGTTCGGGCTAATAAATTCGGTATTAAGAATGACTGAATGGGGTTGTTATACTAGGGCACATGCAAATAGGTATTCTCAGGGAAGAATTTCGATGATACTATTCTGGGAAAAGTACTTCTGATTTATTATGTATTTTTTTTTCAATAAAAGAACTGTTGAGTGGAATTGTTGCTTAATCGATTGTAATTAATACGGTGAGAATATTTTTGTTTCGAGATGAAATGCAATTTTAATTTTTTTTAAAACAAAAATGGCTGTTTCACTGTTGTTTTAAAGAAAATATGATTCACGAAGAGCTATGAATTTTTTTTTTTAACGAATATTTTAAATTGGAAAATAATTTGAAAATTAATACGAGTCCACGTTAATTGTTTCACGCGTATTTTGCATATTTTTTTATTAGAAAATATCTTTATCTTGACTAGTGTGGAACCAGTAAACGATATCAAAGAAGGATACTAACGGAATTATTTTACTTTCCGTGCACGTAACCCACCCCCTACGACACGATAATTTAATTCTAAAGTGTCGTGTAACGCGACATCGTTTTACATGGGATTAATTAAGCGCAATAAAGTACTAACAAAGACGCAGTATTTTATTTCCATTACCTAGAGAAATTACACTTTCATTAAAGAAATAATAATAACGTAATAATAACTAGATCTAAACGATTCTAAACTTTCCGTTTATTCTTGAACCATATACTTGAACATTTCCGGTAAACACTTCAGATAAATATTTATATTATATTTATATCACATTTCGCGATATTAAAATTTTCGAAATAATATGAAAATATTGAAATAATAATAATAACGAATCGTAATATCGAAAAATATATTATAAATTTTATATCAATAACAATATATATTGAAATAATCATATGCAAAATATATATATATATATATATATAAATTAATCCACATCTGTGTAATATAAACAATTCTATACAAAAAACTTTTCACAGAATATTATAACAAATACGATGCCTTCTTTATCTTCATCTCGAAATTATTCGTATCGCGCGAATTTCCGCCGACAAAAATTTGCAAATTTTTTTTCTTTCACACGCCGTAAACGAGGAAACGGATAATGCAATCCCTGCACACATTCTCCCATTATTCGATCGAGTGAAATCAATCAACTGTCACTTACGTCCGTTCCACGTAACCCCCATTTGTATAAAAGACAATCGTTCTCGCTCGACCGATTCGATATACCCAGGTTTTATTTAATCGTCCATCCCCTCGATCCGTCCACGCTTTTCTTTCTATTCTTCTTCCACAAGCCGTAAACACACAAAATTTGATCCTCCATGGCCATTAACTTTCTAACGATTGTCCTGGTCGACGAGATTTACGACGAGATGAGCCAACGTGGAAACACAGTAAAGCAGACTCGACCAATTATTATCCACCGATAATTCCTCGAGTATTATCCTGGTACAACGGGAGAGGGAGGGGGGGAACAATGTTATATAACTGTGTATATATTGTGAATTTTAATCAAATGTTAACTACATTATGAATTTTGATCAGCGGCTGGTTAAATTAATGGGGATCGTAATTGCGGGAAACGGAGATTTAGGTTTATCGAGTGTACACCGAGAGACAAATATCCCTTTGAAAGTAGTTTTGCAGCGTTTAAAGGAGAGCCGTGTTTGCCGCGCACAAGTTGTGTTTAAGAAGGGAAGAGGGAGAGAGAGAGAGAGAGAGAGAGAGAGTTTCCAAGTTTGAAGTTCAATCGAGCCTTCGGAAGTTTACTCTTGATCGATGGCCAACGACGTATCGTAATTCATCTTCGAGATGCACAAGGTCGAACGGTGATGGATTCTTGAACTTTACTGACTTTTCGTTAATTGGAATTCTTCCGTGAATTCTTGTTCCCCAGGTATGATCGATCTGTTGAATTTACTTGACGCGTTTTCAGTAATAATAACGTAAAAGCATCTGGAAATAATTATTAACAGTCCGTCGAATAAATAATATATCTCGTAAAGAGATTTAAATATTCGATTCGAATCAATACAAGATATACACATGCATATTTATTTCGTGTATTTTTATTCCCAAAATTTTCTACGATAGAACGAACACTCAACTTTTCTCAAACTTTTAGAGTATAAATGTAATTATTTGTCATGAAAATAAGATGTTAATCGTTCTAATCAAGCTACGTGAAATTTACAAATAGAAAAATACACGAAACGTTTCTCTTAATATTTTAAATAATAGTCAATTTAGATTCCATCTCTTTAATCACATCCACGATCTACTCAATTATGACCACGTATTTGCATAGAAATCTATTCAGCCGTGAGTCTTAATAAATTATTCAAATTCGTAAAAGTCATTTGCAATGTTCGCTGGAATCAATACAGAGACGCATTACATTCTTCTTCGTTTAATCATAAATAAATGTGATTATATAAGCGCAATGATTACATAAGTGGATTCTAGAAAAAGAAACTATTCTTAATTGCTATTACACGTCTTAAAAATAACAATCTGTGTAACGTTTATCGTCGATCATGGATGCACGATGAAGGAATAATAGTTTATTAGTAGGAATATTATAGAAATCGAAAGTTTCGGCTGGATTATTGAAAAGAATCAATCCTTTATTCGTTTTGTAGAAAGATATAAAATATATTGTGTTATGAAAATATTCACAGAAATGAAGCGATGATTTTATCGTTCAAATAATGAAAGATAATTCAATTGATGCTTTATAAATGGATACAAAATATATTTTCAAATGTATTATGTCATAAGGTAATATAAAATATTCGAGTAGTGATCCGATTGTTGTTCAAATCATATGCCATTACTGTATTCTAAAATTATAATTTCATCTTTTCGTTCTATTAATAATCATGAAATTTACCAAATACATATAAATATAAAACCTTATTTATAACATTTTTTCCTTTCAACAGAATAATTGTATTTTTCTTCTTCTTCTTCTTCTTCTTTTTTCTTTTACATCCTTGAAAAATCTTAATATTTCATTCAAGACGGACAAAATTTCTCCTCTACCCCATTTAATTTTTCTCTCTTGCCGTCCCCATCAACGATAGATCACCATTTTAAACATACATCGAAAGCAACGAAATCCTGGGAAGCCCAAGTGGCAACTTGAACGAGCACAAGCCAAGAAGATGTTCAACCTCGAATCGATGCTTTCCTGCACGGTAGCAGGAATCATTGACCTTCCTCAATTTATGCGCTCCTCAGCGTCTACTCGACAAAATGGTAAGAGAGTACTCTTAAAGATACACGCCTTCTCGTCATCGTGAGGGAGCACTGTTTTATAAAGTTGGAGGAGAGGCGAGTGGAAAGGTAAATTGAAAACACTCGACATCGTAAGCAATTCGGCCGGAGCCGGGGTTTGAACAAACGCGCGGGGGAGGGGGGAGGAGGAAAAAATGGGGGGAAATTTCTATGAATTTTCGGTCGACAATACGGCATTCTTACGAGCGGATCGGCCCGGTTATTCGGGTCGCGCCGTGATTTACCATGCAATAAACCATTCTCCGTTGAAATCTCGGGCCCAAGGAAAATTGAGATTGATTATAAACGTAACCCCTTTGTAACCCCGTTATACATCCAAGATTTAACCATTATTGTTTTACCCTTTCAAAAATATGGGGGGAGGGAAACGAGGATTTACGCTCACACGGATGGACGAACCAGTGATAGAGAATGGCAGGTTTTATGCAATGATATTCGAGAAAAACTCATCGAAAGCTTAAGAAACGAAAGCTTTAACTTTAACTCGTGGCTCGCGTGTTCCTTGCCCTGTTTCGTAATACATTTTCCCAAAAGTGTGATCGATCACTTAGAAATTGGAACGGGATGACTGTTGGTTATTATTTATGGCACCCTGAACGAACCTTAATTATATCCCTCCACTTTTACAATACTCTACTCACCACGCTATTAAGCATTGGCTATATTTCTATCTACCCTTTTTCACGTGAATATAGTGATCAAATGAACTGAAAATTTTATTACGTTTCAGAATGAAAAGAGCGCAATATCGTTACAAAGGCTCGAGATCCAGTATTCTTGGGGAAAAGTTGCGAGGGGGGGGTCCGTTAATAGAAACTGGTCCAATTAAAAGAAGTGGAAACTTTTCTCCGATACAGATTCAGCTTTGTAACGTTAGATTCGAAATTCGACGCACGTATGCGCTTCCACGGGGTGGTTGGACGCTCCTTATCGGGCGTATAATGTTATAAAAGGCGGGTATTGTTCGGAGGAGGGAATAATTTTTCATTTAACTTTCCCAACTGCGTCGTTTCGGCGCAAAAATTACAAGTGTATCGCGTAAAGCTTACCCACGAAGGGAAAACAAATCTCATCTTCGTGTTATACCGTCATAGGGATGGCACGACGAGCGGAAGCTCGTTAGAGAAGCTTAACTTTCTTGCTGGCTTACACGATAACCAGTACACTTGACTATTCGAAATTCGTATTATTTTTCTCAAATTTTTGGTTAAGCTATCAATTAAGATACCTAGGATAAAAAGTTTTTGGGATCTTGAGATTTTATTCAGGATTTAATATACTCGATTATTAAAGTATCTTTCTTGGAATTCAATTTGAACTCATTCTAGAATCTTGTTTAATTAGAATATATATGACAATCATATTAACATAAATCAAGTAAAAATTATTTTATAGAAAAATAATTAATAATTTAAACAATCTTGAGAAAAGAATACCTTCCTCTTCCTATGTATTTATATTGTTCCGTTATATTGGATCGATATTAATTCGTGACTGGTATACCGTACCACCAATTTAAAATAACCGTATGAAATATAATAGCGTATCGGTTCTATTTTCTTCCATCTCGAATGAACCCGCTCACCCCTCCCCCCCTATTATCCATTATCCTGACCGACCAACCAAATTCCGAATTCAATGACCCGCCGCAATAACCATAAATCCTTAAGAATAAACTTATCGACACGTGAACGCGATCTTTCCCTCCTCGAAAATCATAAACTCGGTCGCAACTGTTATACGCGATGAAAAGCTACTCGTCGAGTGGGCACACAGCGGCGAGAAGGATGGCACTTAAACCGCTCATAAAAACCGTATCAGCCGTGCAGAAAAAACGAGGATCGTCGCGCGCGCATAAACTTTTCGCGTTCGATCGCGGCTACTTTGAAACTGGCTCTGCTAGAAACGGGGGGGAGGAGGGGGTTGGTCGAAAGCTGAGAGCAATATAACCACCGCCACTGCCTGTCAAACGTCCTCGACCCACGTGCATCGTCCATCGCGATCTATCCATTGACGGTAAACGCGTCGAATGGTAATCGAAAATCGTGCGGAAAATGAGGGGGGGATGCGATCGATGATTCCGTTTATCAGGCGGCGACCGATGGGTCGGGCGATATACGGGCAATTATACACCGGTGGCGGTGTTACGCTCGTTTTCACCGATCCCGGGGTGATAAATCCCGTCCACGCGCCCCTCCATGCCCACCCCTCCCCCTCTCGCGCCGAATTTGAATCCCGAATTCCGAAAATTGTATCTGATCGAAACGTCGAGTTGCCGTTTGTTAAGCGGTATCCGATACTCCATCAAATTGCGCGATGCCCGATCATTCCGCCCAATTCAACCTGTCCATCCTTTCCGCACCCCTCCCCCCCGGAATTCGGCCAAGGATTGACACTCGATGGCGGGGGAGGAGAGTGGATGTCGTTGCAACGGGCGAGATCAAGTTCGAGTGTATTATGAGCTGCGAAGTGTATTAGAGATGTTAGTCCTTGTTCTTCTTCCTCGTAAATTTGTGAAAATTTTATTTTTTTTTTTTTATTTAACTCGTTGGAATTAGATAAAACTATGAGATAAGTTTTGAGCTTGTTAAACGATAAATTTTTTATTTGTAATATCGCTTGTTTCGATTTGGAAAGATAAGTCGATGGGGGATGAGTTTGAGAACATTTGAAGTTTATAAACATTCGACAATGATCGAAGCTTGCTTCACAAATCCGAAATGAAAGAATAATAGATTATTATAGGAATATATTAATGGACAATGAAGATATAATATTTATATTATTCCATCTTTCATGGGATGTATATTGATGGGTATGTATAGAAATTCATATTGTATATTTCCATTAAAAGAGAGGCTGATTCTAAATTGTAAATTGTACGATTTCTATCATTTCTTAAAAGTTATCCAGCGATCGAAATACTTTTTTCGTCGAAAGGACGAGTATTCGATGCAACGATTTTAAAGTAAGCGGCGATTTCTCGCAGACCTCTTACCGAAAAGCGTTACGTCATTCTCCCTGCTTCTAGAGTGGCCAGATTCTACAAGAAAGATGTATACAGATGGCAAAGCTTCAAATTGAAAACGCGAGATCGAATCGTTTGACCTCTTTTCGATGTTTTTATTGTTGGGATGATGAGTTGGGCGGAACGTAACGAAATAAGAATTTTTATTGAAAGAAAGAAATATAGGGCGTGATCATGCGATGTAAAATTTTTTAATGCCAACTTTTCGACAGAATTTCGAATCTGAAAAGGAGAATAAAGGAAAGGAATATAAAGTGTACATGCAAATGAGCATTTTTACATCTTGATACGTTCGTCATTTAAAAAGATTATATTAATTTTACACAATGTGTTGGAAAAAATAAAGAAATATAACGAACGGAGTTATAGTTGACTCTTTTTAATATGTATAATCATTTTTGTTAAATGTAACACAATTAATATTTTTCATCAAGGATATATATATATATGTATATTTATGAAGCCAAATTTTATTTTGTTCATAAATTAAAATAATATGATAAGAGAAGAGATAATTTTAAGATAAAAAATTAAGATTCTGTAAGAAATAGACAAATTCCATTTTTTAAAAATTGTACATTTTTCTTTACTTATTAAAATCTTATTCAATAATAATAAAAGCGATACCGAAAGGAATTCTGGCTGAAAATTTTAACAGTTGATCAAATGGACATAAATGAGTTGCTCGTCTTCTCAAATTTCCAATTTTACGCGTTTAGTGCCGTTTAATTTGCAGTTTAATTATTTTATCGCAGTTTTGTTCGGCTACGATGAACGATATATACGGCGTACCGTATATTTCGTAGATTCGTTATTTCGCGAAATGTATTGACACTTCGTGATTGACGCACGTTATATGAACATGTTGGGGATTATTGTTGAAATTTTTTTTTCGAAATAAATTTTTCAATGGGCAATGCGTGAAGCGTTGCTAATTGGTTTTTGTAAATACGTTGAAAACAGTAATGAAATTTTTTTTCCTCGTGTTTCAACTTTATCCAAGTTGTTATTTGCTCTTGAAAATTTAAAAAAAAAAGAAAAAAAAGAACCCTCCAGTAACGAAACGTATCGAGCCCTTTGTTTCGTTGGTTCCTTTCGTTGTAATTCGCTTGATTGAACGAAAGAAAAATAAAAAAAATTAAAAAAAAAAAAAAAAGAAATAAAACTACGTGAAATATAACTACAAATATCTAGGAAAATAGTGACGCGTGCACGCGACGAAAACAACTTTTTCGTTCGAGTGAAAAAACGGAAACGTGTGTGCGAATAAATATTGAAAACAATAAATAATCATCTCGAATAATGAACAGGAATTATGCAATGCAATGATAAAACATAATAATAATTTTTTTGCGAGAAAGATTCAAATCTACGGAACGAACATAAACGTTAAAGAAAAGGTTCTTTGATTTTTTTCAAAATATCCCTCACGCTTCCAAATGTCGAGGCGATGCACAATCAAAGGGGAAAAACTGGTTTAAAAGGTTGGAAAAATAGCAATTTCAAGATAGAGATATAGAATTAAAGAGGGTCGAAAGTTGAAGAAGCCGGAGGGATCATAAATCCGTGATCATAAATTTTCGAATTCTCGATACGGGGCTTTGGGTGAATCGTGTTAAAACTTCACCAGGATCCGTTGCACGATCCTTGTCATGTGGGGTGGTTGGGGATTGACCATGGGACGTTTCGTGCGCGCATCGGGGACGAGGAAACGACGAAAGTCGGCCCGAGGAGTTCAATATTGAAAGTGCACACGTTCGAGGAAAGGGGTCACGAACGTTACAGGGGAGGATATAACGTCGACTAACCCTGTCGTTCTTTATCTTTGTTTCCCGATACATTGTGTAACGAGGTTTGACTAGACTGCTTGTTTGACCTGACTTCCATTTCGAAGCGAGAGATTACAATCATTTCTTTATGCGAATGATTCGAACGGATTAAAGGATGGAAAAATCACAATATACGGACGTAGGATGTTCCATTTTTCTTCCTTTCTTTTTTCTTTTTCTTGTTTTTTTTTATGTATATTGTATATTTCATTTTTGTATATTCGACAGAGATGCAATTTGGATTATATATCGGTGGATATATGGAATTTTTGTTGGATCAAATTTTAATTATTCGTTCCTTCATTTATTTATTCCATCAATATTTTGCGACGAATATTGCATTTTTGTAATATGTTTGACGTATCGCAGGTGAACAATTTGGGCTGCATTGAAAAATATAGAATTTTTGTCGGTTGAAAAGATAAAAGGATAATTGTATTAGATTACTTCGATATTATTCTATTCGTGTTTTTAATTATTCTTCTTCCTGTTTTTTTTTTTAAACTCTATACACGACACTATATCTTACATCGTTTAAAAAAGATGTAAAATTTCGACAAACTGTTATTTGAAACTAGCTTTAAAAAAGGAGATACGAAGAAATCGAGACAGATTTCCATCTTCGGTAGATGAAAGAAAATCGCCTGCAAAGATCGTCATCGTTCACCGATTTTTAATTCAGAAAGAAGATAAACGCGTGCTAAAGATAAACCCAACTTTTCTCGGCTCATTATATTTGTACGAGGTAAAAATATTACGAGAAAACAAACAGTGATTCTTCGTACGTAAAAAAAAAATTGCCTCTTCTCCAAAAAAAAGATCTAAAATTAATCAAATCCATTTGTAATTATACCTAAAAAGTAAGGATTTAACCTCCGTATCTATATCCACGATTTTTAAAATCGTCCATAATTTATAAAATTCAACAACCTATCGAGTCGTCAAAAAATCAATAGCACGCACGATCAAATTGAGTTAAAATTTAATTTATTCGGAAGAAGAAGAAGAATCATGATAAAAATTCCTCTGCTTCTTCTCACTTTCGTACGTATACATAAATTCACGCTTCTACAATTTGTATATACGCACGTATATACAGAATCTCAAAAGATTCACGAGACTCGTCGGAATAAATTAGCAAGAACTTTCAGTTACGCCGTCGGCCGCATTAATATCCAAGGATCCTCGCGCTCGTGAACAGGAGAAGGAGGAAGAAGGGGAAATGAAAGATTCGCAAGGAGGTACTTGCCGTGTCTCTTCTCATCTCGGGAGGTATCGAGGATAAAAAATAGTGGAGCATAAATCCCCAAAGGGAATCGATCCTCCGTTTTCATCCTCCCATTCGCACCACCCCTTCCCCCATTGTCGTCTCATTCCTGACACGCGGCCGAGATTTACTCGCGGCCGGGAACCAATTTCGCCTCGTCCCCTCCCCCCATCACTCATCTATATCTATTTGATTAGACGATTTGTTGGCCGCGTGCGGATATATTTCCGCTGGAATACGAACCGGATCCATCGTCGAATCGGACTCGTGGTTAAGACAAATCCTATGGATATTTCTTTAATTGAATTCCTCTGTGACGAATAGAATTGATAATTTTTGATCCCTTTGACGGATCGGTTAACGATATCCGATCAACGATTGTGGACGGACTTTTTTTTTTTCATTTCCTCTCTTTCCTCTCTGACGTAGGAAAATGTGTGTTAAATTCAACCCGCGATTCGCGTAATCTCCTCGAAGATGAATCATCGCAGTCAACGTTTAATCGTTATTCAAGGCCCCCATCTCTCCACTTGAGCTCGAGAGGGGGCGAACTATGCTCGAGTTAAAATTACGTTAAAACTCGCGAAACTTGGTCCACGTCTGGCCGCGCTAATAATAAATGCATGGTAAAAGACTGACGGAACTTATATAGCGGGGACTAATTCTCGGGACTGCAATTCAAATTGAAATGATGATTCGAAATTAGATCGAAATTTATATTCGCGCGACTTTAATACTCGGAATATGTTATGAGAATTGTCAAAATTGTGCAGAATTTCTTTTTGATCATTATCCGATTAAAAAGAATTAAAGAATATAATCGTAATAGAATCATATCTCGATGCGAAAAATAAAACGATCCACGTTTTGAGACATGCAAACTCTAAAATAAAATGTAATAAACGTAAAAACGATAACGAATCATCCCCGCCGAATGATCATGAATGTAATAAATTTCTTTTTAAAAGAAATAAATCCTTTTCGTCCAATCCAATCGTCCACCAATTAAAGGATAACGAGAGTCGTGAAGATTTCAAGAGTGGAGCCAGTGGGTTGCTTAAAAATTTGATCGCGCGAAATGGGATGCGAGTTGCTTGGAGAATTTTTAACGCCCCCTCTTACATTGTTTATTTATTGGTACCCTGAAGCCAGCTCGAGGCGACGGTATCGATCACATTCTTGCGCGCAATTTATTATGCACGCTCCAAATTGTTTCTCTCGTCGTTCGATCGATACTCACTTTGTGTAAAAACAACGATCGCTTCTTTAACGTGTGTACGATAAAGGGTATATATGTGTGTGTGTGTGTGTGTGTGTGTTCTAACGAATATCGACCATCCTGACAACCGAGGGTATTACCGGCTTATAAAAAGGTTATAAACGTCGGGAACAATTGATAAGCTTATATCGGGCCGGAAATTATTCCGTTACCGGAAAACGGAATTATGCGCGAGTGACGCCGGTGTCGTTAACGAGTGACACTTGTTTCGAGAGAAATTAAACGGGAAGCTTAACATCGATCATAAATAAATTTTATTTATTTTTCTTCTTAATGAGTCTTCTTACGTCGATTTTTATCTCACTATGTCAATTATTTTTTGCCGTATCTTAATTCTAATTACATATGCGCATATATGTTTATGCAGATAATTTTTATGAATGATAATTAAAAAATTGAATCGGAATAAAGATTTCAAATAACTTTCTATGTGTATATGATATGTTTATCAATATATTTTTTTTAAAATTATAATTTAAAATTGTAATATCGAATTAGAAATATTATTAAATCTATTCCTGGAATCATTCGAGATGAAGAAATAGTTATACAGGTGTTATCAGCAATAAAATAATTCAACTTTCCTAAATCCTATTGCATTCCCTTTAATCATAATTTAACCCATCATAACGAAAATATAATTCTGTTCCACGTTGAACGACAATATAATCGCCTAATATAATCATCAAATAAACAGAGCAAACAATTCGCTAACGACTTGATTCATTCGATAAAGTCATAAATCATGGCCGTCAAGTCAATTACCTAATCCTACAGGTATATTCATCGAACGTCCATGTCAAGCTCTAACAATCGCAGTTTAGATCGCAACGGAGAAAAACAATCGTCGCGATAAAAAAAAAAGAAAGAAAGAAAAGGAAGACAACAACAACAACAGGGACAACTATTCGTATCGCAAATTAACGTTTCATTGAACGCGTGGATCGCGTCAATGGGCATTCCATCACTCGTGACACACTTGCGGCGATGCGTGCAAGGACGAACAATGACGAAAAAAATGAAAAGAAAAAAGGGTCATTGTTGGTTCTGGTTCGACATAAAGCCGTCCGTTACGCCGTCTTAAATCTCCACGGGATACAGTGGAACATAAAAGGTTTACAATTCAGTATACAGATGTTTTCCTCGTCGAGGAAAACGTAAATCTCGTATAAAGGATCATAAAAGAGGAAGAAAGGAATTGAACGATGCGGAGGAGAAGAGAGAAAAGAAAAATTCAAGAAGCGGATGCGCGTTTGTCGAGTTATGATGATACAATGAATTAGGGGTAATTTGCAGCGCGAAAGGCAGACTAGCAGGAGAAACGGAAGAACTGAGTTACGAGGGCGGCAATGAAGCTTGCCTTCCCTAAAATGCTTTTCCTAATTCGTCATTCAACGTTTTCACGAGCTTCCCTTCGTGGAAATTTTCACGCCATTTCACTCGACACTGTTCGCGAATAGGAATACTGCATAAGGAACTTATGAATCTTGAAATTACCGACTAACGTATATCGCGATGAAACGGAAGAATCGCGAGATAGATCGACGGAATTCGAATCTCTGGTATTCCAGTTTGAATGCGTAGCATTTTTTTTCTTTTCTTTTTTAGCGACGAGCTTCACGTTTCAAAAGAATTTTTTGATCCACGAGTGTAATTTTATGGATTCGTTGAAATGTTTTCCTTTGGAAATGAAACAGGAGGAAATGATTCTTCTTCTGTTTGTAAGGTAAATTTTTAACGTAAGAGATAGTTAGAGGGGGGGGGGGGAATTTGTGTTCTCGTGAAAATTTAAAAATTCTTGAATTCTTTATGATGATTGAGCAGTAGAAAAAATATGAAAAAAAAATATAAGATCTTAAAACAGTCGTTACATGTATTTTAATTAAAAATTGAAATCGATTGAGTAACAGTTGAAGTGACGTAAGGATGAAAAGAGAAAAGATGGAATTGAGAATCGATTGTCTGACAATAAGAGAATTACTAATCGTGTGCGTAATTAGTAATGAGACTCCTCGTGAGAGCAAAAAGAGGGAGAAAGAGCTCGTCGCTTCTGCTTTACGGAATTCACAAAGATAGAACTTACGAATGATAGAAAAACGTGCACAATGGTTCATACCTAATTATTATTACGACAATCATACGAGCAGTCTGCTTTGAGTTTTCAATTAAAAATTCGTCTCCTTCGAAAAAATATATAACGTGATTGATCTCTTTTATTAGAAAAAATTAACTCTGATTCTAAATCATTTGAAAATAGAAAATTTCGAATCATACTTAAAATGGAACGTGAAATGTCTGGAAAAAAGAAAGAGGAAACAAACGTTGGAACATTAAAATCGAGAAAAGCGGTGCGCGACGAGGAAACGTTTGAAATATTCGTTCGAATATTACCTTATCGTTGACTGAAAGGTTGTAATTAATACATTGGCCGCGACATGTATCACGTTTAACGCGAGAAACTGTCGAGAACGGGTTGTATACGATCGCGTATGATTCATTTTTATATTCGTAGTAAATTGGGAAAGTTTTTCTCCGCGTTGCACGCAACCACGGCATGCATTGTGCCAGGAACGTGTGAATAATAGTGTCGGTCGCGGCGAGCATTATGAAACCTGTGGTTGATCGCTGCGATAGCGGTTTTCGGGTTTTCTTTCGGGGCCTAAAGCAGGGAAAGTTGATGGAAAAAGAAATGAATTATTAGAAGTAACATTTCATAACGCGTTTTGCTTTATTTCTTTGTAGAGAATTGTAATTTGATGCGATGAAGTAATACGATATTTTAAAGAAAAATTAAATTATCGATGTTTGTTTTGGAATTTTTTGGAAAGTGGAATCTGTCACTGAATAATTTTTAAATCGAACCTAAGATTTGAAGTGATATATTAAGATAAATAGATTGTTGACATTAGAGTTTCAAGCTTTAAGCATTGTCAAAATTATTTCTTCAGTTTGAAATTATTTATAATCATAGATTCAACGATATTTATTTATTTACAGTATTGTTAATAGATAAATGGTTATGTTTGATGTATTCGTGAAACTGATTTGATAGTTTGGATTTATATGAGAAAAGTTTGTATTCATTGTTCTATATGTGTATCTTTTGAAATGAGATATTAGAGAATTATTATCTATAGTCATATCATGTAGTAGGAATTGAATGATCAAAAATTCTTCAAAATATTCAAGTTAATGTCACAAGGATTCAAAAGAAAAATAGTATTTATATGATAATATGAATCCTTGATTTCATTCTTTCAAATTATAATATTAATTAATCTTTATATGATTATTTATTTCACGATCAGAAAAATAGAACAGAGGACAAAGCCATTGCAAAAGACATTAATAATTTGTTTGCAAAAAATTACTCATGAATAAGAAAGAAAAATTTTCATTTCGATTCGTGAATTTTTCCTAAAAAAAAAAAAAAAAAAAAAAAAATCCAGAATAAAAAGAGTCCAGTTCGCCGTATCACTTCACTGTTTTAACGGACTAGAAACGGCGAAACAAAAAATGGTAACGTTACTTTGTCACTCGTGCAACGTTACACAATGGAATTCCTGTAAAACAAACAGAGAAGTAACAAAAAAAAAAAAAAGCATGCAAAAGTATTTACAATATTTACTCTCATATTTCAGAAATACAACGTGAAAATTAGGATTGACGATGTGTCACGGTGTTATTTTTTTCATCAGCGGAGAAAATGTATGAAACTAAATAATTCGAAACTAAATATTCGCATTTTCTCGCGAATAATCACGAGAATTCGGCAAATATATATTATTAAAAGTATGGGAATATGCGTTTTTAAATAGGATATATTGTATTTAAAACATCAACTCGGAACAAATTTTGCGAATATATTTATCTTTCATACTCTTCGTTCTTTTTTTTTTTTTTTCCCCACCCTTTGCCGATCAACAACAATCTGTCGTTTCTCGTTACGTCTCTTCGTTCTCATGGTTTTAATAATGCTGTTTCGAATGTAGGATTTATAGAACATTACACATATAACTGCTTAAGAATTCCCTTTTAACTTTTACTCTGTCAATATTGAGAATCTAGGATAATGGTATGGATTAATTATTAAATGAATGTTAACGATGGAAAATTTAGGTTGAAACTGGTGTAGCGCTTCGTATCATTATAAAAATGTTAACAGAGAGGTTGATAAGGTTATCGAACTTCGTAAATCTTGAATTTAAAAGGATCGTCCTTTCACTTTTTTCTCTTTTTTTAAAAGAAGAAAAGAGTTTCTTCTTTGATATTCAATCTAGATACACATATTAAAGTCGAGTGGATACTATCACGTCACGTATCTTTCTTTCGTATATCATCCAAGAGATATAAGATTTAATTTTTTTTTTTTTTTAATATAAAAATAAGATAATATTTCTTTTTATTAAAATAATTTTAGAATCTTAGAATAATAATCATTCTATGTTATAAATTTCATTGCAAATATTTTCGTCATTAAAATTACAAAAATACATATATATTCATTTAATCAAAATTATTAATATTAATTATTATTTATATAAATTCATCAGTATTATTATTAAAATTATATTGAAATTTATTGTAATAATGATTTTACCATATAATATTTTAATTACACAGTTAATTTTCATTTTCTTACTGATTATCAATGATTACATCATTGCACACAAGATATTGTGATAGCACAAATTTATATTATTAGGTATTCGTTAATATTCCAAATAATTGTAGCTAATAATAGATTTCTTACTTTAAATATTTCGTATTCTGTGTTTCAATAGTTATGTAAAAAACTATTTTTATTTTCAATATCATAAAAAATAATATTATTCAGATCATTAATTCAACCATATTAATAAATCATGTCGAATGAATATTTATTTTCGAATGCTTTTTATTTAAGTTAATTTTATCCACGAGAAAAGTTCAACTTTGAAATTTCGAATAATCAATTATTTTCAATTTTTAATATTAATTTCCATTTTACACTGTTACACTCTATGCTATGTATATCATTCGAGTGAAAATTTGATCGAGTTATTTCAAAGAAATGGAATAATTAAAAATTGAAAGATGGAAAATAAAAATTTGCATCGTGAAACATATAAGAAGAAGATAAAAATTCATTCCTTCTTTTATCTTACATCTTATAAAACTCTATTCATCTACAATAAAACAGAGATCAATACGCAATACGTCAACAAATACTCATGGGATCAATTAAATAGCTTTATTGAGAACGTAAATATGATAAATTTTCTTTCATTTCCGATAAAACATCCAATATTATTAGCAAATAATAGCAATTTATTTTCA